>NW_006399817.1:3132869-3147237 GCF_000299155.1 Elephantulus edwardii | reverse complement strand
CTCTGGTGCTGGAGAAGAGTGTTGAATATACCATGGACTGCTAGGAGAACAAACAGGTTTGTCCTGGAGAGGGTGAAGCCAGAGTGTTCCCTGGAGTCAAGGATTCTGAAGCTTCATCTGACATATTTTGGGCATGTTGCAAAGAGGGACTGGTCTTTGGAGAAGGACATCATGTTTGGCTGAGTGGAGGGGAAGCGAAGGAGAGGAAGACCTTTGGTGAGATGGATAGATTCTGTGACTGGAGCAGTGGGAATAAGTGTGTTTGAGATGGCTAGGTTGGCACAGGATAGAACAGTATTTAGAGCTCTTGTACATAGGGTCACTATGAGTTGCAAGCGACTCGATGGCACATAACAACAACATGTGATATTAATAATATAATTTTATAATTTCCACATTTTGTTGGATCACCTTTCTTGGGAATGAGAACACACATGTATCTCTTTTAGTTAGTCATCCAGGCAACTGTTTTTCAAATTTCCTGCCATAGACTGGTGAGCACTTTCAAAACTGCATCTATTAGTTGAAACATGTCAATAGTATCCCACTGATTCCTGACATCCTTATTTTTTTGCCAATACCTTCAATATAGATGGAATTTCTTCCTTCACTAATTATTATTGGCTCTTGTTCATATGGTATTTACTGAGATATTTCAGTGTCAGCCAATTGTTTTTGGTAGTGATTTTGTGTTTCCTCTCCACACTCTTTTGATGTTTCCCGGAACATTCAAGATTTTGTTGATGGCATCTCTCAGTATTATAACTCAAGGCCTAAGTTGTTTTAAAGTTATTTCAGCTTGAGAAATGCTGAGGGACTTCTTCCTTTTTATTCAGCAATTCCAGCTCTCTATATATTTTGTTACATAGTTTGCTTTGTCTTCTCAAGAGAGACAAAGAAAAAAAATTATGTTCAGCTCTTTTACATTGACATCTCTTCCCTTTGTATTGGCTTCTTGTAGCTCTAGTGCAATTTTCAGAGTCTCTTCTTATATCCATTTTGATTTTTTGTTTTTCCTCTGTCTTTGTAATGACCTTTTGCCCTTTTCATTAATAATATCCTTTATGTCACTCCACAATTCACCTGGTCTTTGATCATTGGTGTTCAAGGCTTCAAATCTATTTTTAGATTATTTTAAAATTTAGATGGGATAGACTCAATATTACATTTTGATTCTAGTGTCCTGTTTTAATTTTCTTCAGCCTTAGTTTGAACTTGAATAGTAATAGTTGATATTCTACGGTCAGCACTTTGCCTAGTTTTGATTGCTGATATTGAGTTTCTCCAATATTTCTTCTACAGATATATTCAATCTGATCTCCATGCATTCTATTAGGTGAAGTTTATGTGTAAAGCTTGTGGTTTTTCCTTTTTAAATTAGGTATCCCTCATTATTTCCAACTTTTGCATTCCATTCACCAATTATCATTAATCCATCTTGAATGCATGTTTGGTTATTTTGTTGTTGTTGTTGATTACCTTTAAGTCAAGCACAACTCATAGCGACCCTATGAACAAAAGGCCTAAAGCCTATCTATAATTATAGACATTTATCAAAGTTCATAGAGTTTCCAGAATGAATGCCACTCCTGTTTCCAATTGGTCAGTCCAGGACTGTGAAGTTTGATAAAAATCTTCATTTTATCCTCTTTGACTTTAGATGTTAATGTGTATATTTTAATAATAGTCATATTAACAAGTCTTCCTTGTGTGTGTCTGGATGATAGCCTATCACTCGTAACCTTGTATTTTAGGATATTGTTGTTCTTGTTAGGTGTCATTGAGGTGAGTACAACTCATAGTGACCCTATGAACAGCCATTCTGAAACCTACCCTATCCTGTGCCATCCTCATCATCTCTGAGACTCTAGAACCCATTGCTGAAGTCATAGAGTCAACCTATATGGTTTGAGGTCTTTTTCTCCTTTGCTGACCCTCCCTCTTTCCAAACATGATGTCTCTTTTCAAGGAGTAGACTCATGTACCTACATATCCAAGGTATGAAAGATGAAACTTTGTTATTCTTGCCTCCAAGGAACATTTTACCTGCATCCTTTTCAAGACATATATGTTTTGTTTTTGTCAGTCCATAGGATATTCATTACTCTTCTCCAGCACAACTCAAAGGTATCAATTCTTCTGTCATTCTCAGTCATTGCTCAGTTTTCTGATGCATAGCAGGTAATTGAAAAGACTATGATTACACCACCATTCTTCTTCTGTTCTGCATTCCTGGCTAGTAAACCATGTGATTTTCTTCTTCAAAGTGGTCAAATCCAGTCAATGGTCATGCATTCTGTTTCTTTTTTTCCACAACTCTCGTTTTTGAATATTCATACTTCATACATTCCAAGTTCAAATTATTAAAGGGTGTGCAGAGCTATTCCTACTCATTTTGATTGACTTCTAAAGTGAACTCTACCTCTAATACTCTAACTATCCATGTTCCTCTATTGTTCATAGAGTTTTCAGAGACCTGCTATTTAAGAAGTGAATGGTCAGTCTTGCTTCTTAGTCTGTCTTAATCTTGTAAATCTGCTGCAATCTGTCTGCCATGGGTGACCCTTCTGGCATTTGACACACTGGTTGCATGGCTTTCAGTGTCATAGCCACCCACACATTACTTCAGTACAGCAAAATGACAGACAAGAACTGTACTAATAAGAACAATAATAAACAAACAGGAAAATGGATACCTAAGATATAAAATAGTTAATAATATAGAAATCATTCCTCCAATAAAACAAACTGACAAATAAGTGTTGTACCTTTACTCTGGCATACAAATTTCAAGTTGCCAGATCCATTTGAAATCTGAGGCAGTTTTGCACAGTGGGACCCTGGGTAAGAAGTGTTGAATGTTCTAGCTAAGACCCACAGTTGGAACAGTGGGGTAATATTTTGGATATTGATATTGAGGTCGTATTGATGTCTTAGCTAGGTCTTCAATGCTGATGCTTCACATTGGTGAAGCTCATATTGTTGTAGTTAAGTGACATCAACCTGTAGACAACTCAGTGACCCTATGAATGAAAGACCTGAACCTTGTTGTATAACTATCATCATTTCTCTAAGTTCATAGAGTTTCCAGAGTCAAGCTATTTCAGAAGTGGATGCCACTCTTGCTTCCAAGCTGTTTTAATCTGGGAGCTCCACCAGACACTGTCCACTATGGGTAACCATTATCACATTTGACACATCAGTGTCACAGTGTTTAGCACCACAACAACCACTAGTTACTTCTATAAATCAAATTGAAAGACCAGTGTTATACTACTTAGAAGAATGTTTGACAGAAAACAGTTAAAACCAGGATTCAATTGCCTTTTAAAATACGAGGCCAAATTCAATCAGCTCACATCCAATTGTGAATGAAACATAGGAACAAGCAAACAGCCCACACCCAAGCCTCAACCAAAACAAGAAAACACACCTTTGTAGAATCCAATCTCCCCACACATCTTCCCAAAGTGGTTGCCTGGTGTAGATGATGCTGCTTTAAAATAAGAGGTCCATCAAGCAAGGGGCAAGAAAAAGAAAAGATTCTATTTTGGTTTCCTGTTAAAGTCTCTGCCCCTGTAGAAATAGAAGGTAGTTAATGGTCCCACCCTCCAGCTATGCAGCACTTCTAGCCTTGTCATCACCTTCTGAGGACATCCAGTAGCCAGGTCCTCTATACTCATATTATATTGGGGCACCAGCAACAGGTAGTCTGTTCTGTCAAAGATCTAGCCATGGAACTCCTGAACTTAGAGTTCTGAGCATCATTTGGGGGTACCCTATAAAGAATCAACCATTGGTGAAGCAGTGCTATCTCCTCAGGATCCAAGCGTAAGCCTTAACGTGGCCCCTCCTCCCTGAGTTCTGGTAATACCATTTCTTTCTTTTGTTCCCCAAATCATAGAAAATTCCTCACATTTCAGAATAATTTATTTTTATTTCTTTTTATATTTTATTTTAATTTGAGTAAATGTTTGCAAACCATTTTGGCTTTTCATTCAGTCATTCATACACATTTTGTTTTAGAACTTTAATTATCACTTAATGATAGAAATAATAATATCTAATCAACTCCTTATTGTATATATCCTTTTCTTTCAGTAAAATTACCTATTTATTATTTTTTTCCCCTTCTCTCTGCCTTCTTATTGCTGGTAACCTTCCAAGATTTATTCTATTTGTGTGTAAACCTTTCCTTAGGTTCTTATAACATGGATCTTATACCATAATTGCCCTTTTGTGACTGATTTATGTCATTCAGAATAATTTGTTCTAGATTCAGAATGATTTATTTTACAGTGATCTCTTCTATTTGTGATTAATGTTTTGAGTTAGACTCCCCTGTCATGCATCTTAACCATATCTTTGGAGAGAGATGTAATAATTTTTAGCAAACTTTTGAAATTCCTTCGTCAATAGTGGAGCTATTTTGCAAGTTATTAAAGCTATCGTTACAGGATTTATTTCTGCATGAATGGTGACATCTGACAGGTTAACATCTCATTTACTCATTATTACATATTATGTGTGTGTGTTTACTTGGTAATGGGAATGTTAACTGGAGGCAGTGTTTACTTTCATTGGCTTATTTACTGCTACTTTATGGGCAGAAGGGATGGACATCTAATCACTATTGCCTCAAGTATTCTATCTTGATAAATTTAATAAATTTATTAAATAAATTTAATATTTTAAAGTAAGTCATATTTAATAAAGGGATACTTTGGTGATTTAATGTGCAAAAAAGTCATACTATTAACCCAAAAGTACATGGTTAAATAAGCTGCCAGAGAGAGAATGATGAACAATCTCCTGTGGGATTTACAACTTCTAAAACTTCACTCAAGGTTCAACTATCAGTTGACTCTGATTCAACGGTATAAAACAACAACATGCTTAAGAAATCAAAACATTTGTTTTCTAGGTGTGCATACAGTACATTTTTCTTAGCTAAAAAAAATGAGCTATTGCTATGCATCAAAAAACTAGACAATGACTAGGGATAATAGAAGGAGAATTGATGCCTTTGAGCTGTGGTGCTGGAGAAGAGTATTGAATATACCATACACTGCTAGGAGAAAAAACAGGTTCGTCCTGGAGAAGGTGAAACCAGGCTGCTTCTTGGCGGCAAGGATTATGAAGTTTCATCTCACGTACTTTGGACATGTTGCAAGGAGGGACCAGTCCTTGGAGAGGAATGTCATGCTTGAGAGGGTGGAGGGACAGTGCAAGAAAGGAAGACACTTGATGAGATGGATTGATTTAGTGACTGGGGTAATGGGGATAGGTATGACAGAGACAATATGATTGGCACAGCATAGAGCAGGGTTTAGGGCTGTTGTACATTGGGTTGGTATGAGTTGCAGGCGACATGAAGGCACATAACCGCCACCACAATAATATCTTATATCCAGTATTAAATCCTATTTTTGTCCTCGGACTTGTGCTTTATTGATTCTGCAAAGGCATTTGATCTTGTGGGTCATAACAAACTATGTTTAATATGGAGAAGAATGAGAATCCCAGAACATGTAATTATGTGCATACAAAACCTATACCTATACCAGGAAGTTGTTCTCTGAACAGAGGGGTAACACTGTATGGTTTATAATCTGGAAAGGCATGTGTCAGGGCTGTATCCTTTCTCCATACCTATTCAATCTGTATGCTGAGTAAATAATTAAAGAAGCTGGACTTTATGAAGAAGAACATGCCATTGGGTTCTGAGGAAGACTCCTTAACAACCTGTGATATACAGAGGACACAACCTTGCTTATTGAAAGCAATGGGGACTTGAACTGCAAAAAGGGGAACTTGACATCAAAGGTGACAGCCTTCAATAGGGATTGAGTATTTACACAATACTCACTATTGTGTAAATAGATAAGGTATCAGAAACCTTGAAAATTGGCTTTTCCTATCCATTGTGTAAGCCCTCATTGGAGGTCTGATCTCCAGCTACCTTAAGGGCAGACACATGGACTTGTGACTCATAAGCAGCTGTGGGACCAATATAAGAGAGTACTTTCCACATTGTGAAAAATGGTGGTGGGGAGACTATGTCAAGGTGTAACAAGAGGAACCCCCAGAGATGGAGCCACAGTTAAAGGTTTTGCTTGAGAGATGCTTGAAGGAAACCAGAGGTGCATCTGTGCTGCTGAACTTAACTTGGACTTTCACCAATAAGCTGTGGCTGACTCTGAGAAGAATGGGAATCCCAGAACATTTGATTGTGCTAATGTGAAACTTATACTCGGACCAAGAGGCAGTTGTCAGAACAGAGCAAGAGACACTACATGGTTCAAATTCAAGAAGGGGGTTAGTCAGGGATGTATTCTGTCTTCATACCTTTTCAATCTGTATGCAGAACAGATCATCCGAGACGCTGGGCTATACAAGGAGGAATGTGGCATCAGGATTGGTGGAAGAATCATCAACAACCTGCGTTATGCAGATGACACAACCCTGCTTGCTGAAACTGAGGAGGACCTGAAGCGCTTGCTGCGGAAGATCAAGGACTACAGCCACCTATATGGACTGAAGCTCAACATCAAGAAAACAAAGATTCTCACCACTCTGCCAATTGGCAGCATCAGTATGGATGGTGAAGAGATTGAGGTAGTTACAGGTTTTAGTTTACTTGGCTCCATGGTCAACACTCTTGGTAACAGCAGCCAGGAAATCAAGAGACGAATTACATTAGGAAAGTCGGCTGTGAGGGACCTCTCAAGAGTACTGAAGAGCAACGGCATCAGGCTGGAGACTAAGGTGCGCCTGATTTGGGCTATAGTCTTCGCAATTACGTGCTATGCATCAGAGAATTGGACAGTGACGAGGGTTGATAGAAAGAGAATTGATGCCTTTGATCTGTGGTGCTGGAGAAGAGTATTGAATATACCATGGACTGCTAGGAGAACAAACAGGTTTGTCCTGGAGAGGGTGAAGCCAGAATGTTCCCTGGAGTCAAGGATTCTGAAGCTTCGTCTGACATATTTTGGGCATGTTGCAAGGAGGGACTGGTCCTGGGAGAGGGACATCATTTTTGACAGAGTGGAGGGACGGTGCAGGAGAGGAAGACCTCTGATGAGATGGATCGATTCTGTGACTAGAGCGGTGGGAATAAGTGCGTTTGAGATGGCTAGGTTGGCACAGGATAGTAGAGCATATAGAGCTCTTGTACATAGGGTCACTATGAGTTGCAAGCGACTCGATGGCACATAACAACAACAACACCTTGTTAATATGACCTGGGACTGCTGGACTTAACTTGGACTTGCTTTGTGTGATATTCTTTGTTTTGCCCACTCCCAAACTCTTTCCCTAATAAACACCACACCTATAAGTAAAAGTCTATGAGTTGAGTTGTAACCAACATCGAACCCAGTGATCATGTAGCCATTTGTATTGTGTTATGGATGTTGTTAATGGAGTTAGCCTTTATGCAGCAGTTAGAAGTCAGATCCAGCCTTCCCCATATTACTGCCATTTCTTATATAATAGGCAACATCATGATAGAGGGAGAAAAGATTAAACTTGCCAACTATTTCATTTTACTTGGTTCCTCAATCAACAACTTTGGTACTTGCAGTCAAGAAATCAAAAGATACGTTGCATTGGAAAAGTCTACTGTCAAGGATCTCTTCCGAAGTACTAAGAAGTAATAAGGTCAGTTTAAAGACTAAAGTGGGCCTGATTCAGGCTGTGGTATTTTTGATCACTTGTTTATTCGTCTGATAGCTGGACACTAAGTATGACAGAAGAATACTCAATGCCTTTGAGTTGATGTTGGAGAAAAAAGAAAATTCTGAATATCTTCAAAATCCAGACAATGATATCACTTTTTGGCTTCCTCTTTTCACCAAAGAAAATTGTAGTTATTTTTCTCATTCATTCGCACTGCATCTTATTTTCCTGTCTCAGTGTTTTTATGACTTCACTGTTTCATGGACTTCTTGGTTCTTTACTTTTTTTAGTAACCTCTATTGAATTTGCAAAAGGATTTGACACAAAGCAAACACTCATAAAACATATTCATTGAATAATTTACTTATTCAAATTATTCCTAAAGATTTGTATTTTTTAAAAAGATGTTTAGATCCAAGTAGATACTATTTCAGATGAGAAGGAATGTAAAAGTCATTGAAAAATTATCTATCCCATATTTGCAAGTTAACTTATTTGACTAATTTTTTTATCATTATCATAAGTAGCAAATTTCAAGTAGTGCCAATGATAAATTCTTTCGTTTAGAAATTAGTAGCTCTTTCAAATAAGTGTAAATATTTTCATGAAGATTCATGGGACTGTATTCCTTGGAAGATATTTTGGATAAAAATATATGGACAAAAAAATTTTCTTTAAATACATGTGAGATTGTATCAATAGGAGGAGATTTTTGTCAAAATTGATAGGGAAAAAACAATGAAGAAAAACTTTGGAAACAGATACTATTCTACAATGTTTTCATTGTAAACTTGGTAATCAGACATGTTTTAGAAATTTCAAAATGATCTCTGCTTTGGATAAAATAATTCTGATACTGGCAGTTGGAGAATTCATAACTGGAATGTTGGAGAATGGATTCATTGGACTGGTAAACTGTTCTGAATGGGTCAAGAACCAGAAGATCTCCTCAGCTGACTTTATCCTCACCTGCCTGGCTATCTCCAGAATTATTCAGCAGTGGGTATTACTGTGCGAAACATTAATAATGGGGATATGTCACCGCATGCTTACTACTAATGGACTTGGAAAATTTTTTAGCTCACTTTGGAGAATGATGAATCACTTAACCATCTGGCTTTCCACATGCCTAAGCATTTTATACTTCCTTAAGATAGCCCACTTCTCCCACTCTCTTTTCCTCTGGCTCAAGTGGAGAATGAACAAAATTATTCTTGTTCTTTTTATATGTTCTTTGTCACTACTGACTTTTGATTTTCTGGTGCAAGAACCATTGGATGATTTCTGGCTGAATGTCTATGTGGTAGACAGAAGTAATTTTACTTTCTATTCAGGTTTCTATGTTAAACACCTTATGCTTCTTAGCTTGACCTATTTCATCCCCACTGTTCTGTCTTTGATCTCATTGTTCCTTTTATTTCTATCTTTGATGAGGCATGCCAGGAATCTGGAACTCAGTGCTATGGGCTCTAGGGATTTCTGCGCAGAGGCCCATAAAAGAGCCATGAAAATGGTGCTTTCTTTCCTCCTCTTCATCATAATTCAATATTTTTCCACACAAGTAATTAATTGGATGTTTTTTAAGCTCCAGGACCTCACATTCACGAAATTTACTATGTTAACATTATCCTTCTTTCCCACAGGCCACTCATTTATTCTGATTCTAGGAAACTGCAAACTGAGACAAACAGCCTTGAGGGTACTGTGCATCTTAAAACCACTGAAAAGAGTTTGTATATTAACTACATAGACAGACTTTCCATGGTCCTTCCTAAGAGATTCATAAAGAAGACTTGAGGATTAATTTTAACTTCCATTTTTCTCTTCTCCCTGCTACTGGGTTCCTTTCAGCATTGTTCAGTATAACAAATTTTGCCTAAAATACTGCTTTTGATGGTAATCATAAATAAACATCCAATAGATTTTTTAAAGTAATCATTTTTGTTTAGAATGTTTGTCACTGACATTTTAAAATTTCATATTTTCTTAAAGGGATTAAAACATTTAATTTTATATAAAAAAATGTATGTACTTACAAGCCATATGTGGTGGGATATGCATCCTCTTTTTCAACATCAAGATAAACTACACACTTGAGTTTGTCTATAAACTGCTAATAGAAAGACTAATTAAAGAACTAAATCATACATGGGAGAAATGTTTGAGTGACAATAGGATATTGTACACAAATTAATTCGTACAGGAAAATTTGTAACATATAACATAAAGGAGCTCTTGTGGTCCAGTGGTAAGAAGCTGCGTTACAATCCTAAAGGGATGTGGTTCAAATCTACCAATCTTTCCACAAAAGAAAGATTAAAAATCTCCTCGGAAACCCATTGGAGGGTCAGCTATAAATCAGTTCCAACTCGATGGCACATTACAATAACAGCAATAGCAATGTTAATCATAATTGGAAATCTGAAATCATAGACATTTGTTATGTTTCTGGTACTTAATAATGGCTCATTCCTAAATTTTTCTATATGCTTATGCTGAGTGGCAGAAATCCCTATTGTGATATTAGATAATAAAATTAAAAAGTCATGGAGGAATTACTCTTTAACTTGAAAATCACTCATATTGCTTCTACAAAAAAGGTTATAATTACATTCTGAGGATTGTGTTTGTATTTGCACAGGCCTAATTTGTTATAATCTGAATTCTTAGAGAAAAACAGAAATGGATCAGGATGTAAAGTTTATAAGACAGTATCATAGATTTAGTGTAACTTTTGGGCATACATATATACATATTTAATGCTATTTTGACCATAATAAGGTAAATGTACATAATGTCATTCCAAAGTGTAAATAAGATTAAGGGTGGGAAAGTTTTGCTATAATTTTTTAAAATGTGATGTTATGGGTTATGATATTGTGCATATTCTATACATGTATATATAACAAAATTATTTTAAATAAAATTCTCTTCTAGTGCTCATCTTTGCTATACACTTTAGATTGTGCCAGAAAACACACACAAAAAAAACCCCAACCATTAAAACAAGATAAAGATAAATACATTGATTATAAATTAGTCTTGATAGAGGTACAGGTAAGGGCCTCACTAAACTCCATGGAACTGGACATGATGATAGAATTATAAAGTATCTTGAAGGTAATATGTTATCTGCAACCTGTAAATGGGAACCTGAACTGCAAGGCCATCTATGCAATGCTTCTATGAATATAGTTGATCCATGGATCAATAAAAATGGTGCTGATTGCTTAGTAGATAGACAGTTGTGCTGTTAATCCAAAGGTATATTGTCCAAACCAACTAGCTGTTCCTTGGGAGAAAGATAGAAAATCTTCCCTCATGCAATTTTAGAACCTCTGAAAACCCACTAGGGGGGGGTCAACAATAAGGTTTCTTTTACTGAACAGCAATGAATTCACTTTTTTTTTTTTATGTGTGTACCGTCAAATTGGATCTGACTGGTACAGGAGGTGATTGTTCCTCCTTCTTCAGCAGAGCATCTGGTGGATTTGAACCGCACACCTCTGGGATTGTAGTACAGTTTCCTGCCACTAGGCCACCAGAGCTCACCTGAATTCACATTTTTGAGTATCCATAATGTTAGTGATGATTTTGATGATAACGTGTATAGATTTTATTGTAGCTAGTAATTTATATTTTATAAAGTATGCAACTCTATGGCCCATAATAACAACAAAATGTGTTAATTTGAAAAGAAAATGTATTTTATCAAAGATTATCATTATAGTTATTTTGCACTAGTCAAAGATAATGTACAAATAAAGCTGAATACATTTAAATTCAGATATTGAATTTTATATTTAATATATTATTTCATGTAAATGACTTAAAGATAATCTTGTGTTCTTTATAAAATAGTAAATGAAAAAAATTTGATGATACTAAGCATGTACTTAGCCAATGGAAAAAAAAAGGTGCATTGCCATGGGAAAGTCTGCTGTTAGGGACCTCTCCAAAGTGCTGAAGAGCAATTGTGTCTCCCTGGAGACTAAGGTGCGTTTGATATAGGCCATGGTCTTTGCAATCACTTGTTATGCATCAGAGAGTTGGACAATGACCAAGGAGGATAGAAGGAGAATTGATGCCTTTGAGCTGTAGTGCTGGAGAAAAGTATTGAGAATACCATGGACTGCTAGGAAAACAAACAGATTTGTCCTGGAAAGGGTTAAACCGGGTGGCTCCTTGGAGGCAAGGATTCTGAGGCTCCGTCTAACATACTTTGGACATGTTGTGAGGAGAGACCGGTCCTTGGAGAAGGACATCATGCTTGGGAGGGTAGAGGGACAGTGCAGGAGGGGAAGACCCTCTATGAGGTGGATTCATTCAGTGACTGGGATAATCGGGATGGGAGTGTCAGAGACAGTGAGATTGGCATAGGACAGAGCGGAGTTTAGGGCTGTTGTACATAGGGTCGCTATGAGTCGCAAGCGACTCGACGGCACATAATAACAACAACAACAATGAGAAAAAAATAAAATGAGTAGCCTTTGCTTCTAATATACATATAGTTAACATTCTCAACAACTAGCTGAAGATGAGCAGTTTGAGTTCACCCCCAGTGCCTCAGAAGACTGGGTTGGTGATCTATTGCAGCAAAATCAGTCATTAATAACTATGGAGCACAGTTCTACTCTGATAAATGTGGGATTATCATAGATTGGAATCAACTCAATGTTAACTATCAACAATGGGAATGACAACATAAACATAGCAAAGGATTTGTAAAGCAGCCTGGGGTATTGTATAATCTGCATAGATTTCAAGCTCTCTGCCTCTGGCTGTCCTCATTTATTGGCAGCTCAGCAGCAGCCAAGTTACAATTGAAGAGGAGCCACTAATGACACATCCCTGCAAAGTGAAGAAATGCTCATATGATTATATCCTACCCTGGACCAAAGAGCTAGAGAAAGAGAAGTTATCATTGCATTCTTGTCAATTACCTTTCCCACCCTTATCAAGTAAATATTTAACAGTTTGAGTGCAATGGCTGTTTATTTCAGCTTTTCACACAGATAGCATTGAGAGTAACAATCTGTTAAAATAGGCTTATCTCTCATCCCTAGGTTTAAGGCATCTTACACCACCTTACACCGTAAAACAGAAAACTGTGTAAAGCAGGAACTTGTTAGAGAAAAAAAAAGAAGTATTTTTCACTAAAATGACTGACAAAAAAGGGTAAGATTGTATTCTGACAAAGGTAGAATACTTTTGAAATCCAGAAAAACAAGACAGCCTTGTTAAATTCCAGTACTTAGAGGTTTTACTGTATAAACCTTTTAAAAACCTTTTTATTTAGATGAAAGCTTAAAGGATAAATTGGTTTTCATTCAATAATTCGTACAAATTTTGTATCATGACACTGATTATGATCTCACATCATAACGACACTCTTCCATTCCCCTTTTGCCTCTCCCATTCTGTTTGTCCTCCTTTCCCCCGCCTCGATTGCCTTCTGAGCTTTATCCCTGAGCAAATCCTGCTTTTATAATCTTATATGACTGATTATTCGAAGGAGTGCTTTTCCTGCCTGGTGTTGGTGTTACTGATTATGGGTATATCTATTGTTTTAAATGGGCACCGAGTCCCGGGGTGGGGTCGGGGGGTGGGGTGTGATTTCAGTTCCAGGTTTGAAGATACACATGTTTTCTTGAACTTGACTGAAAGGAGATATCAGTACTTTTTTGCCAACACCACAGAAACTAAAAAGCATTTATTCCTCTTCTGTCATTTTATTCGTTGTTCAATGTATAGGATGCAATTGAAAATACTTTGGCTTGAATCAGGCACATCTTAGTCTTCAAATTGACATCATTGCTCTTTAGTACTTTGGAAAGGTCCATGACAGTAGATTTCCTCAGTATAATACCTTAAAAAAACCCCCAACAACAACAAAAGTAATTATTATTTGACTGCTTTCTGCACTGCAATCCTGACAGCACACAATTAAAATCCTTTAGCAGCACTGTGGGAGAATGACAAGCAATCTCCTTCTGTATAATTAACTGCCCCTGAAAACCTGCTGGAGGGTCACCTATGGGTCAGTGCTGACTTGGCGCACCACCACCACCACCACCACAACAACAACAACTATAACCAGGGATGTCCCAGAGTCTTTTTTGACATCCATTTTGGTTTTTCTTTCTCTTCTGTCTTTGCCAACTTTTGTTTTCTGGATGTTAATCCTAATGCCTTCTTGCAGTTTATCTGCTCATCAATCATTAGTAGTCAAGGCCTTGAACCTATTCTTGAGAGGACTTCTATTTAGAGTATATACACATAAGGTTATATTTTGTTTTTCTTGGATTTGTTTTATTTTCCTCAGCTTCAGTTTGAATTTGCACATAAGTCATTGATGGTCTGTTCCACAGTCAACACTTGGTCTCGTTTTGACTGCTGATACTGAGCTTATTCACCAATAGTTTCCACAAATAGGGACAATTAAATTCCTGTGTAGCCTGGCAGATGAGGCACATGTTTATTATCTATATTTGCATTTTCCAGAAAAGGTATTGTCCATGAATAAATTATTGATTGTTCAAAATTTAATAATTGGATTTTTCTCCTTATTTCTGTTTCCATGTCCATAACTTACAACTATCAGTCCTTTTTCTTTAGTCCCAATTTTTACATTCCAGTTCCTAATTATTTTATTATTGAATCTTTTTTATTTAAGATTCTATAG
>NW_006399817.1:3128437-3132769 GCF_000299155.1 Elephantulus edwardii | reverse complement strand
TATTTAAACAATTTTAATGAACATTTACAGATATTTTGGATTTCCATTCATTCATTGTTGCACTTTTCTCCCTGCCCAGCCCCTCCCCCAGTTCCCTCCTCTCTTTGAAAAGCAAAAGAAAAATTCTTTCTTTGGTATACAATCCCCCTGCACCCCACCCACCACCTCTTAATGGCATGTCCTATCGATTTCCATCTGTATAAGTCAGAATTCTGTACCCTGGACTTAAAATCAAGATATTCTTCAGAGTTGTATCCTTTCTTCAGACCTATTCAATCTGTACTCAAGTATTAAGAAACCAAAACAAAGGGAGATATGCATAAGTAAGAGAGATGAACATAAGATTTCAAAAGGCAGTCCCAGAAGACAAACCAAAGTATTAAAACAGTATATTCAAAGAGCTAGAATTAGAGAATAAAAAGAAAACTCCCTCAACATTTCTCAAGCTGAAAGAATGGAAATACAAATTTAAGCCTTTAGTTGCAATACTGAGAGATGTTATGGACAAAATCTTGAGTGATCAAGGAAGCATCAAAGAAGGTGGAGGGAATACACAAAATCATTGTACCAAAAACAATTTTTGGCACCTGAAATATTTCAGAAAGTATCATGTAGACTAGCAGTAGTAAGGAAGGAAAAAGCCAATGGTAATGAAGGAAGAAGTTCAAGCTGCACCGACAGCATAGGCAAAAAATAAGGTCCCAGGAATCAAACAGGAATACCATGCTACATGGTTTAGCTAACAGATGCAGTCCTGATTAAATGTGCTTATGTGTCTGTGTGAGGAAATTTGGAAGACAACTACCTGTTCAACTGACTAGAAGAAATCTATATTTGTTCTTCCCCCCCAATAAATATGATCTAACAAAATTATGCAATTATTGAACAATATAATTAATAACATATATAAGCAAAATGTTGCTGAAGATCATCCTAAATAGTATATTGAATATATAGTATTATATACTACAATAGTATATTGACAAAAAATTATCAGAAGTTCAGGTTGAGTTTAGAAGAATGTATGGCACTACGATGTTATTGCTGATGATCCTGGTAGAAGGCAGACAATATCAGAAGACTGTCTATTTGTGTTTTATTGACTATGCAAAGACATTTGTGTAGATCATAATAAACTATGATTAACATTGAGAAGAATGTGAATCCCAGAACATGTAATTATGGAACATGTAACATATACCTAAACTGTTGTTGGAACACAACAAGGGGACACTGCATAATTTAAAATCAAGATAGTAGATCAGACATGTGTCTATTCTCTATACCTATTCAATATGTTGTTGCTAAGTGCCGTCGAGTCGCAGGCAACTAACTCATAGCAACCCTATGAAGGAGAGTCCTCGATGCTTGGGTGCCTTTCATCCTCTCTCCAGGTTCATAGGGTTTCCGGAGGCAAGCTATTATGGAAGTGGATGCCACTCCTCCTTCCAAGCTTGTTTTAATCGGGGAGCTCCACCCCCCTCTCAGTCCACATTGGGTAGCCAACCATGAACGCATTTGACACATCAGTGTCACAGTGTTCAGCCTCACAGCAACCACAAGTGACTGTGGTACGGCAACTTGTACACCAGGGCTATATGACCTAGAGGAATGTTTGAACAAAAACAATGAAAGACAGCCCCGAGGGCCGCATATGTGGAACAAATAATTTGAGAAGCTAGACTCTATGAAAAATGTAACATCAGTATAGGAGGAAGACTTATCAAGAATCTGTGTCACCTTGCTTGCTGAATGTGAGGAGGCCTTGAAACACTTGCTACAGAAGATCCAAGACTACAGCCTTCAATATATATTACATCTCAATGTCAAGAAGACAAATACTCTCCCTACCAGTTTAACAAACAGTATCATGATAGTTGGAGAAAAGTTTTAAGTTGTCAACTATTTTGTTTTACTGGGATCCACAAGTAACATCATTGGCACCAAAAAACATGACATCAAAAGACATGTTGCAATGGGAAAGTGTTCTTGTCAAGAATATCTCCAAAGTATTGAAGAGCAATGATGTCAGCTGAAAGACAAAACTGTGCCTGATTCAGGCCATGGTCTTTTTTTTTTTTTTTTTTTTACTATTATTGATCACAATTTATTTTAAAGTCTTGAAAAGCCAGCAACAAAACAGACTCGAGTCAGCCAGTTGGGCTGGACAACATGTGATTGTGCCCATGTTTCTGTGGGGAGTGGACAGCGCTGAGGTACACAACAGGAGTAACACTTCTTTCCACCTTCCAGGCAAAATTGTTAGATAAGACAAAGGATAGGATGCTACCTAATGGTGATCTGAACCATGCAAAAAACAACAGTTACAGTTGTGTGATAAACATCTGATAGCTGAGTCCTGGGCAGGCCATGCTCTTTTCAACCACTTGCTATGCTTCTGAAAACTGGGCAACAAATAAGGACAACGGAATAAATGCATTTGAGTAGTGTTGGAGAATAGTACAGTACACATGGACTGACAAAAGAACAAAATGATATGTCTTGGTGAAAGTATAGCCAGTTTGCTCCTTGAAAGCAAGGATGGTGAAACTTTGTCTCACATACTTTGAGCATGTTGTTGTTAAGTGCTTTTGAGTTCAGATCTGAACCTTATCTTATTCCGTGCCATCCTTATAATCTCTAACACACTTGAGCCCATTGCTGCAGTTACGATGTCAATCCATCATGCAGAAAATCTTCCTCTAGTTTGTTGACTCTCCATTTTTTTAAGGATGCTGTCCTTTCCATAGCACATTCTCTCCTAAAATATGTGAGAAGCAGCAATTTTGCCATCCTTACTTCCAAGGGGCACTCTGATTGCATTTTTTCCAAACTACATCTGTTTGTTTTTGAAAATCCATGGGATATTCAATATTCTTCTCTAACACCACAACTTAAAGGTGTCATGTCTTCTTTTGTCATTCTTACTCATATTCCTGCTCTCAGATGCATACTAAGTGATTGAAAAGACCATGATCTGAATCAAGCACACCTTAATTTTAAGACAGTTATCACTGCTCCTCAGTAATTTGGAGATGTACCTGACAGTAGACTTTACCAATACTTTACATGTCCCAATCTCCTGACTGCTGATGTTGGTTGTGAGTCTAATTAAGATGATATTGTTAACCATTTCAATTTTTACTCCACCTATCATGATGTTGCTTATAAGTCCAGTGGTATGAATTTTTTTCCTTTTTTAAAAAATTAATTTTAATGAAAGTTTACAGAGACTCAGAGTTTCCAGTCATTCATTGTTGCACTTTTCTCCCTGTCCCCTCCTCCAAATTCACTCTTCCCCTTCAAAAGTAAAAGGAAAACTCTTTCATTGTTATGCAATCCCTCCCCCCAAGTACACTCCACTGTGCAGCCTTCATTCTGGACTCCTGTCATGACAATAATACCCAATCATATATCCCTTTGAAACAGTTCTCTCCCTCATCTGTTTCAATGCAGTATACATTGTTCATCCCCTCCTTCTCTGCCTTCCCTCAACCCCAATGTCAGTCCCATTTTACAACAGTGGCCCTATGCCATATTTGTCCTTTTGTGACTGAGATATTTCACTCAGCACAATTTCCTCCAGGGTCATCCATTTTGCATATTATTTCATTACTTCCTTGTTTTTCAATGCTGCATAGTATTCCATTGTGTGAAAATACCAAAGTGTCTCTATCCATTCACTTGTTGATGGACACCCAGGTTGTTTCCAACTCTTTGCTGTTGTGAATAAAGCCACAATAAACGTGGGTGTCCATATATCTGCTTGGATGGTGGTTATGGTTTCTTTAGGGTAAATTCCCAGTTGTGGAATTGCTGGGTCAAATGGTATCTCTATTTGCAACTTTTAGAGAAAGCGCCACATCGCTTTCCAGAGTGGTTGCACCATTTTACACTCCCACCAACAGTGAATAAAGGTTCCACTCTCTCCACAACCTTACCAGCGTTTGTTGCTTGCTGTTCTGTTAAATTTTGCTAGTCTTACTGGGGTGAAATGATATCTTATGGTTGTCTTGATTTGCATCTCTCTCAGAACTAGGGATTTTGAACATTTCTTCATGTGTTTGCCATCTGAATGTCTTCTTTGGTGAGGTGTCTGTTCATATCCTGTGCCCATTTTTCAATTGGGTATTTTGTGACTTTTTAAAAGCTATTGTTACAAGATTGAATCTTGAATATGTGAAAGGTTAACATCTAATTTATATACTCGCAGATTAGGGATTGATACATTATTTTTCATTTTTATCAGACAAAATAATGTCAATTTATATACAAATGTTATTATTATGTTGTTGTTGTTATGTGCCGTCGAGTCGCTTGCGACTCATAGCG
>NW_006399817.1:3088111-3127292 GCF_000299155.1 Elephantulus edwardii | reverse complement strand
TGATGTGCTGTTCCAGTCATTTTTGGATAATCTTCAGTAAAATCTTGCTTGCATGTGAAATCAGTGAGATTGTTCTGTAGTTTCCACATCCTATTATTCCATTATGTTACTATTATACAACAGTTTTATCCAAAATCAACACCATGGAACCAGCAGTTAGAAAATCAAAAGATGAGTTGCTTTGGTGAAGTCTAATGTTAAGGACCACTCATAAAAGCAATGGTGTCACACTAAAGACCAAAGTGCACCTGATTCAATCCATAGTCATCTTAGTTGCTTACTCTGCATCTTTAAGTTGGATAACTATCACAGCTAATACAAGAAGCATCAATGTCTTTGAGTCATGGTGTTGGAGAGAGTAGTGCATATATTGTGGACTGCCAAGAAAACAAATAGGTCTATCCTAGACAATGTGAAATTGGTGTGCTCTTTGGGAGCAAGGATGGTGAAACTCTGTCTCACAGATTTTGGGCATGTTGTCAGGATGTGCCATTACTTAAAGAAGGCCATCATGTTTAGAAAGGTAGAAGAAAAGTACAAGAGAGAAAAACCCTTGATGAGATAAATTGACATAGTCACTGTGCCAATGGCATCAGGCGTGTCAAAGATAACAAAATTGGCTCAGGATCGGGGAAGGTTCAGAGCTATTGTTTATAAGGTTGTTATGAGTTTAGTTGAATTGATGGCACTTAAGAACAACACATCAACATTGTTTTGAGAAAAAGGCTTAATGCTGGGAAAGGTAGATAGCCAATGAAAGAGAAGACAGCCCCCCAAAGATGGATTGACACAGTGACTGTAACAATGGTAGAAATTTTGGGAATGGTGCAGAATAGGGCAGACTGTTCAAAGGGTCAATATGAATCATTGTCAACTCGACGGCACCTAAAAATAGCAACAACATTTCTTTAAAGAAACTTTTGATGGCACAATGGTTAAGAGCTCAACTATTAATGCTAGTAGTTTATGCTAATGAACAGTTGACTGGAGAAAATTTGACTATTTCTTCCAAGATTTATAACCTTGCAATTTCTGTGAGGTAGTTTGACTCATGCTATAGCAATCTGTATGCTGAGTAAATAATTCCTGAAGCCAGGCTCTATGAACATAAGTATAGCATCAGGATTGAAGAAAGACTCATCAACAACCTATATTATGCTAATGACACAACTTTGCTTGCTGAAATTGAGGGAGATATGAAACACTTGATGCAGAAAATCAAGGACCTTTTGTATTGATTACAACACAACATCAAGCAGATATATATCCTCATCACAGGCTCAAGAGTCAATATTCTGAAGGATGGAGAAAAGATTGAAGCTGCCAATGATTTTATCATGCTTGAATCAACAATTAACACCTTTGGTACCAACAGTTAGGAAATCAGGAGTCATATTGCTTTGGGCAAGTCTGCTGTCAGAGACTTCTTCAAAATACTGAAAAACAATGATGCCAGCTTGAAAACTAAGGTGCCCCTGATTCAGGCCATGGTATTCTCAATCACGTACTACACATTAGAAAGCTGGACAATAAATAAGGATGACGGGAGAAGAATTGATGTTTTTGAATTGTAGTGCTGGAAAAGAGTACTGAATATCCCATAGACTGCCAAAAAAACAGATATGTCCAGGAAAGCGTGCAACCAGAGTGCTCCTTGGAAGCAAGGATAGTGAAGCTTTACCTTTTATACTTTGGACCTGTAGCTAGGTGAGGTTATTCCTTAGAAAGGGACATCATGCTTAGAAAGGTGGAGGGTCAATGAAGGTGAGAAAGACCCTCAATGAGATGAATTGAAATTGTGACTTCAGCAATGGGTTCTAGTGTCTCAGAGATGAAGACAATGGCACAGAGACAGGCAAGTTGTAGGATGGTTGTTCATAGGTTTTCTATGAGTCATAGTTAACTCAACAGCACATAACAATAACAATAGGGTCTCTGTGGAATCAACTAGATGGCACTGAGTATTGTTCAATTAATGCAAGAAATTGTAAAGGAAAAGTTCAAATGTATAGTTTGGTGTTTAAATTGTTTTACAATTTAACCAATCTTTGAAAACCTTAAATAAAATTTAGAAAATGATCTTTTATTATGAATAAATGATATGAAAGTAAGAAAGAGAGCAAGAGAATGAGAGAAAGATTGCTCTAAAATTTACAGTAAGTAATTTTTTGTCTTTTATTCTGTGGAAATTTCTCTTCCACAGGTGAAAGTCCAGGTACAGATGTGTTAGACAAAGAAGATGCAAACAGAGTGATGGGATATCATGATCCTCTTTGTATGTTAACAAACAAGAGCTTAGATCACCACCAAGGCTTTACATGGAAAAGTACAACTGATAATGATGGTAAAAGGAAAAACAGATTACTGTGACAAAGTTAGGTGAAAGGAACAATGTTGGCATTCCTATCAGTGGTGGTAATGGCTCAATATTAAAGTAGATGTGATTACTTTTTTTAAGCCTAAGACCAATTTGTACTCTAATTTCAAGCAGAAAAAATTAATATATTTAGCAATAAACTCAGAAAAACTTAGGGTTCTGCTGAGATAACAAATCAAAACTAAAAACATAAACGGAAAGTTGAATACTTAATTTCAAAGAAATTTTACTTGAAAATGGGAAAATATGTGAGATATCCTCCACAAAGTTTCTGCACACTTTGTGTATGATAGATGTAGGCTTAAAGACTTGATAATTTGTTAAAGTATTGTCATTTGTATCTTTGAAAAACTTATCACATTTAGCTTACATGCTGCCAAATTTACTTTTGATTCCTAGCGACCTTACTTACAACAGAACAAAACACTGGCACATCCTGTGCCATCCTCAGTTATTGCTGTGACTGGCAAAAGGTCCAAACTATGGCAGTTGAATTCCTCTATTCCTGCTTGTAAGGAATCCTGGCTATACTTCTTCCATGATAGATTTGGTGGCAGTCCATTATTTATTCAAAATTTTTCACTTAATAGATTAATCTTTTCTTCAACTGTCATGATATTTCCTATCAGTATGAGGGTGATGATTTTTGTCTTCTTGATGTTGAGATGTAATTCATATTGAATCCTGTGATCTTCTGCAGAAAGTATTTCAACTCCTTTCACTTTCAGCAAGCGGGCTTATACCATCTATATAATTCAGGTGTTGATGAGTCTTCCTCTGATTCTGATGCCACATTTTTTTCATAGAGTTCAGCTTCTCAAATAGTTTGTTCAGCACACAGATTGAATAGGTGTGGGAAAAAGATACAATACTGATGCACATTTTCTTAATTTTAACTCATACAGTGTTTTCTTGCTCTGTTCAGACAGCAGCCTCTTGTCCTAAGGTATAGGTTTACCAAGAGCCCAATTAAGTATTCCACAATTAAGGGATTCTCATTTTTCTCATTGTTGGTCATAACATATTATAATCCACATAGTCAAATGCCTTTGCATTGTCAATAAAGTACAAATAAACATTCTTCTGGTATTCATTCAGCTAGGATCCATCTGACATCAGCAATGATACCGTTGGTACAATGGTCTCTTTTAAACCCAGTTTAAACTTCTGTGAATGTCTATTCTAACCATTTGTGAATGATCTTCATCAATATTTTCTTTGCATTGATAATTTCCACAGTCTATTGGATTACCTTTCTTGGAAATGAAAACAAATACAGATCTCTTCCAGAAATTAACAGGCAGTTGTCTTCTAAATTTCATGATATAGATTTATGAGCATAACCAGGACTGTATCTATTAATTGAAATATGTCAATTGGTATCCCATCAATTACTGGGACTTTATTTGTGGCCAATGCCTTCAATGCAGCTTGAACTTCTTCCTTCTCTACCGTTGGCTCTTGATCATATTGTGCTTCCTAAAATATTTCCATGTTGACCAATTATCTTTGGCATAGTGACTCTGTATTCCTTCTATTTTATTTTGATCCTTCCTGGATTGAAGATTTTTTCAGACATTGGAATTATCCTTTGGCTTCCCCAAAGTAATGATTATAGGCACTTTTCTCATTCTATTCACACTGCCTTTTATTCTATTGTTTCAATGTTCTTTCCTATGTTTTCACTGTTTTATGGGCTTCTTAATTTTTTAATTATTTCTTAGCAATAAACTACATAGAGTTTGCAAAGAGGATTTGACACACAGCAGAAACTCACAAAATATATTCATGAAATAATTTACTTATTTAAATTATTCCCAAGGATTTGTATTAAAAACAACAAAGATATTTAGATCAAAGTGATATAGTGTTTCAGATGAGGAAGAATGTAAATATATCACTGGAAAGAAATATCTATACCATATTTGCAAGCTAACTTATTTGACTTTAACTTTTTAATCTTATCATGAATAACAAATTTCAGGTAGTCTCAAAGATAAATGGACACATGAATTCTTTGGTTTATAAATCAGTAGCTCTTTGAAATAAATGAAAATATTTCCATGAAGATATGTGTGACTACGTTCCTCAGAAGATCTTTTTGGAAAAAGTACAATAAAAGCAAAGAAAGATTTCCTTAAATATGTGTGAAACTGTATGCAACAGTAGGACATTTTAACTAACACTAATAAGGCAAGAAAAAAAAAAATAAACCCAGTGAAGAAAAACTTGGGAAATTGATGCTACTCTCAATGATTTGACTGTAAACTTACAATTAGATACAGTTTTAGAAATTTGAAAATGATCTCTGATATGGATAAAATCATTGTGACACTGGCAATTGGAGAATTTCTTATTGGGATGTTGGAGAATGGGTTCATTGGACTGGTAAACTGTTCTGAATGGGTCAAGAACCAAGAGATCTCCTTAGTTGATTTTATCCTCACCTGCTTGGCTATCTCCAGAATTCTTCAGCAGTTAGTGTTATTGTTTGACACATTTATACTAGTCGTATATCCCTATATTCTTGCCAGTTACAGACTTGGAAAAATTTTTAGCTCACTTTGGAGAATGATGAATCACTTAACTACCTGGCTTTCCACATGCGTAAGCATTATATACTTCCTTAAGATAGCCCACTTTTCCCATTCTCTTTTCCTCTGGTTCAAGTGGAGAACAAACAGGGTGATTCTCATGGTTTTTATATGTTCTTTGTCATTACTGACTTTTGATTTTCTGTTGCTAGAAACATTCAATGATTTCTGGTTGAATGTCTATATGGTAGACAGAAGTAATTTTACTTTCTATTCAGGTAAAACTAAACTGTTCTATGTTAAAAGCCTAATTCTTCTGACCTTGACCTATTTTGTCCCCACTGTTCTGTCTTTGATCTCATTGCTTCTTTTATTTCTATCTTTGTTGAGACACACCAAGAATCTGCAGCTCAATGCTATGGGCTCTAGTGATCTCTGCACAGAGGCTCATAAAAGAGCCATGAAAATGGTGCTTTCTTTCCTTCTCTTCATTACAATTCACTCTGTCTTCACACAAATAGGAAACTGGATGTTCTTTGAGCTCCAGGACCACATAATTGTTAAGCTCACTCTGTTGGCATTATCCTTCTTTCCCACAGGCCACTCATTTATTCTGATTCTAGGAAACAGTAAACTTAGACAGACAGCCTTGAGGTTACTGTGCATCCTTAAACCACCTGAAAAAAGCTTATATATTAGCTTCATAGACAGACTTTCTGGAATCCTTCCTAAGAGATTAATGAAGAAGATTTGAGGATTAATGTTCATGTTCACTGTTCCTCTACCCCCAACTACTAACTAGCTTCCTTTAAACATTGCTAAGCATAGCTGAAATTTTGCCTAAAACATGCTGCCTTTGATAGTACCTACACATGATCAACAAACATAATTTTTAAAGTAACTATTTTTGTTTAGCATGTTTGTCACTGATATTTAAAATGTCATATGTTTTCTTACTGAATTAAAAAGATTTAATTTTATATTAAAAAAGTTGTTAACTATAACTCATATGTGGTGGGAAATGAACTTCTTTCAAATAAAGATAAACTACAAACCTTAGATTCCTAAAACCTGTTATTGGAAAAGTTAATTGAGGAACTAAAGTCATAGCTGAAATAAACATTAATACTTAACTTTTTTTAACTGAAAAAGATTGCATTTTTGTGGCTGTAGCTATGTAGTATTAATTTGTAACCAAAGCATAGTTGATCCTCTAGAGGGTGCAAATTGTATAAGAGATTGCCATCTTTCTTCTGAGGAACAGTTGGTGGGTTTAAACCACTTGCCTTTGGGTTGGTAGCACAAGTCTATACCCAGTAGGCCACAAGAGTTCCTTTTTTGTTAGTAGAAGTGTGTTTAAGTGAGAATAGGAACAAAATTTATAAAGTGAGAGAAAATAATATATAAGAGCAAATGGGGAGCACACATTTATTATGCTAATCATAATTGGAACTCTCAAATCATAAACATATTTTATGTTTCTATGCACTTATTAGGGGGCTCTGATGGCCTAGTGGCAAGAAGCTGTGCTGCAAACCCAGAGGCATGCAGTTCAAATCCACCAGCTACTCCAAGGCAGAAGGATGAGCAATCTCCTCCCATTTGACTAGTTGCCTCTGAAAATGTGCCAGAGGGTCAGCTATGAGTTAGTTTCGACCCTATAGTACACAACAACAAAAGGCACTTATTAATTTTTCTCATAACCATGATTTGTTAAATGTATGTGCTGAGTGGCAGAAATCCTTATTTTCATCTTGTTAAATAATAAAATTAAAATATATGGAAAAATTATCCCTTAACTCAAAATCACTCATATTACTTCTAGAAAGAAGTTCATGAATACAGTTTTTTAAAAACAAGTAATTTTTAACATTATTTTATGTTTTGTTAGTTTTTTGTCCAAGAATTCATATTGTGTTTCATTCATGTATAGTCTGTTTTATATAATAACATATATTTTATGTAATTAATTACTATAGATCAGTGCCCTTTAGCAACCAGTCTCATCTAATCCCAACTACATCTTGCCTATTTGTTCACCCCCTATCATCTCTCCACTATCTCTGGGAAGGACTGATGAAAGAATAATACAGTTGTTGAAATTAGCTGATAGGAATAGGGTATATATAACTGTTTAAAAGGGGAAGGGAAAGGGGAGAAAGGGGGCAGAAGAAAGGGAGAGGGGATTAAAATCCACTAAGGCATGATTACATTTTGAGGATTGTGATTGTTTTTGTGTCGGCCCAATTCGTCACAATCTAAATAAATCCCTACAGAAATGGATCTATAGAGAAGGCACACGATGCAAAGGTTATAAGTGTCACAGGTTCATTTTAAATTTTGGGTATATGTATACAGATTACTGCTGCTCTGACTTTGATAAAATAAAATTATATAAGGTCATTCCAAGGTGTAAATAAGATAAAGGGTGGGAAGATTTTGCTATGGTATTTTTTAAGATGATGGTATGAGTTACAATTTTTAAGATGATGATATGAGTTATATATGCATATAAAAGAAAATTCTCTTAAAGGGATACCTTTATTAGAGCATTTTAAATTGTGTTAGCACAAAGGAATAGAAAGTTACAATTAATGATGGTAGATATGTAGGTTGTAAATTAGACTTGACGGCAGCATAAATAAGGACACCACTCTAGAGTCATGCACTGGAGTTGGGAATGATGGTAGAGTTACAAAGTACCAGTGAAAAATTATATTATCTACCATCTGTAAAAGGAAAACTGAATTGCAAGCTTGTCTGGGTTATGAATTGTTCTGCAGATAATTGATCTATAGATCAGTACATATGGTGAGCTCTGGTGGCCCAGTAAATAGGGAGTTGTGCTGTCAACCCAAAAGTGTGTGATTCAAATCAACCAGAAGTTCCTCAGGAGTAAGATGGGCAGTCTCCTTATGTGTGACTTACAGCCTCTGAAAATCATGGAAGTGTCCACATTGAGTAATTTTTTTTTACTCCACAGAAATGAGTTTGAGCTTTTTATCAATAATGATGTTAATGATGGTTTTTCAAGGATAAAAATACATATTCTAACTATTAATTTATATTTTACAAAATAAAATACACAAGCATTTGGACACTAAATGAATATTTTACTGATGATTGTCATAATAATATTTTTCATTGCCCAGAGATAATATTCAAACCAAGCTAAGCACATTTAGTAATATATTGAGTTTTATTTTTAATATATTACTTTAAAATATCCTTGTATTATTTACAATATAGCTACTAATTTTTTTTAAAAATGATACTAAACAAAAGTTGCTCCTCTAGAGAAAGATGGACAATCTACTGCTGTGGGATAAGTGCACACTTAGTACCCACTGGCAGCAGGGATATCATTGCTCGTGTCAGATGGATTCTGGCTGAAAGTAAGGAATACCAGAAGAATGTCTATTTGTGCTTTATTGATTGTGCAAAGCTATTTGTGTGGATCACAAGTTGTGGCTAACATTGATAAGAATGGGAATCCTACAGCATTTGATTGTGCTCATACAGAACCTATACCTGAAATAGCTATTCAATCTGTATGCTGAGCAAATTATCCGAGAAGCTGGATTCTATGAGGAGGAGTGTGACACCAGGATTGGAGGGAGACTCGTCAATAACCTCTGTTATGCAGATGACACAACTGTGCTTGCTGAAAGAGAAGAGGACTTGAAGATACAGGCATGCAGTGTTCAGTATGGATTATATCTCAACATTTGGAAAACAAAGATTCTTAGCACTGGACCCATAGACAGCGTCATGATGGATGGAGAGGAGATCGAAACTGTCAATAGCTTCCTCTTGCTTGGATCTACAATTAACACCTCTGGTACCAGCAGTCAGGAAATAAGAAGATACACTGCACTGGGAAAATCTTCAGTTAGGGACTTATCCAAATTATTGAGGAGTAATGATGTCAGTTTGAGGAGTAAGGTACATTTGATTCAGATCATAGCCTTTCTGATTACTTGCTATGCATCTGAGAGCTGGACAATGAATAAAGATGACAGGAAAAGAATTGATGATTTTGAGCTGTGGTATTGGACAAGAGTACTGAACATCCCATGGATGACCAAGAGAACAGATATGTCTTGGAGAAGGTGCAGCCAGAATGCTCTTTGGAGGCAAGAATGATGAGACTTTGTCTCTCATACTTTGGACATATTGTTTGGAGGAGCTATTCCTTGGAGAAGGACATGATGCTGAGAAGGGTGGAGGGTTAGTGAAGGGGATGAAGACCCTTCAGGTGGACTGATATGGTGACTACTGCTATGGGCTCTTGTGTGTCTGGAAATGTGGGGATGGTGCAGGACAGAACAGTGATCAGATCTTTTGTTTATAGGGTTGCCATGAGTTGTACTTGACTTGATGGCACCTAACAACAACTATCATACTCACTATGAGTTGGTTCTCAATTGACGGTACCTAAAAACAATAACAACAAACATTTTATTTGGTTATCAAGACAAAGTCATTAAGCAAAATCATTGGCAGCCTTTGTTTCTAATCTTCAAATAGTTAACACTCTCAACAGGTAACTGAAGATGGGCAGTTTAATTCACCCATAGTCCCTCATAGAAAGAGTTGGTGATCTACTTGACCACTGGAAACTATGGAGCCCAATTCTATTCTAACACACACAGAATCATCATGGGATGAAATCAACTTAATGGCAACAATCAACAATAATGGTAAATGAACACATGTTTTAATCAGCCAAAAGTTCAACCTCATGGTGGTACAGGCCCATAATCTAACAACATAAACATACCAAAGGACTTATAAAAGCAACCTGGGCTATAATTGATGAAGTGGCCTAGAGGTGAGAAACTGTGCTGCAATCCCAAAACTACATGTTCGATTCTACCAGCTGTTCTGCAGAAGGAAGGGTATTCTCCTCCCTTGTGATTAAACTGCCTCTGAAAACCTGCTGAAAGATCAGCCAAGGGTTAGCTCTGATTCAACGTACTCAACGACAACAACATAACCTCTATAGTTGCACATAATTGAAGGTCTGAATATCTGGATTTTCTGGTTTATACTTCCCTCTCCAATTTAGTGAGGACTCAGTAGTAACCACATCATTATGCAAGTTGTTGTTATGTGCCGTCGAGTCACTTGCGACTCATAGCGACCCTATGTACACTAGCCCTAAACCCTACTCTATCCTGTGTCGATTGCACTGCCTCTGACACATCCATCCCAATTACCTCAGCCACTGAATCAATCCACCTCATAGAGGGTCTTCCCCTCCTGCGCCACTATTAATACATGCATTCAATGTGAAGAAATACTCATATGATTATATCTTGTCTTGCACGGAAGTGTAGGAGAAAGAAACTATCATTGTATTATTTTCAACCATCTTTTTCATCCTTGCCAAATAAATATTTGTTTTAATGATCTGGGTGAAATATCTATTTTCTATTTGTTCACACACATAATTTAGAAAAGAACAAGTAATACAGTGTAAAAGGCTCTTCTAAAATTATGATTTAAGGCATCTTAGTAAAAAACTGAAATACGGAAACTGTTTAAAGCAGAATTTGGTTAGAGAAATTGAAAAAAACCCATTTTTCACTAAAATGATTAACAGAATATTGGTAAGACTGCACTCTGTCAAAGGCAGAAAACTAGTGAGATATAGAACAAGACAGTGTCATTGAGTGCTATGACTCACAAACTGCACTGTTGTTGTTGTTATGTGTTATCGAGTTGTGTGCAACTCATAGCGAAATTGTGTAAAATAGCTCTGAACCTTGCCCTATCCTGAGCCAGTTTCACTGACTCTGACACATCTACCCCCATCACCCCAGTTACTTTGTCAATGCATTTCATTGGGGTCCTTCCTCTCTGGCTCTGTCCCTCCACCCTTCCAAGCGTGATATCCTTCTCCAGGGACTAGTCCCTCCTGGCCATGTGCCCAATGCACATGAGGTGAACTTCAAAATTATGGCCTCCAAGGAGAAACGCAGTTTCACCCTCTCCAAGACAGATTTATTTGTGTTCTTGGCAGTCCATGGTATGTTCAATATTCTCCAGCATCACAACTCAAAGGCATTGATCCTTCTATATCATCCTTAGTAATTTTCCAGCTCTTTGAAGCTTACCTAAGTAATTGTGAAGACCATGGCCTGGATTAGGCACACTTTAGTCTTTAGACTGACATTGCTCTTTGGAGAGGTCTCTGACTTCCCCAATGCAATTCTTTTGATTTCCTGGCTCCTAGTGGGTTGGCCTGGAGAGACTTTGGAGTCTTGTCCCAATGGTGGTTTTGTCTTAATGGTGGTCAGGCAAGGGAAGTTTCTGGGGTCCTTTTTGTGGTGTTACAGTTCTTTTTCCCTCCCCTCAAAAGTGGTCGCCCTTGAGCCTTAGACTAATGGTAAGGGTGAAGCCCTGCTCAAAGATATGGATTTAAAATTTTGTAAGGCCCTCAGGCAAATTTATTAATTTTAGAAGAATATTCTTTAAAAGGCACAGCAATCACTTGTCTATTTGCTGTACTGAATAACTCAGAGTTCCTGTGATGCTAAACACTATCCCATGTTGTTGTTGTTGTTGTTTTATGTGCTGACAAGTCACTTGCCACTCCTAGCGACCCTATGTACAACAGTCCTAAGTCCTGCTCAATACTGTGCCAATCGCACTGCCTCTGACACACCCATCCCAATTACTCCAGTCACTGAATCAATCCACCTCATAGAGGGCCTTCCTTTCCTGCGCTGTCCCTCCACCCTACCAAGCATGATGTCCCTCTTCAAGGACCAGTCCCTCCTTACAACATGTCCAAAGTATGTCAGATGAAGCCTCAGAATCCTCTCCAAGGAGCAGCATGGTTTAATCCTCTCCAGGATGAATCTGTTTGTTTTCCTAGCAGTCCATGGAACTGCTAGGAAACACTCTTCTCCAGCACCACAGCTCAAAGGCATCAATTTTCCTTCTGTCCTCCCTAGTCATTGTCCAATTCTCTGATGCATAATAAGTGATTGCAAAGACCATGGCCTGTATCAGAGGCACCTTAGTCTCCAGAGAGACACCATTGCTCTTCACAACTTTGGAAAGGTCCCTAACAGCAGACTTTCCCATGGCAATATGTCTTTTAATTTCCTGGCTACTAATGCCAAGAGTGTTGACTCTGGATCCAAGTAAACTAAAGCTGTAAACAATCTCAATCTCTTCACCATCCATCCTGATGCTGCAAATTGGCCCAGTGGTGAGAATCTTTGTCTTCTTGACATTGAGCCTCAATCCATATTGAAGGCTGCAATCCTTGACCCTCTGCATCAAGCGCTTCAGGTCCTCCTCAGTTTCAGCAAGCAGGGTTGTGTCATCCGCATAATGCAGATTGTTGATAGATCTTCTACCAATCCTGACCCTACATTTCTCCTCATAGAGCCCAGCCTCCCAGATAATCTGTTCTGCATACAGGTTGAAAAGGTATGGAGACAGGACACATTCCTTGCATATGCCCATAGTCATGTCATATACCATAGTCTTGTCAAATATCATAATGGTTACCCATTTTATACAGTGGTTGGATGAGCTTCCAGATTGATTCATGTTGCGAGGCAGGAGTGCCATCCACTTTCTAAACTAGGTGCCTCTGAAAACTCTACAAACTCTCTTATAAATGTACAGAAATGATGTTAATCATAGAACAGAGTTCAGGTCTTTTGTGCAAAGCTTACTCTGAATCGTATTTGACTCCACAACACTTAACCCCTGCTAAATGAGATGAATGCTGTTATATCTGGAGGAGCATTCTTCCACTTTGTACATCAATTTTTTTAATGTGCTATATGAGGTAACCTGGGTTTTCTATGATGCTGAACCTTGTACCATGGGGATAACAAATATCAGAATAGTTTCCCATTGTGGACAGTGTTTGGTGGAGCTCCCAGTTGTAAAACAGATTGGGAAGCACGAGTAGCATCCACTTCCTAAATCACATGCTTTTGGAAACTCTGTGAACTTGGAGAAACAATGATAGCTATGAAAAGGCATTAGGTCTTTTGTTCATAGAGTCACTATGGGTCAACCTTGACTCGACAGCAATCAACCACAACAGTGTCACGAGTGCTGATTGTGTAGTTGAGCAAGCTGAAATTGTTAACAACAATCTTATTCATCTATCATGGTGTTTTCAGTTGGCTCAAGTAAAGAGAATCTTTTTTTTTATGTTGAGAATCAATACATACTAAAGACTATAATTTTTGAACTTCTGTAGCAAATATTTCAGGTCCTTCTCAGTTACAGCAAGCAAAGTTGTTTCATCTGCATAATGCAGATTTTTTTATAAGTCTTCCTCTAATCCTGATGCCACATTTGTCGTCATAAAGTCCAGCCTCCAGAATCATCAGTTCCACACACAGATTGAAAATTTATGGAGACAGTGTGCATCCCTGACATACTCCTTTCCTGACTCTGAACCATGCGGTGCTTCCTTGGGAGGACTGCTTCCTGGTACAACTATAGGTTTTGCATGAGCACAATCAAGTGTTCTGAGATTCTCATTCTTCTCAAGGTTAGCCACAATTTGTTGTGATCCACACAGTTAAATGCCTTTGCATAGTCAATAAAACACAGATAGTCCTTCCTCTGGTATTTGTTTTCAGCCAAGGCCCATCTGAATTGGTAGTAAAGTCTCTAATGCCAGGCATCTTCTAAACCTAGCTTGTATTTCTGTCAATATACTCTTACCATGTTTTTGGATAATTTTCAGCAGGATTTTGCTTCCATGTGCTATTAATGACATTGTTTGATAATTCCCACACTCAAGGTTATGTCATCTATTTTTTTTTTAAATGGGAACAGATATGGCTATCTTTTAGTCACTTGGCCAGATAGTTGATCTTCAAATTTCTGGACACAACCTGGTGTGCATGGCCAGGGCAGCGTTTGTTTGTTTAAATATGTAAATTTTATATTCCATCAATTCCTGGTGCTTTATGTTTTGCCAAGTCCTTCGGAGCACCTTGAACTTTCTCCCACATCACCATTGCCTTTTTTTTTTCTTTTCACCATTGCCTTTTGATCATATGTTGTTTGATGAAATTCTTCCAGGTCAGCCAGTTCTTTTTGGGACAAGTGACTCCTTCCATCACTTTTAATGCTTCCTAGATCTTTCAATGTTCTGCCCATAGCATCCTTAAGTATTGCAACTCATGGCTTTAATTTGTTCTTTAATTCCTTCAGCTTAAGAAATGCTGAGTGAGTTGGGATCTTTTGATTTTCTCACTCCATCTCTGTACATATCATTATAAAACTATCCTTTTTCATCCTCCACTGCCCTTTGAAATCTTTTGTCCAGCTCCTTGATTTCCTACTTTCTTCCCTTTGCTTTGGCTTCTGGGCACTCTAATGCAGTATTCAATCTTTTCCAACATCCATCTCAGTCTTTTCTTTTTTAAAAAAAATTATTATTATTAATGAAAATTTACAGAGATTTTAGATTTCCATTCATTCATTGTTATACTTTTCTTCCTGCCCATCCCTCCCTTTCAGTTAGTTCTTCTCTTTGAAAAGTAAAAGAAAAAAATCTTTCATTGTTATACAATCCCTCCCCCCAAGTCCACTCCACTACCACTATGCAGACTTCATTCTGGAATCTTGTCATGACAAGAATATCTAATAATATATCCCTTTTAAATAGTTTTCTCCCTCATCTGTTTCAGTGCAGTATACATCATTTATCCCATCTTTCTCTGGTTCCCCCCAACCCTGATGTCAGTCCCGTTTTACAACAGTGGCACTAGGTAGTATTTGTCCTTTTGTGACTGAGATATTTCACTCAGCATAATGTTCTCCAGGGTCATCCATTTTGAATAATATTTCATGAGTTCCTTGTTTTTCAATGCAGTATAGTATTCTATTGTGTGAATGTACCACAACTTCTTCCTCCTCTCTTTTTGTAATAGCTTTTTATAGTTCTTCATGGATGATATTCTTGATATCCTCCCTCAGCTTATCTATCTGTTTTTTTGTTTATTAGTGTGCAAGACCTCAAATCTGTCCCTGAGAGGTTTTTATATTCAGGTAAGATAGACTCTAGATCAAGTTTTGGTTTCTGTGGATTTGATTTAATCTTTAACTTTAGCTTAAACTTACATATGAGCAGTCTGAACCTGGCCTAATTTTCACAGCTGATATTGAGCTTCTCCAGTGATTCTTTTCACACATGTAATCAATCTGATTCCTGTGCATACCAACAAGTGAAATCAGGTGTACAGTTACTGTTTATGTTTCTTATAAAATATATTTGCAATGAATAAATCATTAATTGTACAAAATTGTATCATTCTATCTCGAACCTCATTTCTGTCACCAAGTCCATGTTTCCCAGCTACTGATTCTTCTTCCCTATTCCCAACTTTTGCAGTCCAGTCACCCATTATTATGAATGCATCTTGGTTGTATGTTTGATCAATTTATAAATGTGAAAGTTGATAAAAATCATCTACTTTCTCCACTTTAGGCCTGGTTGTTGGTGCATATATTAGAGTTATAGTGGTATTCTCTGGACTCCCTTGTATGTGTATGCATATTATCCTATTGTTCACAACATTGTATTTCAAGATGGATCTTTTTGCCTCACCTTTTCAACTGGCATAGTAGACTTTCTGATTCAAAATGTCCCATGCCAATCCACCTCATTTAGCCAATACCTAGTATGTCAATATATATGCATTTAATGTCTTTCTTAATAATACTAACTTTTTCTACATTCATGCTTCTCACATTCCAATCATTAATGTCTGCTTACAACTATTCCTTCTCATTGTGTTTCCGAATTCAAGGGCTGAGACTGAGATGCCATATCTGTTAGTCTACTTTTAAGTATGCTCTCTTATATCTAGGGTTTGCAAAGACCTATTATTTTGAAAGTGGACGGCCAGTCTTTCTTCTTAGTCTGTTTTAGTTTGGATGTTCAGCTTTGGAACAATTAATAAAAGACAAGCATTTTAATGAAAGGAGCAGAGGAAAGACTTTCCCAATACAGAAGTAACCAGTAGATTCAGTGTCTGCCCCTCATCAACCTTAGCATGTGTGTCTTGTCCTATCTCTTTCTCCACTGTTGCTGTTTGCCGGTAATGAACAGGAACACCCTGATGGAGGTAAGCACGGTGGAGAAACACCACCGCACTTATATACAAGCAAGTAAACAGGAAGTCAGGATAGGGTGGTGTTGGGGAATGTTGGGGAGAAAGGGAGGGCCTCTGTCCAGGACAGATAGCCTAGCTCTGGGTAAGTGCAAGCCTCCCAATGACCTTTAATATGGGGTAGAGAAAGCTTCCTGTGTTTGACTGTACCACCTGGGACGATAGCTACCACGTGTCTGTTGAGCTGGGAGTGGTCTGCATGAGGCTGAGGTTCTCCTATCCAATCCACATGTCCCACGCCTGCAAGCCCACTCTATCCTGTCTTCCTGTTTACTTGCTTGTATGTAAGTGCGCTGCTGCCCCCAGTAAAGTTGAGCTGTATCAACTCTCTGAATGGCTCCTGGAGTGGTGTGTCTCCATTGTGCTTACCCCATCAGGGTGTTGCTGTTCGTTGCCAGTGAACGGACATTGACAGTGTGGGCTTGTAGATGTGGGACATTCAGATTGGATAGGAGAACCTCAGCCTTGTGCAGGCTACTCCCAGCTCAATAGATGCAGCAACCATGTTCCCAGGTGGTGAACTTTCTCAAGCCGGTGCAGACAAACACAGGAGAGCTTTCTCTACCTGTATTAAAGGCCATTGGGAAGTTTGCAATTATCAGGACCTAGGTGATCCGTCCTGGCCAAAGACCCTCCCTTCCTCCCCTACATTCCATTTCACCAGCATCCCCTTCTACTCCTGCTTACAATGTTCAGCACTTCCCTCCCAATAAGTCTTGTTATGATGGTTAAGGCCTCACGTCACTTCTGTGAAGCCTCATATTGCTGCCAGACTCTTACTCGGCTACCAGCCTCTCTTGAGTTACAACTTTACTTTTTGTTGATTGTGGATCCAAATAAAATGAAATAATTGTCAGCTTCAATCTTTTCTCCATCAATCATGATATTGCCTACCTGTCCAATGGTGCAAATTTTTATTTTCTTGTTGTAAACATGTAATCCATATTGAAATCTTTGATCTTCTGTAGTGCCTCAAGTCTTCTCCACTTTGTGCAAGCAAGATTGTGTTGCTGGCATACTGCTAGTTGTTGATGAGCATTTTGCCAATCCTGAAGCCACATTTTTCTACATATATTTCAGTTAAGTATAAAGAAACTATACTACCCTCATTCACACCTTTACTTTTCTGATTTTCAGCTGTGTAGGAACATGATCTTGCAAATTAGCAGGGTCTTTCAAATTACCGACAGCTGTGAGACTAAGATAAGAGGAAGAGTCTTTGCACAAGAGCAGCAAGACTTGAGGTGAACAAGACATGAGGCAAGCAAGACTTCTGGCAGCAAGAATTGGGGGGGTTGGAGCAAGACCCTGGTGATGGAGGCACTGTGGCATTTCTGTGTAGAAACTATGGGAAGTTCTAAGCAGAGTAGCCGTGAGATAAAGGCCACAGTTAAAGGTGTTTGCTGTTCTTGCCAGATGCCTGAAGAAGAAGCTGGCTTATAATTTGTTGGATGCCAATTTGCTTGGAGACAAACCTTACTGGATGATTTAGATTTGACTGCTAAACTGAAATGGGAGCCTGTACTAATTGAGGAATTATGCCTTAGAACTTGGGCTAACACCTGGACTTGTTTTGGATGAAATTGTTTCCTCCCCTACTCTCCAACTTTCTTCCCTCATAAACCCCATTGTTCATGCCATAACTTTGAGTCTGTGAGTTACCAACAAATAAACAAACCTCTTGCTGTTGGTGTTAGAGGCTCTGCTTTCTGCTCTGTGGCAGTGAGGGGCTGTGTTATTCCACTCTCTTTGGCCTTTTTGAAAAGATGCTTTAGGCCCTGTACTCCTATGTACCATTTTCTCCTCTTTAGACATTTCCCTTGTAAGATTTACAACACAATTTGATCTATAGTAGCTAAAAAATTATGAAAGAAATGCTTTACTTCTATCACTTAAATCATCCATCTTACTATTTAAAAATAAACCATTGATTTTACAATTCTATATACTTGTGGATAAAAATAATAAAAGGATAGTATATTTGGCAAGGATATATTTTAAAAAATCTACAAAATAGCATGATTTATGCTAATCGGTTTTTGTACCCGTTCTGACTGGCTTTTTGGAATGAATGACTGCGTCTAAGAAAGATTTAGACGCTCTTATGATGTAGTGCATTGGTGGATACAAGCTGGAATTCACCCTGAAGCGCTAAGACAATCCTTAAATGTTTACAGGGGTAGGCACTAAGGCAAACTTGAAGCATTTGCAGTATTCTTATATTGTATTTGTTAACCTCTCCCTCCTGAGTCAAGCATAAGGCTTTCAATAGAAAGAGCTTAGCTTCATTTGCATTGAATTATCTTTGTGACTTGCTCCCTTGCAATTTTCAATAAAGGCAGAGAAGCATAGACCAGTGCTTCAGTTGTTCTAAAAAAAAAAAAGAAAAGATGTAGTAGTGCAGTACGTATTGTGCTGCTAACTGTAAGGTCAGAGACTGGAATCCACCAGCTGCTCCAAGAAAGCAAGATGGTCAGAACCCACTCAATGACAGTGGGTTAAACCTCACTCATTCTCCCATTGTTGTCAAGTGGAAACCAACTTACAACTGACCATTCACTGGGTTTCCAACACTGCAAATCTCATAATACAGGAAATTTTTCTCCTGAGAAGCAGCTGATGTGTTTGAGGCCCTGGATTGATTGGTTAGCACTGCTAACCACCTTTGGGTTAGCAGTGCAGCTCTCTAGAAATCTTTAATTTCTTTTTTAAATTTTGATTTGGATAAAAGTTTAAAGGGTAAATTGGCTTTCCATTAAATAATTTACTCTAGAGTTTGGATCATGGCATTAATTACAATCCCAGATCATTACTGCACTCTTTTCCAGTCCTCTCCTGTGTTTCTCATTTCCATTTGTTCTTTCCAGTCCCTACCTATATTCTGAGCTTTTTTTTTTTGTAACTTAAGGCCAATTTTAATAGATTTATAAAAGTCATATATACAAACATGTTAAACTGACCACCATCGCAGTGAGGTACACTTTTTACACTTGCTTACAGATATTCTCTGTCTGGCTCCTGGATGTGAGATATATTCTGAGCTTTGTCTCTGGGAAAATGATCCTTTTCTGATTTTATATGACTTGACTGACTGTCCTAAAAAATGTTTTTCTGTCTGGTATTAATGCTTACATTATAAGCTGGCCTATTGTTTGAAATGAAAGCTGAGTCACAGAAGTGATTTCAATTTTGAGTTTGAAGGCAGAAATGCTTTCTTGACCTTGAGCAAATGAGGATATTCAATATTTTAGCAGCACAATTAAAAGTAGTTCTGGTGGCCTTGTATTAAAACTCTGTGCTGTAATCTCAAAGGTTGTTGTTTTGTTATGTGCCATTGAGTCACCTGCAACTCGTAGTCACCCTATGTACAACACTTCTGAACACTGTTCTATCCTATGCCAACTTTATTGTCTTTGACACACTCACCCCCAGTAACTGCATCAATCCATCTTATCAAGGGTCTTCCTATCTTGTGCTGTCCCTCCACCCACCCAAACATGATGTCCTCCTTGCAACATGGCCAAAGTATGTCAGACAAAGTTTCAGAATCCTTGTCTACAAGGAGAAGCCTGGTTTCACCCCGTATAGGATGAACCTGTTTGTTTTCTTAGCAGGGCATCAGTTCTTCTTCTATCATCACTAGTCATTGTCTATCTTTTTGATGCTTATCAAGTAATTACAAGAACTATGGCCTGGATCAGTTGTACCTTAGTCTCCAGACTGACATTGTCACTTTTCAGTACTCTGGAGAGGTCGCTGACAACAGATTTAAACAATGTAGTTCATTTGTTTGATTTCCTGACTGCTGGTACCAAGAATGTTGATTGTGGAGCCAAGTAAACTGAAGCTATTAACAATCTTAATCTCTTCATCTACAATGATGCTTCCAAATGCCCCAGTGGTGAGAATCTTTGTTTTCTTTATGTTGCGCTTTAACACATATTTAAAGCTGCAGTCCTTGACCTAGACCATGAAGAAGGCAAAAGGTCATTACAAAAACAGAAAAGGGAAAAAAAGACCAACATGCCAGTCAGATGAGACTCTGAATATTGCACTGTAGTATCAAGAAGCCAAAGCAAAGGGAAGAAATCAAGATATTTAAGGAGCAAAACAGAAGATTCCAAAAGGCAGCACAGGAAGACAAAGTAAAGTATTATAATGAAATGTGCAGAGAGCTGGAGTCACAAAATCAAAAAGGCCAAACTTGCTTGGCATTTCTTTTTCTTCTTCTTATTAATGTTAATGAAAATTTACAGAGACTTTGGATTTCCATTCATTCATTGTTGCACTTTTCTCCCTGTCTACTCTTCCTCTCCCTTCCCCAGTTCACTCTTCTCTGAGAAAATTAAGGGGGGGAAAATCCTTCATTGTTTTATAATCCCTCCCCCCAAGGCCACTGCACTATGGAGCCTTCATTCTGGACTCCTGTCATGACAATAATACCTAATCAAATATCCCTTTTAAACAATTTTCTCCCTCATCTGCTTCAATGCAGTATACATTATTTATCCTGTCTTTTCTTAATTTACCCACAACCCCAATAGCAGTCCCACTTTACAACAGTGGCATTATGTAGTATTTTTCCTTTTATGACTGAGCTATTTCACTCAGCATAACGTCCTCCAGGGTCACTAATTTTGTATAAGAATTCATGAGTTCCTTTGCTTTTCAATGCAGCATAGTATTCCATGTTGTGAATGTACCACAGCTTCTCTATCCATTCATTTTTTGATGGGCACTTGCATTGTTTCCAACACTGCTATTGTGAACAAAGCCACAATAAACATGAGTGAGCAAATATCTGCTTGTGTGGCAGTTCTGGTTTCTTTAGTAGTTTAGAAATTCCCAGTAGTGGAATTGCTGGGTCAAATGGTATTTCTATTTAGAACTTTTTAAGAAAGCACCATTCTACCTTCCATAGTGGTTGCACCATTTTATACTCCCACCAACAGTGAATAAGGGTTCCAGTTTCTCCACAACCTCGTCAGTATTTGATATTTGCTGTTCTGTTAAATTTTTATAATCTTACAGGGGTGACATGATATCTCATAGTTGTTTTGATTTGCATCTCTCGTAGAGCTAGGGATTTTGAGCACTTCTTCATGTGTTTGTTCACCATCTGAATGTCTTCTTTGGTGACGTGGCAATAGGAAGTACTAATTTATAGCAGTTTTGTTTCCCTAGTGTAAGATCCTTGATGATGCTTTAAATAACTTTTATTATAGTTATTTTATCTAAAACTATATCAACTAAAATATTATATTCTTTTTTGTTGTTGTTAGTGTTGTTGTTATGTGCCATTGAGTCGCTTGCAACTCATAGCGACCCTATGTACAAGAGCTCTAAACACCATTCTATCCTGTGCCAACCTAGCCATCTCAAACGCACTTATTCCCACCACTCCAGTCACAGAATCGATCGATCTCATCGAAGGTCTTCCTCTCCTTCGCCTCCCCTCCACTCTGTCAAAAATGATGTCCCTCTCCAAGGACCAGTCCCCCTTGAAACATGCCCAAAGTATGTCAGACGAAGCTTCAGAATCCTTGACTCCAAGGAACATTCCGGCTTCACCTTCTCCAGGACAAACCTGTTTGTTCTCCTAGAAGTCCATGGTATATTCAACACTCTTCTCCAGCACCACAGCTCAAAGGCATCAATTCTCTTTCTATCATCCCTATTCATTGTCCAACTCTCTGATGCATAGCACGTAATTGCAAAGATTATAGCCTGGATGAAACGCACCTTAGTCTCCAGCCTGACATCGTTGCTCTTCAGTACTCTTGAGAAGTCCCTCACAGCTGACTTTCCCAATGCAATTCGTCTCCTGATTCCCTGGCTGATGTTACTATAAGAGTGTTGACAGTGGAGCCAAGTAAGCTAAAACTGTCAACTATCTCAATCTCTTCACCATCCGTATTGATGCTACCAATTGGCCCAGTGGTGAGAATCTTTGTATTTCTTTTTTTTTTTTGAATCTTTGTATTTCTGATGTTGAGCTTCGGTCCATATAGGAGGCTGCAGTCCTTGACCTTCTGCAGCAAGCGCTTCAGGTCCACCTCAGTTTCAGCAAGCAGGGTTGTGCTATCTCTTAACAGGTTGTTGATGACGGTTCCACCAATCCTGATGCCACATTACTCTTTGTACAGCCCAGCGTCCCGAATGATCTGTTCTGCATACAGACTACATCCCTGACAGACCCCCTTCTTGATTTTGAACTATGTAGTGTCTCCTTGCTCTGTTCTGAGGACTGCCTCTTGGTCCAAGTATAGGTTTTACATTAGCACAATCAAATGTTCTGGGATTCACATTCTTCTCAGAGTCAGCCACAGCTTGTTGTGATCCACACAGTCAAAAGCCTTTGCATAGTCAATGATGCACAGATACTCTTTAGCAAATGAAAATAAAATGAATTTCTAATTTCTATAATGAAGTAATAGAATATTTCTAGAGTATTTGTTAACATGAAAACATTTGAATCCAAATCATATTGAGCTTCCATGAGGAAGGAACACACAAATCAGTGTAAAGAAATCTGTCTTATATTTGCATACCTGAGTTCACCCTTTCATGTATCATCACAGTAGAAAATTGCTGTCAATGTAAATGGTGAATAGGCTCATTCACTTTTTAATTCCTAAATAAGGTTCCATTTGAAAGTAATTTCAAGGTTTTTCATTGAGATCTCTGTGACTGAATTTTCTTCAACACATATCATGTTGATGGCTGGAATTAAAAAAACTTGGAACCTTTTATAAGGGAGATCGTATCAAGTAGCAGAACTGAGTAACTATTTTTAAGTGCAAACTGTGCTTTCTGGAATATTTTGAAAGTTTAAGTACCAGTGAGACACAATATTAGAATTCTAGATTTCTTTCCACAGAAATGCTATCAGAAACTGAAAGTACATTACTCTTCCTGACAACAGGAGCTTTCATAGTGGGAATGTTAGGAAACGGATTCACTGGACTCGTGAACTGCATTGACTGGGTAAAGAATAAAAAGATCTCATCTGCTGACTGCATCCTCACTACCTTGGCTGTCTCCAGAATCAGTTTTCTTTGTGTTGTAGTTATTGATTTTTTAATATTATCATTATGACCACACATATATGACATGGTTAAAATAGTAAGAACTTTAACTATTTCTTGGACAGTGACCAATTATCTTTCTACTTGGTTTGCCACTTGCCTCAGTGTTTTCTATTTCTTTAAAATAGCCAGATTCTCACATCCCTGCTTTGCCTGGCTGAAGAGAAGAATCAATAGAGTACTACTTGTCCTCCTACTGATTTCCTTGGTTTTGTTGCTTTCCAAACTTATGTTACTGGATATAGTCAATGTTGTCTGGATTGATGTTTTTGCAAAACATGATAGAAACTTCACTTGGTCTGTGGATGTAAGTAAAATAAACAACAGCCTCTTTGTTTTGTCCATGACATATTTAATCCCCTTTCTTCTGTCTCTGACTTCATTGATCCTTTTATTTTTGTCCTTGGTGAGACACATCAGGAATTTGCAGCTCAACTCTACAGATACAAGTGATTTTAACACAAAGGCTCATAAAAGGGCCATGAAAATGGTGGTGTCATTCGTCCTCCTCTTCACAGTTCACTCTTTTTGTCATCTAACAGCACAATGGCTTTTTTTAAGATTGCAAAAACAAGAGGTCAATTTATTTATCATTTTCCTAGCAACTGTTTTTTCTTCAGGCCACTCATTTATCCTGGTTCTGGGAAACAGCAAACTGAGACAGACTGTTTTAGGACTACTAAGGCATCTTAAATGTCATTGGAAAGAACAAAATTATTTAGCTTCCTAAGACAAATCAACAACAACAAAAATTATCCTTTTTCTTTATAAGCAAGCAAAATTTTCTATGTTCTAGGGAAATTAAATCATCAGGAAACCTTGGTAGATCAATTTGGACTTTTGTTTCTCTCATGGAATTTTTTCAGCTATTATTAAGCATCACTGTAATTTTCCCTAGAATGGATAATAAAGTAATAATTTAGTTGTTAAGTCAGTGGACATAATATGTTTAAAAAGCAAGCATTATTCTCATAATATCGATTATTAACAAGAAAATATTTAGATTAAAAAAGAATACAAAATGTATAATAAAATATGTACCTATTTTATGGCCTGTTAATTACCTTGATAATCACAATGAGGGGGAATAAGGATTATATACATAATTATCTTTACATGCATAAGAATAGTTACTTTTATATTATCTTAGTATCAAAATCATAAAGACACTGAGCTTGTGTATATTCATGGGTATGCTTTTGGATATGTAATACATTTTGTCATTCCATGAATACTAATGGTCCTTGTCTGAGAAATCAGTTAATCAATTTACCAAGAACAGCAAAGACATTTTATTAGAGAATATTACACATTTGTGTAATATTAGCTATAATCATGTGTATACATACTAGCTTGGGAGGCTCTCCTTGCCAGAAGTAAGGAGCATGGTGGTGGGAGCGCAGGAATCGTGGCAAGCATTTGGAGTCGACTGCTTTTGCAGGAGCGGCATCCACTTCTGAAATGGCTTGCCTCCAGAAACTCTATGTACGAACAGTGCTCAGGCTGTTCATTCATAGGGTCCCTATGAGTCATCTATGACTCGACAGCATCAAACAACAATAACAATGACAATGACCAAGAGAGAGCTACATTGGCCTAGTGGAAAGGAAGCTGTGCTACCATGCTGAAGGTAGGTGATTTTCATCTGTGGCCCTCAGCCAGGTTCAAACTGTCTTCCTGTCAAACATTCTTCTAGGTGGTATAGCACTGGTCTGTGCATTGCTGTACAGAGGTAACTCGTGGCTGCTCTGATGCTGAAGACTGTGACAGTGTTGTGCCAATTGTGGTAACAAGTACCCATGGTGGACAGTGTTGGCTGGAGCTTCCTGACTAAATCAAGTCTGGAAGCAGGAGCAGCATCCACTTCCGAAATGGCTTGCCTCTGGAAGCTCTATGTACGAACAGTGCTCAGGCCGTTCATTCATAGGGTCACTATGAGTCATCTATGACTTGACAGCATAAAATAACAACAACATACATACTGGTTTGATTGTTCTAGTACAGAAAATAAAATTAGCTGAAATGTCTATATTAAGCTTGAGAAGTGGTAAAACTTTGCTTATTTATTTATTTAATTTTGATTTTTTACTTTATTTATTTTTTATTTCAATGAACATCTACAGAGATTTTGGAATTCTGTTCATTCATTGTTGAACTTTTCTCTCTCCCCGCCCCCCTGCCTTCACTCCTCTCCTTGAAAAGCAAAAGAAAAACTCCTTCATTGGTACACAATTCACTCCCCCCCCCCACATCCTCCACTCCCACCCCCACCCCAAATATAATCCACTCTGCAACCCTCATTGCTTTTTAATGATGATCTAATGAGTCAGGAGACTGCCTGTCTTTCTAAGGAAGTGAGGTCGATAGGTTTGACTTGTGAAATGTATGACTTTTGTGTTAGCATCATAACTTGCTATGAACAGGCCTGAAGAGTACTATATACATTGTTCTATGTCATGATTTCTTGAATTTACAATAATGTCTTCTATTTGTGACTAGTATTTTGAGTCAGACTCTCTTCTCATGCATTCCAACTGTATTATTAGAGCGAGATGTAATAATTTTTAGCAAAGCTTTCCAGTTCATAAATTGTGGAAAATTTTGTAACTTTATAAAAACTATTGTTATGATGTCAGTCTAGATACAAAGGTGTATCTAATCCAAGCCATGGTTTTCTCAATTAGTTGTTATGCTTCAGAAAATGTAACAATGACTAAGGATAACAGAAGAAGAATAGATGCCTTCAAGTTGTGCTGGAAGAGTCTGAACATGCTATGGACTGCCAAGAAAACAAATAGATCTATCTTAGAGAGGGTGAAACCAAGCCTCTCCTTGGAAGCTAGGATTTTGAAGCTTCGCCTCACTTACTTTGGGCAAATGGCCAGGAGAGATGGTCCTTGGAAAAGGACATTGTGCTTGGAAGGGTGGGTGGACAGCACAGGAGAGAGAGACCCCGGATGAGATGTATTGATACAGTAACTGGGGAGATGGAGGTTGGTATGTCAGAATTATGGCTCAGGACAGGGAAGGGTTCAGAGCTGCTGTACATAGTGTCACTATGCATCACAGGTGACTCAAACAATAACATTTTATGACAGGTTTGGAAGCAAGAGAGGCATCTACTTCCTAAACAACTTGCCTCTGGAAACTTTATGAACTTTGATAAATGTCAATAGCTGTAGAAGGGCTTCAGGCCTTTTATTCTTGGAGTTGCTATGAATTGTGCTCAACTCGAAGGCAACCAACAACAACATTGCTACAGAACTGATTTTTGCATGTGTGATACCTGACAAGTTAACAACTGATGACTTGCAAATTAGAGATTTATACATTATTTTGCATTGTTTTAAAAATTTATATTAGTTTACATACAAATGTATTACTATATGTATATAGGTTTATGTTTCTGTGTATATTCTGGAAGTGGAGGTATTAACTGGATGGAGGATATACTTTCACTGGTTTATTTCTGCTACTTTGCAGACAGAAAGATGGGGAGTATGTAAGATTGCCAAGGAAGGACAGAACCCATTGCAAACCAAGAAAGATAGTTTATTGAGGAAAAACTGCTGGCCTGGTTCTCAAGCAGACCAGCCCCCACTAAGAATTAGAGGGGGATTTTATACATTCTTACAAAGGATTTTGGAAAGGGGATGCATACAGATGCTTCCTTCAAGATAGGGAAGCAGACTGGGGTCTCAGATAACTATTCCTGGGGAAATGGGGGGGTAGGGTAGTTTCGCAGAGAGATAAAAAGCACGGCTGCTCTTTCCTGTTATTGGATTCTCTCAATAGCCGTTCTGGGGGAGGAAGTAAAGGCTCTGCAGTCCTAGTAGAGTCTAATTACTATCTTGGGCCATATTTAATAAACTGAGATTTTCCCAGAAGTAATATTTAATAACATGAAGTTGTCTACTGGGTAAAAAGTTGTGCGGTCAACCCAAAGGCACAAATCTTTCAGATAATCTGAGGGAGAAAGATGGGCAACTGGCTGTGTGCTTTAGAGCCTCTGAAAACTCTTTGGAAGATGAGTTATGAGTTGGTTCCAACTCAAGGGCACATGATGAGAACATATTTAATAAATCAAAACCATTTTGCTTTCTGGCTGAGTCAGATGATCAGTATACAGTATACATTTTTCTTAGTTAAAAAAAAATTGATCCAACCATACTCAGTATTTAAATCATACTATTGTCCTGAATGTAATTCTTTCAGCCTCAGAAATGATGTGTAAGCTTTTTCTTTTTTCTTCTCCAACTCCAGCTCTTTGCATATTCCATTATAATATTTTGCTTTGTCTTCCTGAGCAGCCTTTGAAATCTTCTGCTCTTTTTTTTTTTAATTTGACATGTTTTCCCTTTGTTTTGGCTTTTTGAACTCTAGAGCAATTTTCAGAGTCTCTCTGGCATCCATTTTGATCTTTTCTTTCTCTATTGTCTTTGTAAGGACATTTTTCTCTCTTTATGGATATCTTTGATTTCATCCCATAGTTCATCTGGTCTTTGGTTTTTAGTGTTCAATGCCTCAAACCTTCCCTTGAATGGATTTTTAAATTCAGATAGGATAGCCTTAAGATAATATTTTTGTTCTTATGGACTTGATTTAATTTTCTTCAGCTTCAATGTGAAGTTGGACATGAGTAATAGATGGTCTATTTTGCAGGCAACACCTGGCTTTATTTTGACGGTTGATATTAGATTCTCCAATAATTCCTTCCATAGATACAGTCATGGTTTTTTTCAATCACTGGCTATACCGCTGAGAGGTGGATAATGAATACGGAAAAAAAAAATAATTGATGCCTTTGAGTTATGGTACTGGAGGAGAGTACTGAATATCCCATGGCCAATCAAAAGAACAAACAGATATGTCTTAGAGAAAGTGCAGCCAGAGTCCTCCTTAGAACCAAGAATAGTGAAGCTGTCTCATATACTTTGGGTTTATTGTTAAGAGGTGCTATTCTTTGGAAAAGGACATCATGCTTGTAAAGGTGGACGGTCAGAGAAAGAGGACAACACTCAACCAGTTGGACTGGTGTCGTGACTGTGGCATGGGCACAAGTATATCAGACATGATAAGGATTGTACAGTATAGGATACAGTTTGCCATTATTCTTACTCAACTGGACACACCTAACAATAAGGCTCACTGTATTCCTTCCATCTTCTTTTGATGCTTCCTGGATCATTGAGAAATTTGCCCATGGAATCCTTCAGTATTGTAGGCCAAGGCTTGAATTTATTTTTCATTTCTTTCAGTTTGAGAAATGCCAGTTCTTCCTTTTTTTTCTTTGTTTTTACCTCCGCCTCTTTGCACAGACCTTAATAATACTTTGCTTTCTGTTTTCTTGCTACCCTTTGATATCTTCTGTAACTTTATTTTACTTTAGCTATCCTTCCTCTTGTTTTGGCTTCTTGATATTCTACTGCAATTTCCAGGTCTCTTCTGATATCCATTTTGGTTATTTCTTCATATCCTGTCTTTCTAATGATCTTTTCCTTTCTCCGTGCATGATATCCTTAATGCCATCCCACAACTCCTCAGACCTTTGACCATTAGTGCTTAATGTCTTAAACCTATTCTTTTTTTTATATATACTTTTTTTTTCCTTTTTCTTATTGTGTACTGTCAAATCAGATCTGACTGGCACAGGAGGAGACTGCCCTTCCTTCTCCAGCTGGGCACCTGGTGGAATCAAACTGCTTACCTTCAGGATTGCAGTGCAGCTTCTTGCCACTAGGCCACTAGAACACCCTTACCATTTTCCTTGGAGTCAAGAATAGTGAAACTTTGTTTCATATACTTTGGGCATGTTGTTAGAAGGGATCCACCTTCAGTAAAGGACATTATGCTTGGGAAAGTGGAGTATTAGTGAAGGAGGGGAAAATCTTCAATGAGATGTGATAACACGGTGACTGTAACAGCGGGCTTGAGTATATCAGAGATAGTCAGGATGGCACTATCCTGGGCAGGGTTCAGAGCCATTGTTTATAGGGTTGCTTTAAGTTGTATTCAACACAATGGCACTTAAAAACAATAACCAACAGCAATTTGTCCTGAGAAAAAGGCATCGTTCTGGGAAAGGCAGAGGGTTAGCAAAAGAGAGTACAACCTTCAAGATTATGGATTGACACAGTGACTGCAAAAATAGCAGCGATCATGGGGATGGTGCAGAATAGGGCAGGCTGTTTGGAGAGTTGCTATGAGTCATTATCAACTCAGTGGCACGTAACAACAGCATTTTCATTGAAAGAATCCTGATGGAACAGTGGTTAAATGATCAGCTGTTAAGTGAAAAGTTGGAATTTTAACTAGCCAGATGACTGTAGAAAGATATGACTATGCATTTCTATAAAAATGTATAGCCTTGGAAATTCTGTGGGGCAGTTCCACTCTGTACTATAGTCTCTGTAGGATCAGTCAACTAGATGTCTATGAGGATTTTCAATTAATACAAGACATGTTGTTGTTGTTGTTGTTATGTGCCATCGAGTCGTTTCCGACTCATAGCGACCCTATGCACAACAGCTCTAAACCTTACTCTAACCTGTGCCAACCACACCGCCTCTGACACACCCATCCCGATTACCCCAGTCACCGAATCAATCCATCTCATAGAGGGTCTTCCCCTCCTGCGCTGTCCCTCCACCCTCCCAAGCATGATGTCCCTCTCCAAGGACCCGTCCCTCCTGGCAACATGACCAAAGTATGTCAGATGAAGCGCCAGAATCCTTGCCTCCAAGGAGCAGCTTGGTTTAATCCTCTCCAAGATGGATCTGTTTGTTTTCCTGGCAGTCCATGGTACGTTCAGTACCCTTCTCCAGCACCACAGCTCAAAAGCATCCACTCTCCTTCTGTCCTCCCTAGTCATTGTCCAACTCTCTGATGCATAACAAGCGATTGCAAATACCATGACCTGTATCAGGCGCACCTTAGTCTCCAGAGAGACACTGTTGCTCCTGAGTACTTTAGAGAGGTCCCTAACGGCAGACTTTCCCATCGCGATATGCTTTTTGATTTCCTGACGCTGGTACCAAGAGTGTTAACTGTGGAGCCGAGCAAAGTGAAGCTGTGAACACTCTCAATCTCTTCATCATCCATCCTGACGCTGCCAATTGGTCCAGTGGCGAGAATCTTTGTCTTCTTGACGTTGAGCCTTAGTCCATACTGAAGGCTGCAGTCCTTGACCCTTCGCAGCAAGTGCATGAGGTCCTCCTCAGTTTCAGCAAGCAAGGTTGTGTCATCTGCATAACGGAGATTGTTGATAGATCTTCCACCAATCCTGATGCCACAATTCTCCTCATAGAGCCCAGCCTCTCGGATAATCTGCTCTGCATACATGTTGAAAAGGTATGGAGACAGGATGCATCCCTGGCGTACACCCTTCCCTATTTTGAACCATGCAGTGTTACCCTGCTCTGTTCTGACTACTGCCTCTTGGTCCAAGTATAGGTTTCATATTAGCACAATGAAATGTTCTGGGATTCCCATTCTTCTCAGAGTCAGCCACAGTTTGTTATGATCCACACAGTCAAATGCCTTTGCATAATCAATGAAACACAGATAGACATTCTTCTGGTATTCCCTGCTTTCAGCCAAGATCCATCTAACATCAGCAACAATATCCCTAGTACCACGACCCCTTCTAAACCCAGCCTGGACTTCCGGCAGTTCAAGATATACAGGTTGGTATCTGATTTAATTTTTTATCATTTTGACAAAGTTTTGAAAACCATAACTAAAATAAAGGTCTCAGGAATTTACAGGATACCAATTGACATGTTTCAACTAAGAGATGAAGTCCTGAATGCTCACCAGTCTATGCCAGGAAATTTGGAGGATGATTGCTTGGCTGATTGACGGGAAGAGATCCATATTTGTTTCCAAACCCCAACAAAAGTTATTCAACAGAATATGGAAATTACTGAACAATACTATTAATATCACATGCAAGAAAAATTGTCAGTTATTTAATCTTGCTTGGATCAACAAGCAACACCTTTGATTTCATCCATTAGAAGACCAGGACAGCACCACAACAAGATAAAGTTAAATAACCCAATTGAAAAATGGGCACAGGATATGAACAGATACTTCACCAAAGAATATATTCAGATAGCCAACAAACACAGGAAGAAATGTTCAAAATCCCTATCTATAAGAGAGATGCAGATCAAAACAAATACGAGACCTCATCTCACCCCAGTAAGAATAACAAAATTTAACAGAACAGCAAACATCAAATGCTGGTGAAGTTGTGGGGAAACTGGCACCCTTATTCACTATTGTTGAAGTGTAAAATAGTGCAACCACTACAGAAGGCTGTATAATGCTTTCTCAAAGAGTTGCAAATAGAAATACAATTTGACCCAGCAATTCCACTACTGAGAATATACCCTAAAGAAACCAAAACCGCCACCCAAGCAGATATATGCACACCAGTGTTTATTGTGGTTTTGTTCACAATAGCAAAGAGTTGAAAACAGCAATCCATGTGCCTATCCACAAACGAATGAATAGAGAAGCTGTGGTATATTCACACAGTGGAATACTATGCTGCAGGGAAAAACAAGGAACTCATGAAATATTATACAAAATGGGTGACCCTGGGGGATATTAAGCTGAGTGAAATATCTCAGTCACAAAAGGACAAATATTTCATAGTGCCACTGTTGTAAAACGGGACTGACATTGGGGTTGAGAGGAGACTGAGAAAATAGGGATAAATAATGAAACAATTATTATGTATTGAAACAGATGAGGGAGAGAACTGTTTAAAAGGGATATATTATTAGGTATTTGTTTTAAATTTTTTTATTATTAGGTATTATTGTCATGACAGGAGTCCAGAATGAAGGCTGCACAGTGGAGTGCACTTAGGGGGAGGGATTGTATAACAATGAAAGAATTTTACTTTTCAAAAAGAAGAGCAAATTTCAGGGGAGGGAGTGGGCAGGGAGGAAAGTGAAACAATGAATGGAAGCCCTAAGTCTCTGAAAACTCTCATTAAAATTAATAAAAAAGATTAAAAATAAAAGATCACGACATTTATTGCACAAAATAAATCTGTTGTCAGAGATCTCTCCAAAATCCTGATGATCAGTAATGTCACTCTGAATACGAAGGTGTGTCTGATTAGACCAGGGTTTTTTCAATCACTTGTTAGGTATCTGAGAGACAATGAGTAAGAATTTTAGAAGAAGAATTGATGCCTTTGAGTTGTGGTGCTGGAGAAGAGAACTATCACATAGACTGCCAAGAGAACAAACAGATATGTCCTGGAAAAAATGCAGCCAGAGTACTCCTTGGAGGCAAAAATGGTGACACTTCATCTCTCATACAATGGATATGTTGCTAGGAGAAGCTATTCCTTAGCAAGGGACATCATAGTCGGAAAGATGGAGGGGCAGCAAAAGACAGGATGACCCCTAATGTGATGGATAGCCACAGTGACTGCCACAATGGGCTCAAGTGTGTCAGAGATTGTGAGGAAGGCAAAAAATAGGACAGAGTTCAAGTCTGTTTGTTGTTTATAGGGTCTCTATGCATCATATCAACAATCTGCGATATGCAGATGATACAACCCTGCTTGCTAAAACTGAGGAGAACCTGAAGTGCTTGCTGCAGAGGGTCAAGGACTTCAGCCTCCAATATGGATTGAGGCTCAATGTCAAGAAGGCAAAGATTCTCACCACTGGACCAATTGGCAGCATCAGGATGGATGGTGAAGAGATTGAGTTTGTTCACAGCTTCAGTTTGCTTGGCTCCACAGTCAACACTCTTGGTACCAACAGCCAGGAAATTAGAAGACATATTGCCATGGGAAAGTCTGCTGTTAGGGACCTCTCTAAAGTACTGAAGAGCAATGATGTCTCTCTGGAGACTAAGGTGCGTCTGATACAGGCCATAGTCTTTGCGATCACTTGTTATGCATCAGAGAGTTGGACAATGACTAAGGAGAATAGAAGGAGAATTGATGCCTTTGAGCTTTAGTGTTGGAGAAGAGTATTGGGGGTACAATGGGCTGCTAGGAAAACAAACAGATTCATCCTGGAAAGGGTCAAACTGGGCTGCTCCTTGGAGGCAAGGTTTCTGAGTCTCCATCTAACATACTTTGGACGTGTTGCAAGGAGGGACAGGTCCTTGGAGAGGGACATCATGCTTGGTAGGGTGGAGGGACAGCGCAGAAGGGGAAGGCCCCCTATGAGGTGGATTGATTCAGTGATTGGGGTAATCGGGATGGGTGTGTCAGAGATGGTGCAATTGGCACAGGACAGAGCAGAGTTTAGGGCTGTTGTTTGTACATACGGTTGCTATGAGTCGCAGGCGACTAGACAGCATATAACAACACAACAACATGCATCATAGTCAACTTGTGGGCACCTAATAGCAATAACAACATTCTCAACAAGAATCACCACTCTCATGACTAACACTACTATTTTATAATTGTGGGAGAAGGATAGGCAGTTTTCTGTTTTATAATAATGAACAGTATAATACATAGTGTTTTCTGTCTGTGAGTTTGAGTTTGGTTTGAATACTGTGGACAAAACAGTCCACTTTGAAGTCCTGACTTCAATGGCTAATTTTTCTAATGCAGATCACCAAGCTTTTCTTCTGAGTTAAGTCTGTGAATATTTGAACCACCAAACCATTGGCTAGTAGCTGAGTTCCTTAACCATTTGTATCACCCAGCAACTTACTTAACCGGTAAACTCCATAAATCCTACTCTTGATTGTATTTTGACCAATAATTTTCTCACATACTTGGGGGAAAGTATAATAAGGTTGATTTCTAAAATTTGTAGTTAGTAAGTTCTTGCTCTAATTTCTCTTTCCTACAGGAAAGCACAGAGGTATATTAGTTAGACAAAGAATATGTAAAGAGGGTAACAAAATATTAGGATCCTCTTTGAATATTAACAAACAAGAGCTTAGGTTGACATCTACTGTTTTACATGGAAAAGTACAGCTGTTTTTGACAGTAAAAGAAAAAACATATTTTGTGACTAAGTAGGTGGAAGTAGCATTGTTTGTGTTTGTATCAGTGGTGGTGACGGCCCAATACTGAAGACAGTCATTGCTGTTAACTTGAGGCAATTTCATAATCCAGATATCAAGAAGAAAAATGTAACACAGTTAACATTACATTCATAAAACTTCATGGTCTGCTGAGTTAAATGGAAAGGTGACTATTTTCCCTTAAAATGGTAAAATATATGTAATATAGGAAAAAAATCTGCTGTGTAATTCTATTCAAGATGCATTCTGGAACTAAGCTTGTTCCAGATTTTAAAAATATCCTCCATCAAGTTTTTGAACACTATGTGTCATATTTATAGTCTTAGAGATTTGATAGTTGTTGAAAATATAATAATTTAATTATTAAAGTATCATATTTATGTTATGTGTTGTCAAATTGATGCCTGACTCTTACTGACCTTGTATACAATAGATGAAATAATGCTACATCCTGCGCTATACAATTATTGTGTTTCAGCTCATTCTTACAGTCACAATGTTAATCCATCTTGTTGAGAGTCCTTTGTCTGTTTTCTGACCGTCTTCTCTACCAAGCATACTGTCCTTCTCCAGGGACTGGTAACATGTCCAAAGTATGGAAGATGAAACCATCCGTCACTGCTTCTTAGGAATATTCTGGTTTTACGTTCTTCCAAGATATAGTAGGCTGAGGGGACAGTGAAGGAATAGGAAAAATTCAGTGGGGTCTTGAAAAGGTGGGGTGATTATAGCCATAGAGTGATAGTAATTAATTATATACAAATGCAATGTATATGAGTGAATATATAAAATAAAATGTATGTGAACAAAACTCAATGTATATGAATGATTGTATGGAAACCAATAAAATTTTTTTCTTATTTCTTCTGGCAGTCCATGAATTATTCTATATGTTTAACTAAGACCATAGTTCATAAAAGATAAACTCTCTTTTTGGTCTTTCCTATCCATTGTTTAGCTTTGAATGCACATGAGGTGACTGAAAACATTTAAAACATGATGGAGTACTATGCAGCATGCAGGAGCAAAAATTTTGTAAATTACTACCTAACTTAGTAAGTACTTGAGAACATTATACAAAGTGAACTAACCCAGTCTCATGAGGACAAATATGGTACAGGACTATTATTGTAGAATGAGTATGAGGATCCAAGGTTGGGGGGGGGATGGGGGAAGCAGAGGGTTGAGAATGGGTAGGGTGAAGGGGGATTGTTAATTATAGAGTCATACAATTTGATAGGTGGAGGGAGGTGGAGGTGAAGGAAATGCAAAAGATCTGATGTGAAAACAATGTATACAAACTTTGTAAATAAACCAGTATAAAATAATAATAAAAAATAGATCCAAAGGGAAGAAGAACTAGGTAGGACATTTAAAAAAGTCAATTTGAGAGCTAACATGGACCTGACCCAAGCCATGTTTTCAGTCATCTAATGTGCATTCAAATCTAAACCAGCTGATAATGAGCTTCTCCAATTATTCTTTCCAGAGATGTAGTAAGTCTGATTCCTGTGTAGACCATCAGGCGAAGTCCATGTGTATTTGCTATTTGTGTTTCTTATAGAATGTATTTGTAATGAATAATTCATTAATTGTACAAAATTCTATCATCATATTTCCTGTCTCACTTCTGTCACCAAGTTCATATTTTCTGACTACTCACTCTTCTTCCTCACTCCCAACTTTTACATTCTTATTTTTACATTATTATTAATGCATCTTGGTAGCATCTTCAACCCAATTTCTGACTACAAAAATTAGTAGAAGTCCTCTTTTGCTCTGACTGTTGGTGCATATATTTGAATGCTAGTGGTATTAATAAGTCTTCCTTGTGTGCTATCGATACTATACTGTTACTCAAAACATTGTATTTCAAGTTGGATCTAGAAATGATCTTTTTAACTATGAATATGACCCTGTTTTTCCTCACCCTTTCATTTCTGGCATAGTAGATCATGTGATTGTCTGATTAAAATATCCAATGATAATTTATTTCATCTCATCAATACCTAGTATGTCTATATATATGTGTTTAATTTCTTCCTTAACAACATTCAATTTTCCTACATTTGTATTTCTTACCTTTCACATTCCAATCACTAATGTCTGTTTGCAACTGTACCTCCTCCTTTATGTTTCCCAGTAGGGGAGCTCGGCATCTGGTGCCATATCTGCTATACTAATCCAAGTGTGCTGTAATGTGGATAGTGTTTTTGAAGGCCTGTTATTTTGGAAGTGGACAGCCAATCCTTCTTCCTAGTCTGTCTTAATTTGTATGCTCAGCTTTATAACAATATCTGACAGACAAGCATTTTACCTATAAAAGCATATGAAAGATCCTTTCCGATTACATAGCAAACATATTTGATGTTGGTCCTGCTTCTCACATCACTGCATGCTGTGAGGTCCCATCCCCATCCCCACCCCACCAGCATCACCTTGTTTCCTTGACCACGTGGGTACCTCCTTCCTCTCTCCCCAGCTAACCACAGTATGATGGCTCAAGCTTCCAATCACTTCCCTCTGCTCTTCATCTCTCTACTCCCCAGTGATATTGGTGCACTGGACAGTTGCAGATAGCAAGTTTACCTGGGTGGTAGGCCAGTCCAGTGCAAGTGTCATTATTGACTCTTATTTTCTCCAGTTCTCAAACTGATGACAAAACCCTACTGATTTTTCCTTCTAAATGCTTTTATACTGATATATTTTTCTCCATCTCTAGACAGTAACTTTATTGTTGTCATTATTATGTGCCATTGAGTCAGCTTGAGACTCATAGTGACCCTACGTACAACAGCCCTGAAACCTTGTCTATCCTGTACCAACATTACTGCCTCTGACACACCTACCCTCATTACCTCAGTCCCTGTATAAATCCATCTCATCAATGGTCTCACTCTCTTTCTCTGTCCATCCATCCATCCAAGCATGATGTTCCTCTCCAAGGACTAGTCCCTCCTTGAAACTTGCCCAAAATATGTCAGATGGAGCCTCAGAATCCTTACCTCCAAGGAGCAGGCTGGCTTCACTCTCTCTAGGATGAACCTGTTTGCTCTCCTCGCAGTCCATAGTATATTAAAAAACTTTTCTCCAGCACCACATCTCAAAGGCATCAATTCTTTTTCTATCATCCCTAGTCATTGTCCAGATCTCTGATGCATAGCAAGCAATTGGGAAGACTAAAGCCTGGATCAGGCACACTTTAGTCTCCACACTGATGTCATTGCTCTTCAGTACTCTGGAAAGGTCCTTGACACCTGACTTTCCTGATGTAATTTGTCTCTTGATTTCCTGGATGCTGGTGCCAAGAGTACTGATTGTGGAGCCAAACAAACTAAAGCTGTTAAAAATCTCAATCTCTTCACCATCCATCATGATGTTGCCAGTTGGCCCAGTGGTGAAAATCTTTGTTTGATGTAGAGCTTCAATCCATATTGAAAGTGGCAGTCATTGACCTTCTACAGCAAGCGCTGCAGGTCCTCCTCAGTTTCAGCAAGCAGGGTTGTGTCATCTGCATAATGCAGGTTGCTGATGACTCTTCCTCCAGTCCTGACGCTACATTCTTCCCCATACAGCCTCCCAGATGATCTGTTCTGCATGTAGATTGAAAAGGTAGGGAGACATGATACATGGTGGCATACAGTTCCCGATTTTGAACCATGCAGTGTCTCCTGGCTCTGTTCTGACAACTGCCTCCTGGTGCAAGTATAGGTTTTGCATAAGGACAATCAAATGTCTGGAATTCCCATTCGCAGAGTCAGCCACAGTTTGTTGTGATACATCAGTCAAATGTCTTTGCATAGTCAATGAAGCACAGATGGACATTCCTATGGTACTCTCTGCTTTCAGCCAAGATCACACTTTAACTATAATATCCCTGGTACCACAGCCTCTTCTAAACCCAGCCTGCACATCTTGCAGTTTTTTTTGACGTGTTGCTCCAGTCATTTTTGGATAATTTTAAGAACCTAGACAATGTAATTTTCTTGTCTAAAATCTCACTAAATTTCTTTTTATTCAGACTTTTTCTCTCCACTATAATTACCATTTTTTTCCTCTCTATCCAATCTTTAACTATGATTTCAAAACATTTGTCCTAAATAAAACTTTTGTTCATAAAAATGTTGTTATGGCAATCAAGTTGCTTGTGATTCATAGAGACCCTATGTGCAACACCCCTAAACCCTACTCTGTCCTGTGCCAATCTCACTGTCTCTGACACACCTACCTCGATTACCCCGGTCACTGAGGGGTCTTCCCCTTCTGCACTGTACCACAACCCTCCCAGGCATGACATTCCTCTCCATGGACTGGTCTCTCCTTGCAACATGTCCAAAGTATGTCAGATGTAGTCTCAGAATCCCTGCCTCCAGGGAGCAGCCTGGTTTAATCCTCTCCTGGATGAAATTGTTTTCTTAGCAGTCCATGGTACATCCAATACTCTTCTCCAGCACCACAGCTCAAAGGCATCATTCTCCTTCTGTCTTCCCTAGTCATTGTCCAACTCTGACGCATAACAAGTGATTAAAAAGACCATAGCCTGTATCAGATGCACCTTAGTCTCCAGAGTGATACCATTGCTCTTCAGTACTTTGGAGAGGTCCCTAACAGCAGACTTTCCCATTGCAATACGTCTTTTAATTTCCTGGCTGCTGGTGCCAAGAATGTTGACTGTGGAGCCAAGCAAACTAAAGCTGTGAACAATCTCAATCTCTTCACCATCTATGCTGCCAATTGGTCCATGGTGAGAATCTTTGTCTTCTTGATATTGAGCCTTAATCCCTATTGAAGGCTGCAATCCTTGACCCTCTGCAGCAAGCACTTTAGGTCCTCTTCAGTTTCAGCAAGCAGGGTTGTGTCATCTGCATAATGGTTCATAAAAATAGTTTATCAACAATTAATTATATAACATCATTATTTGATATACACATTGAAATCAATAACATAATTTAATTCAGAAATAACTGATATTAATTCAATAAATAA
>NW_006399817.1:3081983-3085976 GCF_000299155.1 Elephantulus edwardii | reverse complement strand
TGATATATATATATATATATATATGATACTTTCTATAAAAGGAACATACATATTCTACATTAAAAAGATGAATCAATGAACCTAGTTTTAATAATCAATGTAAATTCTTTTCATTTCCTACAATTTTATTTTAAATGATGTGTACTTTAATTATGTTTGTTTTGTCATAAGTGCTGCAAGTGAACCAATAAAAAAAGTCTTAAAAATTTAATGATACGCTATTACAATAACTGTATTAGATTTTCTTTTTAGGTTAATTTTAACATCTCGCAAGTTAAAAGTGTCTCAATTCTTTTCTCATAGTTATTTTGACACACTATTCTTGACTCTTTGTCATCGAGTTAGTACCAACTCATATCTGACTCTCCAGTGGATTTTCAGGGGCCTGTAACTCACAATAGGTGAGATTGTCCATCTCTCTTCCTCTGAGTGGTTACCTTTCTCTAACAATTGATCTCTTCAAAATATCTACTTCCATACATAGTAGCAATACTGAATGAATCATGACTTTCAGAATCATGGTTGGGTGTTAAAGATCCTTGTGTCGAAAATTAACATTCTGTGTTTGTGAACATCATTGTTAGGAATATGTGTAAAGAATGTTAATATTGGGAAATACTATTGTATTTTATATTGTATTATAGAATCATATATACTTACACAAATGAAATTTGTATTTCATTCATCTATAAACTTAGTTCTCATTGTGCAAATTTTTATTTATGTTGTTATGGTAAGACTACTCATTTGAATGTATTGTTTGAGCCTCAACAGCCTGCCCTCACCTGCTCTTTATTAGAAAGAAGCAATATACTTCCAAGAGATCTATGGAGATAGAGAATGTAATTACACAGGATGGAAGTGTAGAAATCTGACGCTAGTGGCAATAGTATTAAAATTGTAGGAGTTTCATAACCTTTAAATGACCTTGAATATATGGTGTTTTATTAACTGCATAAACATTAATTTCAGAGAGCAAATTCTCGTACACTCTTGCTAGTATCAACTTGATTTAGTTCCCTGCCAGTAAAACATTCACTTTTATTTGTATCTTGCATGCTGACATCTATGAGTTCTTTGCTTTACAAAATTGGTGCTCCTGTTTTGTTGATGCCCTCAGAGTGTGCTTTCCTTACTTACCTGAATATTTGTGTCTAATCAAAACAACCATAACAAGTACAAAGCTAAAATACAAACCTGGACAATTGGTGATATTTAAACAAAACACATGGAGGTACTTGATCAATACTTAGACTGAAATTACAGTAAATTCCTAGATAGAGGATTTCTGTTAAAAATCCTCTATTGGTTTAATCTCTTCTCATAGGCTTTTCTATCAGTTTAAAATGTTATTGTTAGGTGACATTGGGTTAACTCTGAGTCATAGTGGCCTCTGACAGTTAAGGCTAACTTGGTTGTCTTTGATTCTCTGGTTTGGCAGTTGTGACTTGATCATTTCCATCATAGTATGATGTAGTGTAATCATTCCGTTGATAGGATTTACTAGGCCAATCAACTGAGAGGAGTTTCACTGGGGGTGTGGCCTGCATCAGGTATATAATGAAGTCTGATTGAAATGCCTCACTTTTTCTTAATCTACATATACTTCAGTCTCTTCAACTTTTTGGTTCCATGGGCCAGTGATCTGGTTAATATGCTGAACTTAGAATCATCAGCCTCAGCTTTTGCAGTTACATGATAATGGGTTTGGAACTTGTCAGCTTCTATAAACTTGTGAGTAATTTGCTTTGGACAGATCTCTTGCTGTCTCTTTCTCTTATATTTTATATATATACGTATATAAAATCTCTTTCTTGATGTCTTTTTATGTCTAGATACTTAAACATAGTTTTGCTTCTCTAAAAAATTCCGCCTATGGCATTTGATATTGAGAATGGTTCTAGAGAAGTAAAATATTAAGTTTATGCTTTCTAAACTGGTTCTTAAGTCTGATTAATCTCAGCAGTGCTGATGTTTCTGTCTCCAGAATGTTTCTGCTAATCCATGATGTGATAACATCATCACTATCCAATATATCACCAGTGATAATGTAAATATTAGTGAAAAGTAAGTTTCTGAATGGTTGAGTACTTGACATTTCCCCACATTTTGTAAAGACAAATTGAGCATAACTGGTTATTTGGTCCTATTTATGCTAGACAGAGTGGTTAAAGAAAGATGTGAGGTCAAGATTTCTCAAGCATCACATAAAAAATTCCAGCATTTCACATAGCACTTGAAAGAATGTCTTAAGTCTTGTAGTAACATAAGATGTTGCTGAAAATCAAACTAAAAATCTTATTGTAAGATTACCTTATTTACAAAACCAACTATAATTCCAACCTCTAATGGTATCAGAAATTGAAGGGAGGTCTTTGACTGGGAAGAAATGGGATTATAAAACTTGAATTAGAGACACATGAAGAGGAAGGTAGATTCTAAGCCTTTAGATTTTGTGGAACGAATAGAACCAGCTCCCTTGCTTCTAGCTAATTAAATTAACTCAGCTGTACTTAAAATGAATCTTTGTATGAGATCGCATCTGTGGCAGAGGCTGGGACATTATTTGAGATAGTGCCTGAGGCAAGTGCCTTACAAAACATTGCTAAATGTTCCCAGGAATATCCGTATCATTTTTTGCTTCTAGACATCTGCTGTTGCTGTTTTTGTTGTGTGCCACTGAGTTGAAATTGACCCATAGTTGACTTTTCCAGCAAATTTAAGAGGAAATTAATCACAAGGGAGGAGAGAGCCCATTCTTTTCATGTGAACCAGCTGGTGAATTAGAACTCTATTAAATTTCAGAAAACTCTGAAAAGCGAAGTATAGATGTGAGCCCAGAAAAAAACGCAACACTTCAAAAGAATGACTTGGGTTTTCTAAAATTAATTAACATATATTCTAGTAGGGAGCTTTGGTGGCCTAATGGCAAGAAGCTGCACTGCAATCCTGAAGGCGTAAAATTCAAGGACACCAGCTGTTCTGCAAGAAGATGGGCAGTCTCCTCCTGTGTGATTAATTGCCTCTGAAAACCTGCTAGAGGGTCACCTATGGGTTGTTTACCACTCAATGGTACACAATAACAACAAGAACAAGAAGAAGAATATATAGAAATTAATATAAATTAACATTTTATAAAATATCTAATATTGTCTAATACCTCCAGAAACCTAGGGAATATGCATGGAAATGAATATTAAAGTTGTGGCATAATGGATCAAGAAGCAAAGACCTGGATTAATCTGAGTTTATTGATTTGGACTCACAAAGTCCAGATTCATTCAGTATTTGAGCTTAAGAGGTTAAGAAAGAATCTAATAGACTATTTGATTACTTCATGGAAGCATACATTATTAGTGATCTGTATTAAATTTAGAGGGCTCTGGTGGTGTTATTAATAAGGTTTTCAAAGGCAAGTTATTTCAAAAGTGGAAAAACTGAAATTCTCAATGATTTCATCTTGTTTGAATCCACACTCAATACTCTTGGTACCAGTAGTCAGGAGATCAGGAGATGTATAACATTGGGGAACTCTGCTTTCCAAAGTCCTTGAAAAACAATGATGTCAATTTAAAGACTAAGGTGCAATTCAAGCCACAACCTTTCCAATCACTTTCTCTGAAATGGATAGTTGGTCAATGATCAAGGGTGACAGGAGAAGTGTTGATGCATTCGAGTCATAGTGTTAGAGAAGAGTGTTGAATATCCCATGGACTGCTAAAAAAGAGAGAGAGAGGAAACCAGAATAGTCCTTGAAGGCAAAGGTGCTGAAACTGTGTCTCCTGTATTTTGGACATGTTGTTATTGTTATGTGCCGTCGAGTCCTTTGCGACACATAGCGACCCTATGCACAACAGCCCTAAACGCTGTTCTATCCTGCGCCAACCACACTGCCTCTGACACGCCCATCCCAATTACCCCAGTCACCGAATCAATCCATCTCATAGAGGGTCTTCCCCTCCTGCACTGTCCCTCCACCCTCCCAAGCATGAT
>NW_006399817.1:3018733-3080168 GCF_000299155.1 Elephantulus edwardii | reverse complement strand
GCTTCAAACCTGTTCTTGAGATGATTCTGAAATTCAGGTGGGATGAAATAAAAGTCATATTTTGGCTCCTGTGGATTAGGAGAGGCTATTCCTTAGAAAGGGATGTCATACTTTAAAAGGTAGAGTGTCAATGAAGGAGAGAAAGACCCACAGTGGGATAGAATGGCACAGTGTCTATGGCAATGAAGTCAAAGGTGTTGAGGATGATAAGGATATTGGACAGTACAGAGTCCAGATCGCTATGAATTGATGGCACTCAATGACACTTAACAACAACAACAGATGGTGGTGCAGTCCATAGGGGGCTGTGCTGCTAAACTAAAAGTGTTGGCTTCCTAGTGGTTTCAATTCTACCAGTGGCTCTGAGGGAGAAAGATAGAAAATCTCCTCCTGTATGATTGACAGCCTCTAAAAATACCCTAGTGAGTTAGTTTGAGTTGATTTTGACTCAATGAAAATGAAAGATAATACTAAATAAGTTGAAATATCAAATCTGCCTTGGTATACTGTAGAATATGGGTATATTGAAAAGGATTTATCCTGTTAGACCTATAGACCTACATATATGGTGTTAAGAGATTACGTATTCTATAACCATAAGGAATAAATTTATGAGAGGAATAAATAAATTTTAAAATGCCATTGTATGTATGTAAGCCAGACTTTACAGTGACAGTACAGAATACTTTTATGTAAATATGATAATCTTCACCCAGTGGAGATAGTTGAACCCTTTCTTAGTTCAGGCTAGGTTCCCTAGAGAAGCAAAACCAGTGGAGATTAGATTAGATAAATAGATAGGTGAACAGATTGTTAGAGAAGTTGATAGACATTGATTTCAAGAAAATGGCTCATGTGCCTACAGAAGCAAGTCTCAGTCTATATGTTAGACCTCTAGAGATGGAGTCTGGGCAGCTGAATCCAAATTGTCAGCAAAGTTTCAGACTACTGGTTTTAAAACATACTGGTTTCATAGGCTGTGCTTCTAAGGTTATTGTTGAGAAGTAGGGTTGTATAAGGATTGCTTTGGGGACTGCTAATTGAAGGCTTCAGAGACTAGCATGTCCATTATTGAGAAGTAAGATTACAGACAGCTGACCCTGGATATTTACAAATCCAGTGTTAGTAAATATAGCACTTATTCAGCTCTGGATACCACAAACCAGATAGACAGATATAAATCTGACAAAAAGCTCTCTAGAGTTTTTTCAACGTCCAAGCATAAGTACCATGTGACCCACGTTCCTAAGGAGATCTACCCTTAAACAGACAAGAAGGACCTCATAGGAATTGTATTCACTACATCAATAAAAATCAGGCCAGGCAACAGACACATCAAGAAATGCTCAAAATCACTGGCAATAAGAGATGCAAATCAAAACCACAATGAGAAACCATCTTACTCTAGTAACAATGGCAAAGTTTAACAGGACAGCAAGTAATAAATGTTGGAGAGGATGTGGTGAGATAGGAACTCTTATACATTGTTGGTGGTATTGTAAAATGGTACACCCATTGTGTAACCACTCTGGAAGGCGGTATGGCACTTTCTCAAAAAGTTGCAAATAGAGATATCATTCGACCCAGCAATTCCACTACTGTGAATATACCCCAAAGAGACCATAACTGCCAAACAAGCAGATATTTTCACATCCATGTTTATCGTGGCTTTGTTCACAGTAGCAAGGAGTTGGAAACAACCTAAGTCCCCATCAACAAATGAATGGATAGAGAAGCTGTGGTATATTCACACAATGGAATATTATGCTGCTTTGAAAAACAAGGAACTCAAGCAATATTATTCAAAATGGGTAACCCTGGAGGACATTATGTTGAGTGAAGTATCTCAGTCACAAAAGGACAAACACTGCATGATGCCACTGTTTTAAAACAGGACTGACCTCGGAGTTGAGGGGAGACTGAGAAAGATGGTTTCAATAATGTATACTGCCTTGAAACAGATGAGGGAGAAAACTGTTTAAGAGGGATATGTGATTAGGTATTTTTGTCAAGATGGGAGTCCAGAACAAAGGTTGCATAGTGGAGTGGACCTGGGGGGGAGGGATCGTAAAACAATGAAATAATTTTTCTTTGACTTTTCAAGGAAGGGTTACTGGGGTGGGAGGAGGTATGGGTGGGGAGAAAAGTGCAACAATGAATGAATGGAAATAGAAAGTTTCTGTACATTTTCATTGAAATTAGTAAGAAAAAAAATTTCTTTTAAAAAATGGTACAACCATTCTGGAAAGCAATTTGATACTTCCTCACAAAGCTGGACCTGGGAGGAGGAATTGTTAAACAAGAAAAGCTTTTTTCTTTTACTTTTCAAATAGAAGGGTTTACTGAGGGGGAGGGGTGGGCAGGGAGAAAAGTGCAACAATGAATGAATTGAAATCCCCCACCCCCCCCCAAAAAAAAATCACTGGCAATCCTAAGGAAAAAAAAAAACCAAAAAAAGAGTATACTCTTAAAAAAAAGAGAATTAAGGCATAAATGGAGGCTTGAACACCGGTATTCATAGCAGTGTTATTCATCATCACAAGAACATGGAGACAGCCAAGATGTCCAACAATAACTGAATGGATTGAGAAATTATGGTACATTTGCACAATGGAATACTACGCTGTACGCAGGAGCAATGTTTTTTTTTTTTAAATTACTACCTAGCTTGGGTTGAAAGCAGGAGTTGCATCCATGTCCATAATAGCTTTCCTCTGGAAACCCTATGAACCTGCAGAAAGGACAAAAGTTACACCGGAGGTGTCCAGGACTTTGGTTCATAGGGTCGCTATGAATCGCCTGCGACTTGATGGCACTTAACACCACCACCACCACCACCACCACCACCACCATTGTAGAAAGAGAGAGCAGTGGGCCTGGTGGACTGAAGCCATACTCCAAAGCCAAAGGAGGGTGACTCTACTCTGTGGCCCTCAGGCCTGCCTTTAATTGTTTTTGGTGAAACATTCTTCTAGGTCGTGTAACCCTGACATGTCCACTTGCTATACAGAGGTAACTCCTGGTTGCTGTGAAGCCGAACACTGTGACACTGATGAGCCAAATGCAAGAATGCTTACCCACAGTGGAGAGTGTTTGGTGGAGCTCCCTGATTAAAAGAAGCTTGGAAGCAGGAGTGGCATCCACTTCCATAATAGCTTGCCTCTGGAAACCCTATGAACCTGGAGAAAGGACAGAAGTTATACAGGAGGTGTCCAGGACTTTCATTCGTAGGGTTACTATGAGTTGCCTGTGACTCTACAGCACTTAAAAACAACAACAATCTAGCTTGGGAGGGACTGGAGAGCATTATGCTGAGTGAAATGACTCAGTCCCAAATGGACAAACATTGTATTAAACCATTATTGTAGAATGAGTATGAGGATCCAAGGATGGGGGAGTGTGGAAGAGAGGGCAGATTGTGTGTGTGGGTGATCTGGGCGTAGGGTGGATTAATCATGGGGTTGTACAATTTGATGGGGAGGGGTGAAAGAAAGGGGTGGAGGAATCTGGTCTGAAAAAGAATGTATTCAAATTTTGTAAATAAACTAGTATGTTGTTATGTGCTGTTGAGTCATTTGTGACTTATAGTGAACCTATGTACAACATCCTTAAACCCTGCTCTGTCCTGTGCTAATCACACTGTCTCCAACACACCTACGCCAATTACCCCAGTCACTGAATCAATCCACCTCATAGAGGATCTTCCTCTCCTATGCTGTCCCTATACCCTCCCAAGCATGACACCCCTCTCCAAGGACTGGTCCCTCCTTGCAACACGTCCAAAATATGTCAGATGAAGCTTCAGAATCCTTGCCTCCAAGGAACAATCTGTTTAACCCTCTCTAGGATGAACCTGTTTGTTTTCTTAGCAGTCCATGGTATATTCATGATATACTCTTCTCCAGCACCATAGCTCAAAGGCATCAATTCTTAAATGATGCAGGAAATATTAAAAGAAGATGGAAAAAATATACTGAGTCACTGAATAGAAAAGAATTAGCAGACATAGAAGAATTCAATGAAACAACATCTGAGCAAGAACCTATGGAAGAAGTTCAAGCTGCTTTGAAGGAAATAGCAAAAAATAAGGCCTCAGGAATACATGGTATACCAAGTGACGCATTTTAACTAACAGATGATGCCCTGAATGTGCTCACCAAGTTGTGCCAAGAAATCTAGAGAACAACTACTTGGCCAACTGACTGGAAGAGATCTATACTTGTTCCCACTCCAAAGAAGGGTGACCCAACGGAGTGTGGAAACTATAGAACAATATCATTGATTTCACATGCAAGCAAGATTCTGCTGAAGATTATCCAAAAACAACTGGAACAGCAAGCACATCAGCAGAGAACTGCCAGAAGTCCAGGCTCGGTTTAGAAGGGATTGTGGTACTAGGGATATTGTAGCTAATGTTAGATGGATCTTGGCAGAAAGCAGGGCATACCAGAGGTCTACCTGTGTTTTATTGATTAGGCAAATGCATTGATTATGCATTTGGCTAACTCTGAGAAGAATAGGAATCCCAGAACACTTGATCATGCTAATGAGAAACCTATACTTACTTGGACCAAGAGGCACTTGTCAGAACAGAGCAAGGAAAAAAAATTGGGAAGGGTGTACGCCAGGGATGTGTCCTATCTCCATACCTTTTCCGTGCAGAACAAATAAGCTAGTGTAATTTTTTTTTAAAGAAAGAAAAAGTAAATATCAGGCCAGGTACTGACTATGGAACAGACTATCAGTTACTCATGTGCAGGTTCAAAAGGAAACGGAAGATAATGAAAACAAGTACACAAGAACCAAAATACAACCTCGAACCCACCCCACCTGAAGTTAAAAATAATCTTAAGAGCAAGTTTAAGGCATTGATCATCAATGATTGAAGATCAGAAGAGTTGTAGGATTGCACCAAGGATATCATTCATGAAGAGAGCAAAAGATCATTACAAAGGAAAAGAAAAAAACCAAAATGGATGTCAGAAGAGATTATAAAAAATTGGTTTAGAGCACTTGAGAAGCCAAAACAAAGGGATGAGATGCTGAAGCAAAATAGTTGAGCAGAAGATGTCAAAGGGTAAAACAAATGGAGAAAACAAAGCATTATAATGGAATATGCAAAGAGCTGGAATTGAAGAATAAAAAGAGAAGTACTTGCTTAGCATTTATCAAATTGAAAGAGCAGAAAAACAAATTTAAGCCTCAAGCTGCTATCCTGAGAAATAGGGGGAAAACTGTGAATGATTCAGGGTCCATCAAAAGAAGTTGGAAGGAATCATCGTACCAAAAATAATTTTTTACATTGAAGAACTTCAGGAAGTACTATATGACCAAAAGCCAATGGTAAAGAAGATACTGAAGCTGCACTGAAGGCATTGGCAACAGCAACAAAAAAAGACCCCAGGAATTGATGGATACCAATTGACATGTTTCAAATAGCAGATGCCCTATGCCAGGAACTATGGAGGACAGCTACCTGGCCAACTGACTGGAGGAGATCCATATTTGTTTCCATTTCTAAGAAGGATAATCCAACAGAATCTGGAAATTATCAATACCACATGCAAACAAAATATTGCTAAAGTTCATCCAAAATGGCTAGAACAGTACTTTGATAGAGAGCTGTCAGAAGATCAAGCCGGATTTCAAAGAGGCTGTGGCTACAGGGATATCATTGCTAATATTACAAGGATCCTGTATGAAACCAGAGAATAACAGAAGGTTATCTATTTGTGCTTTGTTGACTATGTAAAAGCATTTGACTGTGTGTATCATAAACTATGGAGAACATTGAGAAGAATGGGAAAGCTACATGACTTAATTATGCCCGTAGGGAATCTACACATAGAGCAAGAAGTTGTTGTCTGAGAGGAGCATAGAAAAACTGCCTGGTTTAAAATTAAGAAAGGTGTCAGACAGGATTGTATCGTTTGTCCTTACTTATTCAATCTATATTATGAGCAAATAGTTTGAGAAGCTGGCCTGTATGAAGAATGTCGTATCAGGTCAGAGGCAGACTCATCGGCAATCTTTGGTATGCAGATGCACCTAACAACAACAATAAACAACTATGGATTTTAGTAAAATGAATTTAAGTAAATGAATCATTTGACTATGGATCTAAGCAAAATGAATAATTAGTAAAGAGTACGAAATAGCCTATGGACCACCAAAAGAACAAATAAGTCTGTCTTAGAGGAAACACAACCCGATTAATCCTTAGAGGTAAGGAGGATGAAACATTGTCTCACATACTTTGAGCGTGCTGTCAAGAGCAGCCAGTTCTTAGAAAAAGCCAGCATATGGGAAAGGAGGAGGGTTGGAAAAAAGAGGAGACTCTGAAGGAGATGGATTGACTCTGTAAAAGGATAATATGGGGACAGTGAAACCTGACCTCTTCTAAATCCACAAGGGGGAACTGTCCCCATCAAAAATATCCACAGTATAAAACTGATCCCTGTAAGTTCAGACATCCCCCACTACTCTCCTGCACCTACTTCTAATAATTACTAGGTCTGAAATTAATTGCAAATGAGCATGCAGCCTATACAGAATTTGTTTTCACTCACAGTTTTGTGAGATTTATTAGGGAAAGAGGTTGGGAAGTGGAAGGCAATGGATATCATGCACAGTGAAAGTCCAGGTTTTGTAAACAGAAGTCCCAAGCTAGATTAACAGGAAGACACAATCTCTCATATAGTTCAGACAACTTCTCAGTCAACAGCAAGACATTGATGTATGCTGTTACATCGCCTGCAACTCATAGCGACCCTTTGTACAGCAGCTCTGAACCCTGCCCTTTCTTGAGCTAATTTCATTGTCTCTGAAACACATACTCCCACTATCCCAGTTACTGAGTCAGTTCATCTCATCTAGGGTCTTTCTTTCTTGTGCTGTCTTTCCACACTTCCAAGCATGATGTCCTTCTCCAAGGACAGGTCCCTCCTGGCAAAAAGCCCAAAGTATGCAAGACAGAGCTTCAAAATCCTTATCTCCAAGGAGCAGCTCGGTTTCACTTTTGCCAGGACAGACCTGTATTGTTGGCAGTCCACAGTATGGCCAATACTCTTCTCCAGCACCACAACTCATTGACACAGTGACTACAGCAATGGTCTCAAATAAGTAAAAAATGATGATCATGGCCTAGAATAAGGCAAAGGCATTGATTCTTTTTCTATCATCCTTATTCATTGTCCATAGCAAGTAATGCATAAACCGTGGCTTGGTTCAAGTGCACCCTTCTAGACTGACCTCTTTGCTCTTCAGTACTATAGAGAGGTCCCTGATAGCAAAAAATGTTTTCCAATGCAAATCTTTTGATTTCCTGACTGCTGGTGCCATGGGTGTTGATTGTGGACACAAGCAAAATACATTCCCTCAATGAATCCAGGCAGCTTCTCCATCAACTATAAGGTATCTCTTGGGCAGGAACCTCTGTTCCCAAACAATGTGTGCTATTTCCTCTGATTCATGTTTCCTAATGTGGAGGTTCCCATCTCAAGAGCTTTGGCCCTGGCTCTGTCTGGCTCCTTCAGGCTACATCTTGTCACAGAGTCTGACAGTCTAGTTAGCTTTCTTTCTTGTGATGGCCTTGCATCTGCTGATGATGCTTATGATACTGATCAACTACAAGCCGTGTGTGTGTAGTTGAGGCAGCAGGACATGCCACCTCCCAACACGAGCTAAGTTTGGTGAGTGCAGCCGCAAAGATTTATTTTACTTGCACCTTCCCACGGGGTCATATGGTCAAATCAAAGGCAACAAAGTAGAAAAATTGTTCTTAAAAATCCTAACACCATGCATAGTAACTATAATAATGAGCGCAAGCATATTAGAGATTGTGAATGTAAAGCATGATAGGACAAAGTTCTGATATATTAGTCATAGGGTTGCTATGAGTTGCAGTTGACTGGAGAGCATTGTAAAGAGTAAATGGGGAGCTTTGGTGGCTGTTGTTGTTGTTATGTGCCATCAAGTCACCTGTGACTCATAGCGACCCTATGTACAACAGCCTTGAAGCCTTCCCTGTCCCGAGCCAGTCTCACTGACTCCAACACACCTACCCCCATTGCCCCAGTTACTGTATCAATCCATCTCAGTTGGGATCTTCCTCTCTTCTGTCATCCGTCTATGCTTCCAAGCATGCTGTCCTTTTCTAAGGACCGGTCCTTCTAGGCATGTGCCCAAAGTGTGTGAGATGGAGCTTTAAAATCCTAACTACAAGGAGAAACTTGCTTTCACCCTCTTCAAGCATAGTCAATAAGTAGTTGCACTGCTAACCTAAAAGTGGCTGGTTCAAATTCACAAGTAGCTCCATGGGAGAAAGCTGGACAGTGTCCTCCCATGCTGATTATAGCCCCAAACAACCTGCTGAAAGGTCAGCTGTGTACCACCTCTGATTTCCCAGTAATGATTTTTCAATGAATTAATGAATTGGAGAAAATTTCTTACTTAGAATAACTTCTGAAAGTCATGTCATGTCTTTCTTAATTTCAAGTGGTTTTATCTGTTCTCTCTTGTAGGCTGTTTTTCTTATTAAGTGCCTACTTAAACTCCCATCTCCTTTGAACTGGGCCAAGCTTTAAAGCATGTCTTACTTACCTAGACCTTCTGTAACAGAAATACAAGTGGATGGTATAAAAGAGGGTGGGGGAAGCTCCATCAGATACACTAAAAATTGATGTGTTTTGCTATGATTTAGTTTCCTACAAAACAGAATTAAGGGAACATCCCTCTTTTCTCACTGTTTTGGAAAATTTTTTTTCCAGTATTTTCATTTTCCTTTCAGCTGGTGAGAGTTTTCTCAGAATCAAAACCCAGTAATTAATTGGCAATAAGTCAAGAATTAATGAGAATGGTTCAGATGGACATATGATTTTGGTACAATTATATGTGTGTTTATATCATTCTTAAATGGTACAATTATATGTGTGTTTATATCATTCTTAAAAAGTTTCTTCTAGTCACTTCTTAACCCACAAAAGCTTTAAAACTCAAATATGTGGTCACTACTTTCAAGAAATTTTTAAAAAGTAATGAATTTAAAGAGTTTGTAACAAACTCTTTGTGTCCCACTTGCACTTGGATCAAACTTGTGTTATTCAATAGAAATAAGCAATCTATGGGTGTTTTGTTCCAATAATCTCTAAGATCCTTGATGGTGCTTTTAAGAATTTCTAATGTGCTTATTTAATCTAAAACATTTTAACTAAAATACAATCTTTATCAAATAAATGAATTTCTGTAATGAAACCATAGATATTTCTAGAGTGTTTAGTTAAAATGAAGATATTTGAATCTAAGTCATATTATGTTTCAGTGAAGGAGGAAAGTACAAATCAGTGGAAAGAAATTTTTCTTATATTTGCATGTTTGCATACCTGACTTCACTCTTTCAGATTTCATCACAAATAGAAAACTGCTGTCAATGACAATGACAAACAGGCTCATTTAATTTTAATTTCAAAATCAGTAGCCAATTGAAAGATATTTGAAGGTTTTTAAGTAGAATTTGTGTGATTGAATTGCCCTGGGCATATGTCATGTTGATGGCTGGAATTAACAAAATATTAGACCTTTCATGAAGAAAAGGACGGTGGTACCAAACAGCAGAACTAAATAATTTAATACATTTTTAATGTAAAAGTTAAAAGGAGCAAGCTGCTCATTCAGCAATATTGGGAAAGCGTAAGTACCAGTGAGATACAATATTAGAATTCTGGATTTCTTGTCACAGAAATGCTATCAGGAACTGTAAGCACATTACTGGTCCTGACAACAGGAGCATTTATAATGGGAATGTTAGGAAATGGATTCATTGGATTAGTGAACTGCATTGACTGGGTAAAGAATAAAAAGATCTCATCAGCTGACTGTATCTTTACTCTTTTGGCTATCTCAAGAATCACCTTTCTTTGGATAGTACTTGTTGAATTATTTATGATATTATTATGGCCACATATATATGCTATTGATAAAGTCACACAATTTTTAACTGCTTCCTGGGCATTGGCTAATCACCTTACCAACTGGTTTGCCACCTGCCTCAGTGTTTTCTACTTCTTTAAAATAGCCAAATTCTCACACTCCTGCTTTGCCTGGCTGAAGAGAAGAAGCAATAGAGTACTACTTGTCCTTTTACTGATTTCTTTGGTTTTACTGCTTTCCAACCTTGTGTTAACATATAGAAGCAATGCTGTCTGGATTGTTGTCTTTGCAAAACATGAAAACAACTTCACTTGGTCTTCAGATATAAGTAAATCTTTTGACAGCTTAATTGTTTTGTGTGTGACATATTCAATCCCCTTTCTTCTGTCTCTGACTTCATTGCTTCTTTTATTTTTGTCCTTGATGAGACACGTCAGGAATTTGCAGCTCAACTTTATGGACACAAGTGACTTTAACACAGAGGCTCATAAAAAGGCCATGAAAATGGTGATGTCTTTCCTCCTCCTCTTCACAGTCCACTCTTCTTGCAACATAACGGCACACGCGATTGTCTTTGTATTGCAGAATCAAGAAGTCAATGTTGTTATCATATTCCTATCAACTCTTTTTTCTGCAGGCCACTCATTCATCCTAGTTCTGGGAAACAGCAAACTGAGACAGGCTGCTTCAGGACTACTAAGGCATCATAAATGTCTTTGAAAACAATAAAATCTTTAGTTTCATAAAACAAACCAATCAACATAAACCCCTTTTTCCTTCATAAACAGGAAGACATATCTATGTTTGATGGAAATTAAATGAATCGGAAAATTTGATAGATCAATTTTAATTTATGTTTCTTTCATGAGACTCTTTCAGCTATTATTGAGCTTCACTGTCATTTTCTCTAGAATGTATTATAAAGTAACAATTCAGTTGCCTCCTCAGCTAGCATAATGTTGACTATAACAAGAAGAAAAAAAAAGCAAATATTTAGGCTAAAGAAGATTATCAAACGTGTAATGTAACATGTGTTAGTTAATAATTTATGGACTATTATTGCCCTGGTGATTATAACAGGGGAAATATGATAATTTAGATACCTATAAGGGCATACAAATACATATTTCTATATATGAGTAGGAAAATCTTAAGGCACTTAGTGCCTTAAGGCATTGGTGTTCTGACTTTTATGTTAATACATTTTGCCATACTATGAACGGTACTGTTCCTAGTGAGAGATATCTCCTGAACAATTTACCAAGGATCCGAAAAGAAAAGAAAATTTAGTAGAGAGAATACCATATATTTGTGTAAATATTATTTAGGTTTGATTTTAAAAAACAAAGCTAATTGTTTACAAAAATATAAAGCTAGTTTGATCTGGTATAGTACATCAAAGTAGCTGAAACATGAATATTAAAGATAGGAAGGGGTAAAATTTTGCTTTTTAATAATTAATTTTTAAAATAAAGGTTTGTAAAATGGTAATTTTGAGGATTATTATTATAAACCTATTAAATAGTATCAATAATGAGAAATCTTTGTTAGAAGTCACAATTACTTTATATATTTTAAAGACCCTTTGTTGTGAATTGGATGAAGGTTATAGATGTGTTTTCCATGCTACAATTCAGGAATTTTGTGCTGCCTTAATATTTTGATGGTAGAAATAATAAAAATAAAACAAAAGAAATTGTTCAGACATGGTTGTAAAGGAATTCTTATATAATAGTAGATCATGTAACTGGGGCAATGGGGTAGGTATGTTGGAATCAGTGAGTCTGGTTCAGGACAGGGCAGGCTTCAGAGCTGCTGTACATAGGGTCTCTCTGAGTTGTAGGCGACTTGAAGACACATAACAACAACAGTAGATCAAGGATGGATGATGAAAAGAATTAAAAATTTATAAAAAAGATTTTAAAAAAAAAATACTGGTTTACTTACAAAGTCATATACATTGTTTCTCATACATACCTGAGGATCTTGCCCTTTCCATTGCCCACCCCTCTCTCCCCCCATCAAACTGTGTGACCCGTGTGACCCTATGATTAAGACTCCGCCCCTTGGATCCTTGTACTAGTTCTACAATAATGTTCTTATACAGTATTTGTTTTTACGAGACTGAGTTAGTTTACTTAGCGTAATGTTCTCCAGACCTTCCTGTGTAAGATAGTAATTTACAAAATCATTGCTCCTGTGTGCTGCATAGAATTCCATTGTGTGTCTGTACCATAATTTCTCAATCCATTCCAATTGGGCATTTTGGTCTGTTTCTATGTTCTTGTAAACGTGAATAATGGTGCTATGAACATTGGTGTACAAGTCTGTTTGTGCCTCAGTTCTCATTTTCTCAGGATATATTTCAAGTTGTGGAATGGCTAGTTCAGATAGAATTTCTATTTTCAGCTTTTTTGAGAAAATACCAAACTGACTTCCAGAGTGGTTGTACCATTTTAAAATCCCACCAACAATGTATGAGATTTCCTATCTTGGCAAAACTGGACTGCTAACTGCAGAAAGCTAAAACAGGATCCACACCTCACACTATACACAAAAATTAACTCCAAGTGGATCAGAGATCTGGGAATAAAGCCCCAAACCTTTGATAATTTCATAAGAGACAAATTGGGATCAAGCTTGGAAGGTCTAGTCTATGGCATAAAAAACCTGTCAAATAGAGTCAGAAATGCACAATCTGAAGAGGATAAAATTGATGAATGGGACCTTCTAAAGATTAAATCTCTGTGCTCATCAGAAACTTTTCCCAAAAGGGTGAAAACAAAACCTACTGACTAGGAACAGACATTCGGCAATACTCTCTTAGACACAGGTCTAGTAACAAACATTTACAGAATACCCTGAGCCTCCAAAAGAAAAAGGCTGATAATCCAATTACGAAAGACTTTTCATAGAAGAGGACATTCAGATGGCCAACAAACACATAAAGAAATGCTAATCAGAACTACAAAGAGATGCCATCTTACCCCAGTAGCAGTGGCAAAGTTCAGCAGAGCAACAAGTAATAAATGTTGGAGAGGATGTGGTGAGATAGGAATTCTTATACATTGTTGATGGGATAATAAAAAAGGGTTTTTAAGGCATATTTTTACTCCTGCAAATTATGCTTTGATAAAGTCAGGATGGTGCTATTTTCATGGAAAGATGATGTTGATAAATATGTTTCCATATTTTTCTAAAGTTATATTTAAAAACGATATTGTTCTATAGTTTCCACATTCTGTTGGGTCAACTTGCTTTGGAATGGGAACAAATGTAGATCTCTTCCAGTCAGTTGGCCAAGTGGTTCTCCAGATTTCTTGACACAACTTGGTGAGCATGTCCAATATGCCAATTGGTATACCACCTATTCCTTGGTCCTTATTTTTTGCTATTTCTTTCAAAGCAGCCTGAACTTCTTCCTTCATCACCATAGGTTCTTGCTCATATGTTGTTTCATTAAATTCTTCTGTGTCTGCTAATTCTTTCGATACAATGACTCAGTATATTCTTTCCATCTTCTTTTGATGCCTCCTGGATCATTTAATACTCTGCCTAAAGCATCCTCGAGGTTTGAATTTGTTCTTCAGTTCCTTGAGCTTTTGCTGAGCGAATTTGACCCTTTTGGTTTTCTGACTCCAACTCCTTGAACATTTCGTTGTAATATTTTACTTTGTCATCCTGCGCTGCCTTTTGAAATCTTTTGTTCAACTCTTTAGTATCTTGAGTTCTTTATTGTGCTTTGGCTTCTTTGTGCTCTAGTGCAATATTCACAGTCTCTTCTGACATCTGTTTTGGTCTTTTCTTCCTCTTCTGTCTTTGTAATGAACGTTTGCACTCTTCTTGGATGATACCCTTGATATCCTCCCACAACTCATCTGGTCTTTGCTCATTCGTGTTCAAGATTCTGTTGAAGATTATCCAAAAACGACTGGAACAGCACATCAGTAGAAAACGGCCAGAAGTCCAGGCTGGGTTTAGAAGGGGTTGTGGTACTAGGGATATTGTAGCTAATGTTAGATGGATATTGGCTGAAAGCAGGGAGTAACAGATGACTGTCTATCTGTACGTCATTAATTATGCAAAGGCGTTTGACTGTGTGGACCATTACAAACTGTGGCTGACTCTGAGAAGAATGGGAATCCCAGAACACTTGATCGTTCTAATGCGAAACTTATACTTGAACCAAGAGGCAGTCATTAGAACAGAGCAAGGAAACATTGCAAGGTTCAAAATTGGGAAGGGCATATGCCAGGGATGTGTCCTGTCTCCATACCTTTCAACCTGTATGAAGAACAGATCATCCGGGAGACTGGGCTCTATGAGGAGAAATGTGGTATCAGGATTGGTGGAAGATCTATAAACAATCTGCGCTATGCAAATGACACAACCCTGCTTGCTGAAACTGAGGAGGACCTGGAGCACTTGCTGCAGAGGGTCAAGGACTGCAACCTTCAATATGGATTGAGGCTCAATGTCAAGAAGATAAAGATTCTCACCACTGGACCAATTGGCAGCATCAGGATGGATGGTGAAGAGATTGAGATTGTTCACAGCTTTAGTCTGCTTGGCTCCACAATCAACACTCTTGGCACCAGCAGCCTGGAAACGAAACGATGTATTGTGATGGGAAAGTCTGCTGTTAGGGACCTCTCTAAAGTACCCAAGAGCAATGCTGTGTCTCTGGAGACTAAGGTGCATCTGGTACAGGCCATGGTCTTTGTAATCACTTGTTATGCATCAGAGAGCTGGACAATGACCAGGGAGGATAGAAGGAGAATTGGTGCTTTTGAGCTTTGGTGTTGGAGAAGAGTGCTGAGGGTGCCATGGACTGCTAAGAAAACAAACAGATTCATCCTGGAGAGGGTTAAACTGGGCTCCTCCTTGGAGGCAAGGATTCTGAGGCTTCGTCTGACATAATTTGGTCATCTTGTAAGGAGGGATCTGTCCTTGGAGAGGGACATCATGCTTGGGAGGGTGGACGGCAGGCACAGGAGGGGAAGGCCCTCTGGGAGATGGATTGATTCGGTGACTGGGGCAATCAGGATGAGTGTGTTGGAGACAATGAGATTGGCACAGGACAGAGCAGAGTTTCGAGCTGTTGTACATAGGGTCGCTATGAGTCACAAGCAACTCGATGGCACATAACAACAACAACATATTTAAAAATGACATTAATTTTGTTGAACACTAAGGAATTTCTTAACAATTGTCTGAGATTGTTTTTATTTAGGAAAGATGAAATTTTAATCATGTTGGCTATATTGAGGCTCAGACATTAAGGATAATTTGGTTTTCAGTAGAAAAGTTAATTTATTTATCTTGTTACATGCTGTTAGCACAGTTAGGGAAATCTGGTGGCCTAGTGGTAAAAAGCTGCACTGTAATCCTGACAGAAGGCAATTGAAATGAACCAGCTGCTGTGTGGGAAAAAGATGGGAAATTTCCTCCCATGTGATTAACTGCCTCTAAAAGCTCACTGAAGAGTTAGTTATGGGTCAGTTCTGATTCAATGGTACACAACAATAAATATTTAGCTTTTAGAGTAATACCTTAGTGGCACTAAACTATGTATTGCCAAGTTGAAATGGACTCATAAGTGATCCTCCAGTAAGTTTTCAGATGTAGTAAATCACATGGTAAGAGGCTGCCCATCTTTCTCTCATATAGGAGCCAGTGGATTCAAACTGTGTGCCTTTGAATTGGCAGTGAAACTCCTTACTACTAAGCCACCAAAACTTCCTGAACTTTTGCTAGACAGAGAACCCACCCTGCTGGTGAGCAGCACCCAGATGTATGCCCGGACCCAGGCCAGGAGTCTCAGAGCACCATCTATACCAGCGAGTACCCACATAACAGATGGGAGCTTGAGCCATCATATTATGCATTAGTTAGAGGCCTTACCTCATGACCCCTAACCAGGATAGATCCACGTGCCCACCAGAGACCAAGGACAGACAATCTTTAGGTCTTCTGGACATTTGCTGCTGCCTTTATGTGGGAATCCCTGATACTTGTGTCATTGTATCTGTATGTTTACTTGTCCTTATGGTTTGCTGCTAGGTATCAATTATCTGTCAGTTTTCGTATTGAGGTAGTGTTTTTGTATGCTGCTGCTCTTAACAGCTTAGATACACATATATTTGTTTGCTTAGCATCTGCTTTTTGGGGTACAGAAATTATCCTTCAGATGCACTACTACAGTGGAGTTCGCAAATTAAAATAGGATAGGAAGAAGAACTGGCTATCCACTTCTGAAATATCAGGCCTTGGAAAACTCTATGAATGACAGAGTACACTTAAACTATTAGGCATAGTGCTGGATGCTGAGCCTTCTTATTAGAAGACACAAAAAATGAGGAGGACTAGTTGCAAATGTCCACTAATAATTGGAATGTGGAATGTACAAAATAAAATATGAATGTAGGAAAATTGGACATTGTTAAAAGTGAAACAGAACCAAAAATATTGACATACTGAAAGAATTGAAGGACGAATTCAAGCCTTGTGTTGCAATACTTAAGGAGGCTTTTGGCAGAATATTAAATGATCCAGGAAACATTAAAAGGAGATGGAAAGAGTATACAGAGTCACTGTTCCAGACGAAATTGGTGGACACAGAAGAATTTAATGAAACAATGTATGAGTAAGAGCCCGTGGTGTTGACGGTAGAAGTTAAAGCTGTTCTGAAAGAATTGGCAAAAAAGCAGGGCCCCAGGAACTGATGGCATATCAATTAACATGTTTCAACATATTGACAGACACTGCTCTGAATGTGCTCACCAAATTGTGCTAAGAAATCTGGAGAACAACCACCTGGCAACTGCCTGGAAGAGATCTATGTTTGTTCCCATTCCAAAGAAAGGTGACTGACAGAGTGCAGAAATTATAGAAAAATATCATTTATATCACATGAAGCAAGATTCTGCTGAAAATTATCAAAAAATGATTAGAATAGCCCATTAACAGAGAACTGCCTGAAGTGCTTGCTGGGTTTAGAAGAGGCGGTGGTACTAGAGATATTAAAGCTAATGTTAGATGGATCTTTTCTGAAAGCAGGAAGTACCAGAGGAATGTCTGTGTTTCACTGACTATGCAAAAGCATTGGACTGTGTAGATCACAACTAACTGTAGCTAACTCTGAGAAGAATGAGAATCCCAGAGCACTTGATTGTACTTATTTGAAATCTATACTTGGATCAGGAGGCAGTCATCAGAACAGAGCAATGAAACACGTGGTTCAAAATTGAGAAGGGTCTATGCCAGGGATGTGCCATATATCCATACCTTTTCAATCTATATGTAGAAAAGATTATCTGGAATGCTGGGCTGTATGAGAAGAAGTGTGGCATCAGGATTGGAGGAAGACTCATCAACAATCTGCGTTATGCAGACGACACAACCATACTTGCTGAAACTGAGGAAGAACTGAAGGACTGTAGCCTTCAGTATGGATTGAAGCTCAATATCAAGAAGACAAAGATTCTCACCACTGAGCCGATTGGCAGCATCATTATAGATAATGAAGAGATTGAGATTGTTAACAGCTTCAGTTTACCTGGCTCCACAATCAACACTCTTGGTACCAGCAACCAGTAAATTAAAAGATGAATTGCATTGGGAAAGTCTGCTGTCAGAGACATCTCCAAAATATTGAAGAACAATGATGTCAGTCTGGAGAATAATGTGTGCATGGTCTTTGCAATTACTTTTTATGCATCAGAACACTGGACAATGACTAGAGGTGATAGAGAACTGGTGCCTTTGAGCTATGGTGCTGGAGAAGAGTATTGAATATACCATGGATGGCTAGGAGGACAAACAGTTCATCCTAGAGAAGGTGAAACCAGGCTGCTTTTTGGAGGCAAGGGTTCTGAAGCTTCATCTGATGTATTTTGGACGTATTGCAAAGAGTGACCATTCCTTGGAGAGGGACATAATGCTTGGGAGGGTGGAGGGACAGACAGCACAGGAGAGGAAGACCCTCAATGAGATGGATTAATTCAGTGACTGGGGTAATGGGAGTAGTGTGTCAGACAATAAGATTGCCACAGAATAGAGAGGGTATAGAGCTGTTGTATATAGGGTTGCTATGAGGGGCAAGTAACTTGACGGTATATAACAACAGGCATTAAAAAGATGAAAACGACTGGCATTGTCCATTTTGAGTCAGGCAATCATACGCTCTACTATACAGGTAATGAAAATGTGAAGAAAAATAGGATTTTGTACTTAGTAAAAAAGATAATTTCTTGATCCATCCTAAAGTACAATGCTGTGAGTGACAGGATCCTATCCATAGATACACAAAGAAGACTTGTTAATACCACTATCCTTCAAATATATGCACCAACAAACAAAGCCAAAGAGGAAGAACTACCAACATTTGTAGTCTGAAATCAACTGTACATAAAACAAAGATCCATTAATAATAATTGGTGACTAGAATACAAAATTTGGGAGCAGTTAAGAAGGACCAATAGTTGGAAAATATAGGTTTGTTGACAGAAATGAGGCTGGAGGAAATAATACATATCTTTACAATCAATGATTTATTTATGGCAAACATATTTTATAAAAACACAAATGATGACTATACACATGGACTTCACCTGATTGATTACACAGGAAACAGACAGATTATATCTATGAAAATAATGACTGGAGAAGCTGAAAATAAACACTAAAAACCAAGTCAAGGGCTGGTTGTGGAACAGGCCAACAACTACTCATGTGCAAATTCAAATTTAAATAGAAGAAAATTAAAACAAATCCACAAGAATAAAAATATGACTTTGAATCTATCCTATCTGAATTTAAAAATCATCTCAAGAAAAGGTGTGAAGCATTAAACACTAATGAATTATAACAAGATGACCTGTGAGATGGTATCAAGGGTATTTTCCATGAAGAAAGCAAAAGGTCATTATAAACACAGAAGAAGCAGAAAAGACCAAAATGGATGTCAGAAGAGACTGTGGATATTGTACTAGAACACAGAGAAGCCAACACAAAGGGAAGAAATCAAGAAGTTAAAGAGCTGAGCAGAGAATTCAAAGGGAACTCGGGAGGACAAAGTGAAACACTGTAATGAAATGTGCAAATAGATGAGTAAAAAAATCAAAGGGAAGAACTGGCTTGGAATTTCTCAAACTGAAGGAAAAGAATTGAAAGATGATATGAGTAGAATATTTAATGACCCAGAACATATCAAAAGAAGATAGAAGAAATACATAGTCACTGTACCAAAAGAATTGACTGACACAGAACCATTTCAGGAAGTAGCGTATGATCAAGAACCAATGGCAATCAAGGAGGAAGTTCAAGCTGCTCTGAAGAAACTGGCAAAAATAAAGTCCCAGGAATTTACAGAAAATCAATTGCCATATTTCAACACACAGTCTCTAAAAGTAAGGCAATTACAAGGACAAGAGCTGAAATCAGTAGGATAGAAAACAGTAAACCAATTTTAACAATCAAGACCAGGATATGGTACTTTAAAAGGGTCAATAAAATTGACAAACCATTGGCAAATTTAACAAAAGAAAGAGAAGACACAAATAGCTCCAATAAGAAATGATACAGGTGTCATTGCAACAGAGCCAGATGAAATTAAATGGATAATATTAGAATATTATGAAATGATATCCTCTGATACATTTGAAAACAGAGAGGAAATGAACAAATTTTTTGAAACTCACACCTTATCCAGTTTGACACAGACAGATGTAGAACACTTGAACAGTTATATCACAAAAGAAGAAATTGACCATCACAAAAAAACTCTACAACAACAAAAATTCCTGGCCCAGATGGCTTTACAATTGAATTCTATAAAACATTTAGAGACAATCTATCACCAATTCTACTTAAATTATTTCAAAAAATAGAAAATGAAGGAACACTATCAAAGACATTCTATGAAATATACATAACCCTACTACCAAAACCTGGCAAAGACATTATCAAGAAAGAAACCACAGACTGGTATGTCTCAGAGAAATAGATGAAAAAATCTTAACAAATTCCTGGCCAACAGAATCCAACAGCACATTAAAGAAAAAAAAAATTAATCATTACCAAGTGGGATTCATAACAGGTATGCAAGGATGGTTTAATATAAAAAAGAATGTAATCCATCACATTAACAAAGCAAAGAACAAGAACCATATGGTCCTGTCAATTGTCACAGAAAAGGTCTTCAATAAAATCTAAAACCCTTTCTACTGAAAACACATAGCAAAATAGGAATAGAAGAGAATTTCCTCAACATAGAAAAAAAGTATATACACAAACTCAAGAGCTACCTTGTTCCCAGTGTAGAAAGCCTAGAGACATTTCCCTTGTGAAAAGGTACTAGGTAAAGATTCCCACATTCACCACTCCTATGCTGAAACTGAGGAATACCTATCATGGTTGCTGCAGAATGTCAAGAACTGCAGACTTTAATCTGGATTGAAGCTCTACATCAAAAAAACAAAGATTCTCCCCACTGGGCTGACTGGCAGCATTATGTTAGATGGTGAAGATATTGAGATAGTTAATAGCTTTAGGTTGCTTGGCTCCACAATCAACACTCTTGATACTAGCAGCCAGGAAATCAAGAGAAAAATTGCATTGGGAAAGTAGGCTGTCAGGTACCTCTCCAAGGTATTGAGCAGCAACAATGTCAGTCTGGAGACTAAGGTGTTCCTGGTCCAGGCCACAGTCTTCACAATTGCTTGCTATGCATCAGAGAGCTGGTCAATGACTAAAGATGACAGAGAATCAATTCCTTTGAGCTGTGGTGCTGGAGTAGAGTCTTGAATAATACCATGGACTTCCAGGAGAACAACAGATTTGTCCTGGGGAGGGAGAAACCAGGTTGCTCCTTGGAGGCAAGGATTCTGAGGCTTCGTCTGACATACTTTGGGCATGTTGTCAGGAAGGATAAGTCCTTGGAAAGGGACATCATGCTTGGAAGGGTGAAGAGACAGAGAAAAGAGGAAGACCACCAATGAGATGGAATGATTCAGTGACTGGGGTAATGAGGGTAGAAGTGTCAGAGACAATAAATTTGGCACAAGATACAGCAGGTTTCAGGGTTATCGTACACAGGGTCACTATGAGTTGCAAGCGACTTGACAGAACATAACAATAGCAATAACAACATCAACAACACTCAATATTGTATTGGAAGTACTTGCTAGGGCAACACAACAAGAGAAGGAAATAAGAAGCAACTGTATTGACAGAGGTGGTAACACTGTCTCTATATGCAGATGATGTATGTACACAGAAAACCCCAAGGACTCAACAAGAATACTGTTAGACCTAGCAGACCAATTTAGTAGAATGGCAGGATACAAGATCAATATACAAAAGTTAGTGGGATTCTCCTATAGTAACACCAGAGACACAGAACCACTGCAATAGCCAACTATAAACTGAGATACTTTGGAGTAAATGTAACTAGAAACACAAAAGACTTGTATAAAGAAAACTACAAAACATTATTGTAAGAAACAGTAAGAGACCTAAGTAAACAGAAAAATATTCCCTGTTCATAGATATCATTGTTGTTATGTGCCACTGAGTCTCCTGCAACTAACTCATAGGAACCGTATGTACAATAGCTCTGAACTCTGTTCTATCCTGAATCACTTTCACTGTCTCTGGCACACCTACCCTTATTACCCCAGTTACTGTGTCAATTAATCTCATCTTTGGCCTTCTTGACCTGAACTGTCCCTCCACCCTTCCAAGCATGATGTCCTTCGACAGGGACTGGTCCTTCCTGGCCACATGCCCAAAATATGTCAGACCAGTGGCAAAATCTTTGTTTCCAAGAAGCATCCTGGTTTCTCCTTTCCAGAATAAAATTATTTATTCTCTTGGCAATCCAAATTATGTTCTGTACTTTTCTCCAGCACCACAACTCAAAGGCATTCATTCTTCTGTCATCTTTGGTCATTGTCCAGTTCATTGATTCATACACAGCAAGTAACTGTGAAGACCGTGGCCTGAATCATGCGTACTTTAGTCTCCAGACTGACATTTGCTCTTCAGTACTTTTGAAAGGTCCCTGACAGCAGCTTTTCCCAGATAAATTTGTCTTTTTATTTCTTGACTGCTGATGCCAACAATTTGAGAGTGGAGCTGAGCAAACTGAAATTTTGATAACCTCAATTTCTTCTTCATCCAACATGGTGTTGACAACTGGCCCAGTGGTGAGAATTTCCGTTTTCTTGATGTTGAGTTTCAATCCATATTGAAGACTACAGTCCTTGACTTTCTGTAGGAAACATTTCAGGTGCTCCTCAGTTTCTGTGAGCAGGATTGTGTCATGTACATGGGTAGGAAGACTTAATATTGAGAAAATGACAATCCTACCCAAAGCAATCTACATGCTTAATGCAATCTCAATATAGATACCAAATTCATTTTTCAAAGAGACAGAAAAGAAAGGCAGTTGGCAAGGGTATTTGGAAAGGAAAGAGATCCTGAATAAATAAAGCATTTCTGAAAAACAAATGAAGTGAGAGGCATATCACTCCCTAATTTCAAAACCTATTACACAACTGTAAAAACAAAAACAGCATGGTACTGGTACAATGACAGACACATAGATCAATGGAACAGAATTGAGAACCCAGAATTTAACTCACGTATCTATGGTCAGCTGGTATTCAACAAAGAAACAGTCTATCAAATGGGAAATTAACAACCTCTTCAACAAATGATGATGGTACAACTGTACTGCTACCTACCTATAGAAAGCTGAAGCAGGATCACATCTCACACTATACACAAATATCAACTCAAGATAGACAAGACACCTAGGACTTAAGCCCCAAACCATATAAATCAGAAGAGACAAAATGGGATGAAACTAAGAAGGCCCAGCCTATGGTATAAAGAGGCTGACAAATACAGCCCAAAATGCACAATCAGGAGAAGATTACTTTGATGAAGGGGACCTTCTAAAGATTATATTCTTGTCTGCATCAAAACCTTTTTTCCAATAGGGTAAAAAAAAATAAGTCCATTTACTGGGATAAAAACATTTGACAATGCCATCTCAGACAAGGATCTCATAACGAAACTTTACCGTCAACTCTAGGGCCCCCACAAGAAAGAGACTGATAACTCAATTTTAACATGGGCCAAAGATGTACAAAGACTTCACAGAGGAAAACATGTGGATAGAAAACAGATACATGAAGAAATACTCAAAATCACTGGCTATAAGAGAGATTCAAATCAAAACCACATTGAGATACTCACCCGACTTGTTGTTATGTGCTGTCCAGTCACCTGTGACTCACAGCAACCCTATGTACAATAGCTTTGAAGCCTGTCCTACCCTAAGCCAATCTCACACCCACACACCTAATGCCATTGCCACAGTTATGTCATTCAAGCTCAAAGTCTTCCTCTCCTGTGTTGTCCCTCTACCCATCCAAGCATGATATCCTTCTCCAAGGACTAGTCCCTCCTTGCCATATGTCCAAAGTATCAGAGATGGAGCTTTAAAATCCTAGCCTCCAAGGTGAAATTTGGTTTCACCCTTTCTATGACAGACATATTTGTTCTGGAGGTCCATGGTATGTTCAATATTCTTCTCCAGCATTAAAATTCAAAGGCACCAATTCTTCTATCATACTTAGTCATTGTCCAGCTCTCTGATGCATAGAGCATAACTGAAAAGACCACAGCTTGGATCTGGTACACCTTGGTCTCCAGACTGACATAGTTGTTCTTTGGTAATCTAGAGAGGTACCTGGCAGCAGACTTTCCCAATGCAATTCGACTTTTGCTTTCCTGACCATGAGTGCCAAGTGTGTTGATTCATCATGGAACCAAGCACTTAAATTGTTAACATCTCTTTTCCATCTCTCATGGTGCTGCCATTTAGCCCAGTGGTGAAAATCTTTGTCTTCTGATGTTGAGTTTCAATCCATATTGAAGACTACAGTCCTTGACCTTCTGCAGCAAATTCTTCAGGTTCTCTTCAGTTTCAGTAAGCAAGGTTGTATTATCTGCATAACACAGGTTGTTGACGAGCCTTCTTCCAATCATGTTGCCACCTCCAGTAGCAGTGCCAAAATTTAATAAGACAGCAAGAAGAAAATGTGGAGGAGGATGTAGAGAGATTGTTTTTATTGTTATGTGCCATCAAATCACTGACAACTCATAACAATTCTGTGAGCAATAGCTCTGAACCATAACCATGCTCTATACTAAGCCATTCTCACTGACTGTGATATACCTAATCCCATTACTACAGTTATAGTGTCAATCCATCTCATCTAGGGTTTTCATCTCCTGTGAGCATGATGTCCTTCTCTAAGGACTGCTCCTTCCTGGTCACATGCCCAAAATATTTTAGATGGAGCTTCAAAATCCTGGAGATTGGAATCTTATAAATTATTGGTGGAATTGTAAAATGATACCACCACTCTGGAAGGCAGTTTGGTATTTTCTAAAAATGCTCAATATAGAAATCCCACATGACCCATCTATTCTACTGCTAGGCACAACAAAGTTCATAGCAGTGTTATTCAAAACATAAGAAAATTGAAACACCTCAAAACCCAGAAACAAATTAACAGATTGAAAAATTGTGGTACATTCACACTATGGACTATCTATTATGCAGCACTCAGGAACAATGATTTAAAAAAAATACTATATAACATGGGACAGGCTAGAGAACATTATGCTGAGTGAACTCAGTCTCATAGGGACAAATCTGCATAAGATCATTACGGTAAATATAAAAGGATAACTAATAAGATGTTCACAAAAACCCAAAGGTGGAAAGTGAAGGAGAGGGGGGCTAAGGGTGAGGAGGAGAGGAAATCATGAGTTTACAGTTTGGTGGGTAGATAAAGGGGGTGGTGAAAGAATTAGGAAAGATTCAGTAGGGACCTGAAAAGGCAGAGTAATAGTGGGCATTAATCAAAGTTGATTAATTTTATAAAACACAATGTATGGGAATTATCACATGAAACAATGTGAATGAAATAATGTGTGAAACACGATACATACATATATAAATGAAACAAAATGTGTTTGAATTCTGTATGCAAACCAAAATAAAATTAATTTAAAAAAAAATCTGAAGTTCAACTACTTGGCTAATTGACTGGAAGAGATTAATGTTTATCCCCATCCTCATAAAAAGTGATCCAACAGCATGTAGAAATTATTGAACAATACTAATATTACATGCAGCGCCTGCTGCAGAGTGTCAAGGACTGCAGTCTACAATATGGATTGAGGTTCAATGTCAAGAAGACAAAAATTCTCACCACTGGACCAATTGGCAGCATCAGGATGGGTGGTGAAGAGATTGAGATTGTACACAGCTTTAGTTTGCTTGGCTCCACAGAACAGTCTTGGCACCAGCAGCCAGGAAATTAAAAGGAGCATTGCCATGGGAAAGTCTGCTGTTAGGGACCTCTCCAAAGTACTGAAGAGCAATGGTGTCTCTCTGGAGACTAAGGTGTGTCTGATACAGGCCATGGTCTTTGCAATCACTTGTTAGGCATCAGAGAGTTGGACAATGACCAAAGAGGATAGAAGGAGAATTGATGCCTTTGAGCTGTGGTGCTGGAGAAGAGTATTGAGAATATCATGGACTGCTAGGAAAACAAACAGATTTGTCCTGGAAAGGATTAAACCGGGTGGCTTCTTGGAGGATAGGATTCTGAGGCTCCGTCTAACATACTTTGGACATGTTGTGAGGAGAGACCGGTCCTTAGAGAGGGACATCATGCTTGGGAGGGTGGAGGGACAGTGCAGGAGAGGAAGGCCCTCTATGAGGTGGATTGATTCAGTGACTGGGATAATTGGGATGGGAGTGTCGGAGACAGTGCGATTGGCACAGGACAGAGCAGAGTTTAGGGCTGTTGTACATAGGGTCGTTATGAGTCGCAAGCAACTCGACGGCACATAACAAGAACAACAACAACAATATTACATGCAAGCAAAATCTTGCTGAAGATTATAAAAAAACAACTAGAACAGTACATTGACAGAGAACTGCCAGAAATACAAGCTACATTTAGAGGAGGTTGTGGCAAAAGCAATATAATTTCTGTTGTCAAATGGATTTTGAATGAAAGAAGAGAATATCAGATGAATGTCTGTTTTTTTATCAACTATGCAAAGGAATTTGACTGTATCCATCTCAAAAAATTGTGGTAAAGACTGAGAAGCATGGGAATGTCAGAATACTTGGTTGTGTTTATGATAGACCTACACCTAGACCAAGAAACTGTTGTCTAGACAGAGCAACATAACACTGCATGACTCAGAATTAGGAAGAGTGGGATACATCCGTTTTCCATACTCTTCCAATCTGCATAATGGACAGATCATTTGGTAGTCTGGAATTTATGAAGTAGAATGTGGTATTAGAATTGGAAGAAGTCTCATCAACCAGCTGCATTATGCAAATGACAACCTTGCTTGCTGAAACAGAGGATAATTTGAAGTGTTTGCTCTAAAATATCAAGGATTACAGCCTTCAATATAGATTACAACTCAACATTAAGAAAAAAATATCTTCACCACCAGGCTAACTGGCAGTATCAAGACAGATGGAGAAAAGATTGAAGTTGTTAATCTCTTGTTTGGATCCACCATCAACACCTTTAGCACCAGCTGTCAGAAAATCAAAAGACAAGTTGCATTGGGAAAAATCTGTTGTCCAGGATCTCTCGAGAGTGCTTAAGAGCAGAGATGTCAGTCTAGAAACTAAGGTTCACTTGATCCAGACCAAGATTTTCTCAGTTGCTTTTCATACATCTGAAAGCTGGACAATGAAAGACAGGAGATGAATAATGCCTTTGAGTTGCAGTGCTAGAGAAAAGTATTGAGCATATCATGGGCTGCCAAGAGAACAAACAGGTCTGTCCTGGAAAGACTGAAAACAGATTACCCCTTGGAGGCAAAGATTTTGAAACTCCATCTCACATATTTTGCGCATGCTGTCAAGAGGGGCCAGCCTTTGGAGAAGGACATTATATTTGTAAGGGTTGAAGGCCAATGTGGGAGAGGAAGACCCTTTGTGAGATGAACTGACATAGTGACTGTGGCAATGGGATCAGTATGTGAGATGTGAGATTGACGCAGGAAAGGGCAAGGTTTAGCAGAGTCATAAGGTCTCTAAGGGCCGTAGCCAACTTAAGTGCTCATTATAACAAGTAAAAAAAACGGAAACAGCTATGTTTGCTTTTGTTTATAGTAGAATTTAGGAGTAAATGCCATGTAGTATCATTGGAGAGACAGAGCAGAGGTCCATTTTTCATTGTTGAAAAGTATTTAAAACATAACCTGAACCACGATCTGTGGCTGTGGTTGTTGGTTCTTGAAATGGAATTTTGAGATTAAGCTCTGCACTTCCACTTTCATAAGAACCTGTGTCATAGAACCAAATCATGGTTCAAGAATAGCACAACCATCAAAGTCATAGGGAGTTCTGGTGACTTAGTGATAAGGAATTGTGCTGCAACGCAAAAGCACATGGTTCAAATCCATCAGCTGGGCAGCAGAAGAAAGACAGGCAATCTTTCATATGATTTGTTGCCTCTGAAAACCTACTGAAGAGCCAGCTATGAGTTGGTTCCTACTCAACAGTACAAAACATCAGCCAGAGTCAGTGCCATGTAATTTAGAGAAAACTATTCTATCCTGTGACAGGAAAATGCTTTGTCACTGTTTTCTTGTTAAATATGCCTCCAACATATGAATTTCTAATACTAATCCAATGAACACCCTCCCTCCTGATTCACAGTAAAGTTGCACACAACCTCTTTCTAGATACATAAGAATTTTATGAACTTTGTAAGTAAACCAGTACAAAATTTTTTAAAAAGGCCACAAGAACTAAATAAAAAAAAGAGGTTAAAATAGAGAAAAAAAAATAGGTTTATGCCTGAGAACCACTCTAAATCTAGAATTTATATGCTAAAAATTTCCTTAGGTGGTTTGTGTACTGTTACTCATCAGTCTTCATGTCCTATAAAGCAGGGACTTCCTTAAAGTACAGAAATAAGAAGACCATCTGCAGAACTCACACTTTTACAATCTACTCAGCTGAGACACTGTTAACAAAAGAGGGTATAACCAAGTTTCTCCTTGGAGGCTAGGAATTTTTCAATCTCCAACTCACATACTTTGGGTATGTGGCCAGGAGGAACCAATTCTTGGAGGACATCATGCTTAGAAGGGTGGAGGGACAGCGCAGGAGAGGAAGACCCCAGATAAGGTGGACTGATACATTAACTGAGGCAATGGAGGTTGGTGTGTTGGGAGTCGGTGAGATTGACTCAAGACAGGGCAGGCTTAATTGTACAGAGTTGCTATGAGTAGCAGGTGGCTTGACAGCACATAACAACAACATACTACCTCAGTTTACAAATAAACCTTCATTTAAAAAAACTGGTAAGATTGTTTAGCATCCGAGAATCTAGACAGTACCTTGTGAGTTATTTATAGGTCAAACCCCAGAAGACAGATAAGCCATTTTCAGTTGTTGCCATTTTGTTGGTACTTGTGTGGTTTCAGAACATCAAGCAAATATTGTCTACATTTGATTACAATTTCTCTGTTCTATGTTTAAATGTTTGGATTAGAAAGAAGTGATTTTCCCTTTCACATAGCTCTGACCTGAATTGTTGTATTTCAAGGTTTCTTTTCACTCCATCTCTGATTTCAGTTTGCATGTTTCAAAAGTTGATGTTTGTCAGTGAAAAGAAACTTGTGAAAAACAGCTTTCAGTTTAAATATCCTTTTGTTTCTTTCTATGGATCAATGTATAATCTTTGTTTTCTTCTTAACTATCAAACTTGGGCATAATTTAATATTTTTCTGCAAGGTATTTTGAAGTAAAGATATATTGTAGGTTATGTGATGACTATTCCCCCTCCATTTTGGTTAATGAAAAAGATATAATCAACTTCTCTCATTCAATACTATATTCAATTATACTCAATATTCAATTCTCTTCATTGTTTACTGATGACTCTTACTCATCTGTGAGTAAGTCCACATACTTAATGATTCAAATTCTAATTAATGCTAATTAACCATGCCTAACATGCAGACCCCAGCATCTTGTAATTATGTTACCAAGAATCCATAGTTTCCATTTTTCACTTGGAAAAATTCAGGAATGTGTCCTGACCTTTCCTCAAAAACCCTGCTTAAAGTATTTAACAGTAGGAGTGGGAGTGGGAGTGAGGAGAATTCAATTTCTGCTATAAAGTTTCATGATCTGGTCTAATAATCCTGAGAGAAATGTTATCACTAGTTCCCATTAAAAATGGGGGGGGATTCCCCCTCCAACTAATGAAATAGTATTCCATCAAATCCATTTATTGGACATTCTAATAGCAAGATTCTTGTTTCACTTGCATGGAAATTACTCTTTGTAGTACTTGCTATCATTAAATTACTGGCATTAGGGTATTCCTCTTCAACCCTGTATTTCATGATTTCCAGTCTCCACTATATTATGCATCCATGTATAATTTCAATTTTCTTCTTGACTGTCAAACTGATACTCCAGGAGGAAAAGCTTTAATTAATATTAGATTCTAAAATTTCATAGTGAAAAATTTAGTCAGGGCTTCTCAGGGCAGAAAAACCATGACTTCAAAGTTCACAACTAGAAGATCTTTAAACTGCAAAAAGATGATAACTGTTTCCCTTCTATTTGGAAAAATGCCTTTATGGCTTTTTCTTTTCCATTCTCACCACTGGACCAACTGACAGCATCAGGATGGATGATGAAGAGATTGAGATTGTTCACAGCTTTAGTTTGCTTGGCTCCACAGTCAACATTCTTAGCATCTGCAGCCAGGAAATTAAAAGATGTATTGCAATGGGAAAGTCTGCTCTTAGGGACCTCTCCAAAGTACTGAAGAGCAATGGTGTCTCTCTGGAGAGTAAGGTGCGTCTGATACAGGCTATGGTCTTTGCAATCACTTGTTATGCGTCAGAGAGTTGGACAATGACTAGAGAGGATAGAAGGAGAATTGATGCCTTTGAGCTGTGGTGCTGGAGAAGAGTATTGAATGTACCATGGACTGCCAAGAAAACAAACAAATTCATCCTGGAGAGGGTTAAACTAGGCTGCTCCTTGGAGGCAAGGATTCTGGGGCTTCATCTGACACACTTTGTACATGTTGTAAGGAGGGATCTGTCCTTGGAGAGGGACATCATTCTTAGGAGGGTGGAGGGACGGCACAAGAGGGGAAGACCCTCTATGAGATGGATTGATTCAGTGACTGGGGTAATTGGGATGGGTGTGTCAGAGGCAATGAGATTGGCACAGGATAGAGCACGGTTTAGGGCTGTTGTACATAGGGTCACTATGAGTCGCAAAAGACTTGACGGCACATAACAACAACAACAACAACATTAGGTTTTATTAACTGAACTACCTTTATTTTAGACTGAAATGTTTTGGCTTTTGCACTCTATCACAGTAAAACATAATCACCAAGAGAAGTTATTACAGGCAAGGGTATTACTATCTTTCTAATAAAACTCCGATGATGAGGCACAAACTACGGCAGTCCATGAAAATGGCATTGGTTGATATTAACATGTTCCATCATCTTCAGAGACTTGTGCTGCTAACCCAAAAGTGGTGCCTCTCTGGTTGTTTAAATCCACCAGCATCTCTGCATGAAAGATGAGCAAATCCTCTGGAGGGTCAGTCAGGAGTCAGGAGTCAGTTCTGACTCTACAGCAATTAGTGTTTACATGAGTGGATTAAAATGAGATCTAATTTGGTCAGGGGACATTGGGAAAATCTTCAAAGGCAAAATGTGACCTCTACATTTATTTATTCTTAAAATTTCCACCAGGAGACAATAAGTAGAGAAGGCAGAACAATGAAGAAGCAGAAAAGAGGAAGATGCTAGAATTTAGTTGACAGAAAAAAAAAAAAAAAAAAGAGCAGTTAGGTTAATTAGCCAAACCAGGCATGGTGCTGGAAGGGGTACTTATTATTTTAAAATGCTAAAGTATACTTGCTTACAGAGGTAACTCATGGTTGCTGTAAAGCTGAACAGTGACACTGATGGGTCAAATGCAAGAATGGTTACCCATGGTGGACAGTGTTTGGTGGGGCTCCCTGATTAAAATAAGCTTGGAGCAGGGGTGGCATCCACTTCTGAAATAGCTTGCCTCCAGAAACCCTATGAACCCAGGGGAAGGATGAAAGTTATACAAATGTCCAGGTCTTTCATTCTTAGGGTCACTATGAGTCACCTACGATTTGACAGCACTTAACAACAAAGGATACTTATCTCTTGGACACACTTAGTGGGATACAGAAATGCTGAAAGATTTAAAGTTTTACATTAGGCAATACTGGCTTCCCCCACCCCCCCCAACAAATCTTCCTGAAATCTCATTCTATCTTTTCGTATCTAGTAAGTACCCTACATGTCCCCTGGGGGTGACAATTTCCACTGGAAAAGCAGACATTCCATGTGTGTTGTAAGTTTCATTCACATCTTGAGTAACATGTACTGTTTCTTGTGCACTAAGGTAGGCTTCTCATTCTCAGCCTGAGCTTTAACAGTTTAATTGAATAAAAGACTAAACCAAGACCACAACTTAATTTGTATTTTCACAGAGATCAGCTTTATTTAAAAATGCAATCCCAATCTACTATTGTGACTCCGAACCAGCAAAATACATTAGAATGATGTGGGAGAAATGAAGATTTACATTTTTAAGAAACACACATGCATAGTTTAAAAAAAAGACACACCAAAAACAACAGTTAGACTGATAATGAAAACAGCATTTCTGTTTTTCCTACCTATCCCTGATTTCCCTTCTCCAACTGCTTTAAACTCATAGCCACCTGCTTTTAACAGTTATCATACTTTCTTGATTTCTCTATATTACATTTTAAACTATTCACCATTTTATATATATCCTTCAATGCTAATTAAACCTTTATTGGTGGAGTAGATTCCAAAAGCATCTATGACAGTAGATCTGCCCCACAGGGCCTCCCAGGCTGTAGTCTTTAAAGCAACATATTGGGCAAACTGCCACCTTCTAATTATCTTCTCAGGAGGAGGTGAGTTTGAGCTGCAGATATTCAATTGGCAGGCCATTAGCCACTGTACCACCAGAGCCCTGACAGTTGAAATAGGTAGGGTATTTTAAAATATCTTACTTTTTCTCAGATTCCTAATTGCCTCAGATTTTTCATGTATAGATCACTAATTCATTCATCTACCAACTCTGAGAAAAGTAAAAAATATTAAAATCTTCAGGAATTTTGTTTGAATTTTTCACTTTGAAATTTATTTTCACTCGAACTTACTTTCCTTAGCCATTTCCCATTATTAACTTCATGATATTCTGCCCTATTCCCTCCCTTTCATGGTAGTTGCCAAATTTAGAACCTTCTTTAAAGAACAAAATATTTTCATCAATACCCAGTATCTCTCCACTTTCTCATTTTTTAAAGGCACCATCATCCAACCCATTCACCCTTTACGTCTCCCATTTGACAAAGGAACTTTTCATTCTTAAATAACATATATGTCCTATTTTGTAATCACAGTTAAGCATTTTCTTAGAAAATGAAACCATAAACAACATTCACATTATGATTATTTGTACATTGTTAACTGGAAAGAAAAGCTTTGTCTATGATCACATTTCCTTCTCTTTGTCTCCAAGATCTTAATTCTCCCTACTCAGTCACCGAAAGAGGATCCACGTTCAAAATCCTGCATTTTCTATTTCTTTAGTGGATGTCTTTCTGGAAGTTTTTAATGTCTTAATGTCATTGTTTCCTCTTGTAGGGTGAAGAAATATACGCGTTCCATGTTGTATTACTATCTTCATCTTATTAACCATTCGACGTATTACTTACAACACAATCCACAATTCCTGAAATGTACTGATTGCACTATGAGTTAATTTTTTTACATTTAGACTGTCTTTTTTCTCCTGTGCCCTTGTCCACATCCTGAAGTTCGGCCTGCTTTTGGTTTAATGATGCACGCTTCATAAACATCCCTGTGTTTTAAGCTTCCTTCTGATCTCAGAATCACGTATTTACCATTTCGGATCACTTCGGGTTTGCATCATCATGCCGAAGGTTGCCGACACTGTGAGACCCTATCGCGAGAACACAGGGCTCCTAACCGAGCACGTCCACCGCCCAGCGAGGCATCCGCCATTACAGTCCATCATGGCGCTGGACCCGGATAACAGCAGTTTACTCATAAGTCTATATGTGTACCTGCAAGCGAATGTTGAGTATCACGGAGCCTGCGATGTAGAAGTATGGGAAGTTCATGCGCAGCTGCCAAGCCAGGTCAAAGAAGGCGAGCAGGGTGCGGGAGAGTCCCTTGCAGAAGACCCCGTAGGAGCTCAGGTTCACAGCCGGTCCTAGGGTTTTGACGGCCAAGGTCGAAGGAACTGCCTCCGTGGCCATGGACCCACAGTCGTCCAAGGTCCAAGCAGATTCCTGCCCCAAATCCGGTAGCGAGGGCAGTGTGCAGCACCGATGCACAGGCCTAAGCTTCCAGCAGGCACGCTTGCACGCTCGCTCCTTGGCGCTCTGGCACGCCTCCTCTGGCGCTCCACCCCTTCCTGTCTGTGATTTCGAGTTTAACACGCATTATGTGTGCATCAAATTATGTATGTAAATTATTTACATTGCATGTCATTATACACACGTATATAATCAGATAGACATAAAGGTAAAGTGAAGCAGGCTAAGTGAAACTGTAATTTGTCCTAGGGTATGGTTTGCAAAGAGTTAAAACAGTTTGCTCTGGGACCTGGGATATTAGCCAGGAATGTTAGTTTTTGGATTTCATAACATTTGACTTGAATATTAGGACCAAATAAGCTTGCCAAGGTACAAAGTGACCCTGTATTTTCAACCCACCAATATTGTTAAGGATCACAGTCTCAATCACTATTTTCAAATGGATTATCTTTAGTTTTTTAAACTGAAATGAGATTACTTCAATTTTAAGTGCCAGAATTTACACACCGATTAAAAAAAAAAGAAATATCTAAATTCCACTTTCTGTCATGTAATGTTGCGTTCCCATTCTGGTAAATCCATGTAAAGTTCAAATAAGGCATGGATACCCCCATCATTTGTAGAGATGACACTTGTGAAATATGGGTAGGCCCTGAAGATTGGCATGTAACTAAAATCCACTTGTAAAACCTAAATACCCTTGATACATCATAACAGTTCTGCCATAGTCGCTGTACTTTTCTGATATTATTAGAGATGCTTTAAATGATATACATTTCCTTCATTACCTTTACTGATTTCTCATCATAGTTTCTGTACCCATGGATTATTCAACCATGCAGTCTGTGGTCATTATTTTCAGATTTTTGTCTATTTTTCAAAGCACTATTCAACCAAGCAACATCTCATATGGCACTACACACCAACAGTAGTTGTTTGAAGCAGTTGTTATATCCTAAAATACTTCTGTATATCCTGCTAATGATGGGTACAAATAATATGCCATTACAACATTTCTAAATCTTAACTCTATGTCCTAAATTAAAATATCCTATTCCATAATCACTGTTTTCCTTCTCTTGATATTTGGCTGTGCCAATATCCCCAGGAAATATATAACAAATTGACCACAGATCATTTAATATCACTTCTAAAATTACTGTTATGTACCATTGCATTGAGGTGCTGGAGAAGAGTATTGAACATACCATGGACTGCCAAGAAAACAGATAAGTCTATCCTGGAGAGGGTGAAACCAAGTTACTCCTTGGAGACAAGGATTTTGAAGCTCTGTCTCACATACTTAGGACCTGTTGCCAGGAGGGACATTATGCTTGCAAGTGTGGAGGAACAGTGGAGAAGACCCTAGAGGAGACGGATTGACGCAGTAACTGAAGTAATGGGAGTAGGTGTGTCAGAGATAGTGAGATTAAGGGCAGGATTCAGAGCTATTGTACATAAGGTCACTGTGAGTCACAGATGACTCAACAGCACATAACAGCAACATATACAGGATTTCAGATGGCAAAAGAAGGTAGAAATCTTCTATTTCTTTAGGCTTTAGTTGTTGGTGTATATATTTGAATGATGGTGATATTGATAGGTCTTCCTTTTATGCATATGGGCAGCATCCTTTCATTCACTGCATTCACTTCAGGATGGGTCTAGAAAGGGTCTTTTTTCTATGAATGCCACACCATTTTTCTCCTCCTTGGAGGCAATGATGACAAAATACCATTTTGTATACTTAGGGCAAGTTGCTAAGAAAGGCTAGTCCTTGGAAAGGAACATCATGCTTGGAAAGGTGAGAGGGGCAGCAAGGAGAAGAAAACCTTCAGCTAGTTGGATTGGCACAATGACTGCAGCAATGAGCTGTTTCAGAGACTCTGGTGTTAGCACAGGATAGAACAGGGTTCACATCTGTTGTCAGGCCAGTTGCTATGAGTCTTACTCAACTGGATGGCATCCAACAACAACAAGGGAGCTCTGGTGACTTAGTGTAAGGAGCTGTACTTCCAACCCTTGTGCTATCTTGAAAGGCAGGCGATTTTAATCTACTAGCTCCTCTGTCAGAGAAAGATGGCCAGTCTCCTCCCATGTGATTCATAACCTCTAAACCCCCCCTGGAGGGTCAGCTATGGACCCAGTGGAGTTCTGACTCATCTGCACATAACTACTATAAGACAGCTTGACCCATAGTGACTTCACATGCGACAGAATGAAACTAATGAAACCTAGCCTGAACCTTGGATCAGGTACACCTTACTCTTTAAAGTGATACCCTTGCTCTTGCACATTAGAGAAATATATTTCCCCATTGCAATATGTTGTTTAATTTCTTAATTGCTGCTTTAATGAATTAAAAATTGGTGATGTGATTTAATCCCTCCTGATGGCTTTGGGGAGAAAACGTCTGACAAATTTTAAGATTATAGTCACTGCAGACCTTAAGGAACACAATTCTACTCTAGCATACATGAAGTTGCCATGAGTCATAACTGACAACAAATTTGAGTTTCAACCGATAAGATGGCTATGCTGAGATGCTCTTCAAATTGGGGAGGGAGTAACCAAAACAGACATCTCAGGGAGCTGTAATTCCTACATCATAAATGCTCAAAGCTGAAGAAGAATTTCCGTTCTTCCAAAGAATTCTTGGAAAGGAAAGAAAATTATATAATGATGTTATAAATGGTTAAGTCTAATAGTGACACCTAGAAGTGTCTGGATCAGGGCAGCACAATTTATCACGTGACATGCCAAACCAAATTATCAATGCAATATTAGAAATTAATAATCTTTTTTTACATGTGTATTAAAATGATGTGGTGACATTGTATTCTGACCTCCTCTAACTTCCCAAAAAGAAAGGATAACCATTAACAGTATTAGCTGCCTAAAATGGATTCCTATGAGGTAAAGTCCAAAATGCCCTTTCTGTCCAAAAGTTTTACTAATTTTGATACCATTTTTTTCATGACATTCCTTTGCTGAGCTCAAGAATTCATTGTAGTGACCACACAAAATTCACAGACCATACTTATGAGGTTTATTAGAGAAGTTGTTAGTGTTGTGTACAGTCAGTCAAGCCAGAACTGAGACAAAATTGACTCTCTGGTGGGTTTTCAGAGGCAGTTAATTGAATGGGAGGAGATTGCCCATCCTCCCAGAGAGCAGCTGGTGGATTCGAAACATGTGCCTTCAGGATTGCAGCACTGCTTCTTACTACTAGGCCACCAGAGCTGCAGGATCCGAAAAAAACAGCTCTTCAGTTGCAGTAGCCTCTTCTGAATTGTGTCCACCAACAGCACCCTTCCTTGTCTTTGCCTTCTTGGTCCTCCATAGGCCTCTTGGGCTAGCCTGGTTTCTGCCATCTTTTGATGAGTGTGACAAAATTCTTTAGTTCCACTGATAACTGACCAGAGTCATCCCATTCCTCCAGCAAACCACCCACCCAAAGGTGTTCAGTTTTCTCCCTCTGAAGGCAAGGGAACCCACCAATTTATCTTGCTTTGGTCTCTTGGTTCTGTTGCTGCCATTGCAGCTGTTTCTGTCACCACTAACTGTTGTCTTCGGTGTCAGAACTGTCTGTCTTCTGGGTCTAAGAGGTTCTCAGAACAAGGACTTTAGGTTCAAGGTACACATTTCATTCCTGTTTCTTGAGTGGTGATCACATCTCCAACTTGCCATCTCTTGGTTGAAATTTTAAGTCTAATGGGATGGATGGCAAAACTGACCTGTTCCCTCTTTAGGTTCATTTTCTTTATTTTCATACCTTTACCTTATTTATGTTATTATTAAGCTATTAAATTCCTTTGGTGGACCACAAGCACCTCATTCACACATTCCAATAACACCCAGTCTTTTGGTGAAAGTAATAAAACCAAGGTGAGAAAGGCCATGTAAAAGTCAGCTATTGTACCACATTATGTCAATTATATAATGAAAGATATTTTGCTAATTGTTGTTGTGAGGTGTGATAAAGTCTGGTACAAGTGACCTTGTGAATGACTGATCTGAACCCTGTCCTATTCTGTGTCATCATCATCATCTCTGACACCCTTGATGTCATAGCTTCAGTCCTCTGTCAATCCATCTGGTAAAAAGGTCTTCCTCTCTTTCACTGAACCTCAAACTTTCCAAGCATGTTGTTCCTTTCCTAGCAATATCCTAAAGCATGAGAAGAAGCTTTGTGACCCATGCCAGTAACAAGCCTTCTGGCTGCACATTCTCTGAGAATTATCTGTTCTTTTGGCAGTCCATAGAATATACAGTACTTCTCTAACTCCACAGTTCAAAGGCATCAATTCTTCTGCCATCCTTATACATTGTCCAGCTGTCAGATTCATAGCAGGTGATATAAAAGACCATGATCTGAATCAGGCACACTTTAGTCTTTAAAATGACATTATTGCTTTTCAGTAATTTGGAAAGGTTACTAACAGTGGACTTTCCCAATGCTAAACATGTCCTGATATCCTGACTGTTGTTAGCAAGGCTGTTGATTGTGGATCCAAGTAAGATAAAATCATAGATAATTCAATCTTTGCTCCATTTATCATGATATAGCTTAACAGTCCAGTAGTAAGGTTTTTGTCTTCCCACTGTTGAGTTGTAATCTGTATTGAAGGTTGTAGTCCTCGAAGTCTTCCATACTTTAAGTAAGCAATGTTGTATTATCTACACAACACAGGTTATTGGTAAGTCTTCTTCCAATCCTTATGCCACATTCTTCTTCATGGAGCCCAACTTCTCAAAAAATTTATTCAGCATACAGATTGAATAGATATGGGAAAAGTACACAGCCATGTTGTTGTGTGATAACAAATTGGAATCAACCTGTAGCTGACCCTCCAAGAGACATACTTATCTTAATCTTAAACCATGCAATGGCTCTGTTTGGACAACAGTTTCTCGGACTAGGTATACATTTCATATGAGCACAATTAAGACAGATTAGGAAGCAGGACTGGCTATTCTGAAATAACAGGCCTTTGAAACCCTATGAGCAATAGAAGAAACTGGTAGTTATAGTACAGAGGTACAGCCAAGGTTAAAAATTAATAGAAATTGAGAAACAGTTGGAAACAAATCCTTAGGGTCTAGTAATGATTTAGGAAATATCCTAAGTTGTTTTTTCAGAAACCAAAAGGCAAAAGGCCACATAAGGGCACTCATTACCTACCACTCCATTTTATCCTAACAAGCACAAGGTAGAAGCATTGTATTGCTAGAGGAATTGGATTCTGAATGCAGCTAAAGTAAAGATTGGATTGACTCAACCTCACACTCTAATGGCCTGACAGAAGTATGCCCATTTATGGGTATTTGCTACATATATACAAAAACATCAACAACCAAATATTAGGGACTTCCAAAGTAATTATGAATCTAGTGAAAAAGTGAATAACATGTACAAATAGGTAAGACACTTTCTTTTTAATATATTTTTATTGTGATTTGAAAGTCACAAAGAAAATGAATTTCTTCTTTCTTATGAATTTTTCTTTTAATCATTTATATTTTGTTTCGTAAAATTTATTTCAATACCCACAGTATGCACTTTTTTCACATCTTTCCTATAATTCCAATTTCCATTTTTTCTTCTATGCTTTCTATAAGGATCAGTGCTTATGATCACTAGCTCTTACAGATAAACGAATCAAAAATTCAATAATATACTAAACAATAAGTGCTGATAAGGATGTAGAGAGATTGGAATGCTTATACATTGCGAGTGGGACTTTAAAATAGGTTTCAGGCTGTTTTATATAGGGTCACTATGGGTTGCAAACAACTTGATGGCACATAACAACAACAATAATAACAAATGCTACAGAAAGTAGTTTGGTATTTTTAAAAAACCTGGAAATAGAAATATCATTTAATTCAGCAATGGCACTACTAGATATATTTCCTAAAAAAGTAAGAGTTGAAGCATGCATGCTCATGCCCATTGTAGCATTACTTACAGTAGCAAAAGGATCAGAACAACCTAAGTGTACATCATTGGATGAATCATAAACTATCGTTCATACATGAGGTGGAATACTATGTTACACTGAAAAAAGTAAGCATTTTGACATACCTCGAATGACCCTTTGGTAGCATAGTGGTAAGGAATTATACTAAGAATGCAAATGTGCACAGTTTGAATCCCTCGGCTGATGGGCAATCTCCTCCACTGTCTCTCAAAACCCACTAGAGGGTCAGCAGTCAGTCCATTCCTATAACAACAGTCCAGTCCATAACAACAACAAATGACCCTAGATGACATTTTACCTAGGAGTGAAATAAGGAAATGACAAAAGAATAAACATTGTATAATACCATTATTATAAAATATCAATAATGAACTTATACACAGAAGGGAACATTCTTTGATAGTTACCAGGATTGAGAGAAGGAAAACGGGTAAACAAGCAACTGTATGTCATCCTTGTGCAGGTGCCATGCTAATATTCTCTGTATCATTTCAATTCTAGCATATATGCTGCCAAAACAAGCTCAAGTTCAAAAAAGAATCATAAGCATACTACTTGTTTCATAATAAGTTCAGACTCTCTTATGTTTGGTTGATGTGAGCGCTACACTGTAGATATCATGTGACAGAGTTGATGTCATTCGATGGAAGAAACATCACTGATAACTTTGAAAAGCCTTTAAGGAAGCAGAGGGGAAAAAGAAGTCACAGAATAAAAAAAAAAGTCATTGAAATATTTTTAAAATAAATTATTTTGTTATTTTCCTCAAAAAGAAATCACTAACTCTAGAGTAGACACATATACACTTGAATGAAGGGAAAGGCAATATACAATGTAGAGAATGGCAGTGCAAAATGATGGAAATAAAAGTAAACTCTAGAAGGTATAGGAGTGAAAGACGGGGAAGCTAAATATTGTTACATAAACAGTCCTGCAATAGTCGGCAATATCTATGAATGGATATATAGGTAGAAGTAGAAGATGAACAGAAGTTAAAAGATGAATAGGAGTACAACCATTAGTATATACACATTTGGCAAAGGAAATTTATTAGAGTATATGACTAATAGTAGAAATGCTGAAGTATGCATGTTTAGCTTTATAAGATAATGTCAAGTTATTTAAGAAAATGTTCTAAAAGAATTTATCTTTAATTAGTAGAATAAAAATTTCTATGTTCCACATTGAAGAAATTGAGATCTTTAACAGCTTTTGTTTGCTTGGCTCTACAATCAACACTCTTGGCACCAGCAGCTAGAAAATTAAAAGACAAATTGCATTGGGAAAGTCTCCTGGCAGAGACCTCCAAAGTACTGAAGAGTAACGATGTCAGTCTGGTGCACCTGATACAGGCCATGGTCTTTGCAATTACTTGCTGTATGTCAGAAAGATGGACAATACTAGGGATGATATAAGGAGAGTTGATACCTTTGAGCTGCGGTGCTGGGAAAGAGTATTGAATATACCATGAACTGCTAAGAAAAAAAACAGGTTTGTTCCGGAGAGTGTGAAACCAGGCTGCTCCTTGGAGGCGAGGATTCCAAAACTTCAGCTGACATACTTTGGACATGTTGCAAGGAAGGACCAGTCCTTGGAGAAGGATGTCAAACTTGAGAGGGTGGAGGGACAGCATAAGAAAAGAAGACCCTTGATGAGATGGATTGACTCATCGACTGGAGTAATGGGGTTAGATGTGTCAGAGATTATAAGACTGGCAAAGAATAAAGCAAGGTTTTAGGACTGGTGACATAGGGTTGCTATGTGTTGCAGGTGACTCATAACAACAACATATATATCCAAGGAAATTTGTCCCATATGAGGACAAACTTCTAAAAACTTAATAGCCATAAGACACCTTGAGGGAAGAAATCACTGGGCTTGAGAGCTGAGAGTCACTCTTGGGGAACATCTACGTCACTTGGCATAACATACTCCATAATCACTATTTTACATCTTATAATTGAGAGTGTATGTGCTATTGGGATATTAAAAACTTTAGAGTATCTAAGATTCAACTACTGATTTCCTTCCATCTGGCACAAAAAAGATGAAGACAATCAAGTAAGGAAAATAATTATTCCAGAGGACTAATGGACCACACCATTACAGCTTCCACTCACTGTTGCCTGGACCAGACAAATATATGGTGTTCAGATACCAAAATAACCTCTCTGATCAGGATTACAATAGAAGGTACCAGACAGAAATAGAGGGGGGAAAGTACAACAAAATTAAAAATCTTAAGAAAGATAAGAATTACTGGTCTGATAGAGACTGGTAGAGTCTCTGAGTCTGTTACATCTTAGACATTCCTCAAGCCTGGAACTGAAACTAAACCTGCAGATTAACTTTCAGCCAAATCGGCCTATACAGTGAAAAAATAACACAAGGAAGGAATGTACTCATGAGAATAATTAATCATATGAGACCAAAAGGGCAACATTTGCAAAGAAACAAAACTCAGAAGGCAGGAAGAGGTCAGGAAAAGTACAAATGGAAATGTAGATCCAGGAAAGTAGAAAGGGCTGATTACATTGAAGGACTTGCATTCAATGTTACAAAGCAAAACATACATTAATTGCTGAATGGGAAACCAATTGATTCTTAAACTTTTACCCAACCTACACCTAAATAAAAACAAAACTAAATACAAATTTAGGATTATGAGATTTTTGTTAAACTTCATTGATTTTTTTATGCTTTTTTAATACTGAAATTTTAGTCCTTGACAACATTAATTTCATTATTTACATGTATTTCTGTGTATAAGTACTAAAATAAATTTGATATTTTTCTTTTATTTTTAGAATATCTCTTACTGATAATAAAAACTCAAGTTACTATGTTTTAAAATAATTTGGAAATGAGTCATAATGAACAAACACTACACAAACACAGGTGAAGGAAAGAAATGTCCAAAAGGAAGGCATAGTTAGGTGTTATGTGTATGACAATAATCTGGAATAAAACATGCATTTACAAATTGAATTGAGGGAGGGGGGAGGGAAGAAAATGGAGGGAAATGTGCATCAATGAAGGATAACAACCAAAAGTTAGTGCAAACTCTCATTAAAATAAAAGTTTTAAAAAAGAAAAAATATGAGACAATTTTTTCTTCTGTGGTTAAACTGAACCCACCAAATTTCATTGTTTTTTATATTTGTTGTTTGGTGCCATCTAGCTGTAGAGGACTCATAGCGACCCTATGAACGAACAGCCTGAGCACTGTTCGTACATAGAGTTTCCAGAGGCAAGCCATTTCGGAAGTGGATGCCGCTTCTGCTTCCAGTTTTTATATTTAGAGGTTGCAATTCCTTTGATTTTTATTTAGCTTTGGTTATATAAGAAATTTCCATTAATTCTAAGGCAAGATCTAAAACTAAAATGTACTCAGAAAAGTCTAGGTTTCTTCCTGTTTTTTTCATAATGAATCTTTTTCTTTTTATCTTCTATATTGTTTGTTGTTAAATTCCCTTGAGTCAGAGCTGGCCCATAGTTGACCCACACAGTGAGTTTTTGGAGGTAGTAGATTGTATACGAGGAGATTGTCCATCTTTGTCCCACAAAGCAGTTGATGGATTCAACCAGTATGCCTTCGTGTTGGCAGCATAGAGTGCCTATAGAGAACTATTTTTTAAAATTAGTTTTTTATTAGATATTCTACTCTTTGTTACTGGAAGGAGGAGTGGCATCCACTTCCATAATAGCTTGCCTCCGATAACCCTATGAACCTGGAGAGAGGATGAAAGGCATCCAAGTGTCCAGGACTCTCCTTCATAGGGTCGCTATGAGTTGCCTGCGACTCGATGGCACTTAACAGCATGAACAACAACTCTTTGTTATGTACTAGTGGTATGTAATTCACATTTTTATGCATTTTGCTTTTTTTTTAAGAAAAGAAAATACCAAACAAATTTAGTACAATGGGCTAATTTCTTAGGATTACAGAGCAGTCTTATTACAGAGTAATAACTAAATGTGAGACAGACATCAGCATGAAAGACCAGCAGCGGTGTAAGGTACAAGACATTACAGAAGTGACTTGTGGCCTAAGCCATCATGTCGAGTGGTAGTTGGGGGAGTAGGTGCTTGATAGGGTAAGTAGAAGTGAAAGGGATATTTATGTAGCAGGGAAAGGGAAGGGACAATTTCTGTAAGGGAAGTGTCTTTCATCTGCTCCTTTCAGTAAGATACTTATATGACAGTATTGTTCTAAAACTAAGCATACAAATTAAGACATACTAAGAAGGATTATCCATCCACTTCCAAAATATGACAGACCTTCCAAAACTCTATGTACAATAGAGTACACTTAGAGTAGACTAACATATATGACAACTGAGGCTGAATCCTCAAATTTGGAAACACCAAGGAAGAGCAACAGTTGTAAGGAGAAACTAATAAATGAAACATGGAATGTGAGAAGAGTGAAGGTAGACAAACTGTACATAATTAATAAATGAAACACATAAATATTGGCATATTAGGTATAGCCAAAACGAGATGGATTGGCATAGGGCATTTGGAATCAGAAAATCATATCTACTATGCTGGAGATAAAGAGTAAGAAATGGGGTGACTTTCATAGGTGAAAAGGCCATTTCTAGATCCATCTTGAAATACAATAGATTGATAGTACTCACATACAAGGAAGATCTGTTAATACTATTATCATTCAAATTTATGCACCACCAACAAGAGCCAAACAGGACAAAATAGATGATTTCTATCTACTTCTTCACAGTAAAAAAATCAATAGAACATGCAACTGTGATGCATTAATAATAATGGGTGACTGGAATGGGAACCAAGAAGAAGGATCAGTATTTAGAGAATGTACACTTGGTGAAAGAAATGAATGATATAAAAGAATGATAGAATTCTGGACAATTAATGACTTAGTCATTAAAAACCATTTATAAGAAACATAAACACAGGCTACACACATGGATTTCACCTGATGGTATGCTCAAGAGTCAAATCTATTACATCTGTGCAAGGAATCATTGGAGAAGTTCATTATCAGCAGTAAAAACTAGGCTAAATACTGATTGCAGAACAGACCATCAACTATTTAAATCCAAGTTAATATTAAAGCTAAAAAATGTCAAATTATACAGGAATCAAAATTTCATCTTGAGGCTATCTTCCCTGAATTTAAAGACCAACTCAAGAATAGCTCTGAGGCCTTGAACACTAATGAATGAAGAACAGATGAGCTGTGGGAAGATATAAAAAAAATATTATCCATGAAGAATGCAAAAGATCATTATAAAGAAGAAGAATAAAAGACCAAACTGGATGTCAGATGAGACTCTGAATATTTCATTAGAGCTCCAAGAAGCCAAAGCAAAGGGAAGAAATCAAGAAATCAAGGAGCTGAATAGAAGATTTCAAAGGGCAGCTCAGGAAGACAAAAGAAAGTATTATAATGAAAGGTGTAAGGAGCTGAAGTCAGAAAATCAAAAGCACCAATCTCACTCAACATTTCTTTCTTTTTCTTCTTTGGTCTTCCTTATTTATTGATTAACCTTGACATGGACATAAAGCAAAAATAAAGCTCCATGAATTGATGGAATACCAACTTACATATTTCAACAAACTGATGCTGCCCTGGATGTACTCACTAGGTTGTGCCAATAAATCTGGAGGACTGCTACCTAGCCAGCTGACTGGAGGAGATTAATTTTTATTCCCATTCCAAAAAAAGGTGACCCAAAAGAGTGTGGTAATTATAAAAAAAAATATCACCAGTATCACACACAAGCAAAATCCTGCTGAACATTATCCAAAAACTATTTGAATAGTACATCAACAGAGAACTACCAGAAATACAAACTAGGTTTAGAAGAGATCATGGCACTAGAGACAATATCGCCAATGTCAGATGGATCTTCGCAGAAAAAAAAAGAGTTCCTATCTGTGTCTCATTGACTATGCAAAGTTATTTGACTATGTGGATCACAACAAATTGTGGTTAACTTTGAGAATGAGAATCCCAGAACACTTGATTGTGCTGATGCTGCAAAACTATATTTGGACCAGGAAGCAGTCCTCAGAACAGAGCAAGGAAACATTGCATGGTTCAAAATCAGGAAAGGAGTGTGTCAGGGATGCAGCCTATCTCCACCCCTTCTCAATCTATGTGCAGAGCAGATCATTCAGGAGACTCGGCTTTATGAGGAGAAATGTGCCATCAGGGTTGAAGGAAGACTCATCAACATCCTATGTTATGCATATGACACAACCTTACTTTAGAAAGCTGGACCATTGTCATTACTAGTGATGATAGAATTAACACCGTTAAGTGGTGGTGATGGAAAAAAGATTTTCATATACCATGGACTGCCAGGAGAACAATCAGATTCATCCTAGAGAGGGTAAAACCAGTCTCTTCCATGGAGGCAAGGATTCTGAAGCTCCATCTGACATACTCTGGGCATGTTGTAAGAAGGGACCAGTCCTTGGAGAAGGACATCATGCTTGGAAAGATAGAGGAAGATTGCAAAAGAGGAAGACCCTTGATGAGATGGATTTATTCAGTGACTGAGGTAATGGGGGTAGGCATGTCAGAGACAATAAGATTGGCTCAGGATAGAGCAGGATTCACAGCTGTTGTAAATAGGGTCATTATGAGTTGCAAGCAACTCAATGGCACATAACAACAACAAATGGGTGGAATATTGAACAATCCAGGAAGAATTAAAAGAAGATGGAAGGAGTACATAGTTATTGGACCAAGAAGATCTGGCTGACACAGAAGAATTTCATGCAACAACATATGATCAAGAGGCAATGGTAAAGAAAGAGGAAGTTCAAGCTGCTCTAAAAGAATTACCAATAAACAAGGCCCCATGTATTGATGAAATGCCAGCCGACATATTTCAACAAACAGGTGCTGCCCTGGATATGCTCACCAAGTTGTGCCAAGAAACCTGGAGAATAACTACCTGGCCAAGGGACTAGAAGAGATCCATATTTATTACCATTAAAAAAAAAAGTGACCTGAAACAATGTGGAATTATCAAACAATATCACTAATATCACATGCAAGCAAAATCCTAAAGGTTATTCAAAAGCTACTGGAACAGTATTTTGACAGAGAAGTACTAGAAATACAAGCTGCGTATAGAAAAGGCTGTGGCACTAGAGACATTATCACCAATGTCAGCTAGATCTGGGCAGAAAGCAAAAGCACCAGAGGAATGTCTATCTGTTTTAGATTGACTGTTCAAAGGCTGGATGGATGGTGAAGAGATTGAGATTGTTCACAGCTTTAGGTTGCTTGGCTCCACAGACAACACTCTTGGCACCAGTAGCCAGGAAATTAAAAGACATATTGCCAGGGGAGAGTGTGCTGTTAAGGACCTCTCCAAAGTCCTGAAGAGCAATGGTGTCTCTCTGGAGACCAAGGTGCATCTGATAAAGGCCATAGTCTTTGCGATCACTTGTTACGCATCAGAGAGTTGGACAATGACTAAGGAGGATAGAAGGAGAATTAATGCCTTTGAGCTTTGGTGTTGGTGAAGAGTATTGAGGGTACCATGGACTGCTAAGAAAACAAACAGATTCATCCTGGAAAGGGTCAAACCAGGCAGCTCCTTGGAGGCAAGGAGTCTGAGGCTCCGTCTAACCTACTTTGGACATGTTGTAAGGAGGGACCGGTCCTTGGAGAGGAACATCATGCTTGGTAGGGTGGAGGGACAGCACAGGAGGGGAATGCCCTCTATGAGGTGGATTGATTCAGTGACTGGGGTAATTGGGATGGGTGTATCAGAGATGGTACTATTGGCACAGGACAGAGCAGAGTTTAGGGCTGCATTGGGATGGGTGTATCAGAGATGGTACTATTGGCACAGGACAGAGCAGAGTTTAGGGCTGTTTTGGTCGCTATGAGTCGCAAGTGACTCGACTGCACATAACAACAACAACAACAACAACAACAACATTATGCAAAATCATCATGATGTATGATGGAATTAAAGTGAAATGAAAAAAGATTCCTTGGCTTGGTGGATTTTGGTGCTGATGTTAACATAATCTCTGTCATATTTGCCTCTGACTACTGTAGAATGTAATATAGAAGGAGCTGGTTCTATTGATGCCACTCATATCAAAAGAAGTGCTCATCCTTTAAAGTGCATAGGGCCGGACAGATTATTAGGAACTATGCAGCCTTTTTGTTCTGGGATTCCCCAGAACATTTAATTGTGCTAATGCGAAACCTATACTTGGACCAAGAGGCAGTAGTCAGAACAGAGCAGGGTAACACTGCATGGCTCAAAATTGGGAAGGGTGTATGCCAGGGATGCATCCTGTCTTCATACCTTTTCAACATGTATGCAGAACAGATTATCCGAGAGGCTGGGCTCTATGAGGAGAATTGTGGCATTAGGATTGGTGGAAGATCTATTAACAATCTGCGTTATGCAGATGACACAACCCTGCTTGCTGAAACTGAGGAGGACCTCATGCACTTGCTTCGAAGGGTCAAGGACTGCAGCCTTCAGTATGGACTAAGGCTCAATGTCAAGAAGACAAAGATTCTCACCACTGGACCAATTGGCAGCGTCAGGATGGATGGCGAAGAGATTGAGATTGTTCATAGCTTCAGTTTGCTAGGCTCCACAGTCAACACTCTTGGCACCAGCAGTCAGGAAATCAAAAAGCATATCGTGATGGGAAAGTCTGCTGTTAGGGACCTCTCTAAAGTACTCAGGAGCAATGGTGTCTCTCTGGAGACTAAGGTGCACCCAATACAGGCCATGGTCTTTGCAATCGCTTGTTATGCATCAGAGAGTTGGACAATGACTAGGGAGGACAGAAGGAGATTTGATGCTTTTGTGCTGTGGTGCTGGAGAAGAGTACTGAATGTACCATAGACAGACAGGAAAACAAACAGATTCATCTTGGAGAGGATTAAACCAAGCTACTCCTTGGAGGCAAGGATTCTGGGGCTTCATCTGACATACTTTGGACATGTTGTCAGGAGGGACGGGTCCTTGGAGAGGGACATCATGCTTGGGAGGGTGGAGGGACAGCGCAGGAGGGGAAGACCCTCTATGAGATGGATTGATTCAGTGACTGGGGTAATTGGGATGGGTGTGTCAGAGGCAGTGTGGTTGGCGCAGGATAGAGCAGGGTTTAGGGCTGTTGTGCATAGGGTCGCTATGAGTCGCAAACGACTCGATGACACAACAACAACAACAACATGCAGCCTTTTGTACTAGAAACTCCAGTCAATTTGTTGGGTAGAGATCTTTTACAGCAACGGGGAACCCAACTTACTAAACCCACATCAAGAATTACTGATTTAAATCCTAAAGTATTTCCTATGCTACAGAGAATGAATTATTAAGGTGGTGGAGTAGGACAGGCAGAACAAGGAATTACCAAGCCTCTTATTCCCGAACAGTGACCACTTCGATCTGGCTAGGGTATCCTTTTTCCTAGGGGCTATTGACAGAAATTAAGCCTGTAAAAATTAAATGGAAATTTGATAATCCTATTTGGACACCTCAGTGACCTGTAACTCCAGAAAAATTACAAGCTTTATAAACTTTAGTTGTTGTTGTGTTGTTATGTGCCATACTTTAGTAGAAGACTAATTATATAAAGGTCATTTAGAAGAATCATTTCCTCCTTGGAATTCATCTGTATTTTTTTTGTAAAGAAAAAAATCAGGTAAAGGCCAATTATGAGTAGATTTGAGGAGTGTGAATGCTAATATGCATTTAATGGCAGCCTTACTGCTTGTATTACCAAATCCCATGGCTTTACCTTTAACATGGGATTTAATAATATTAGATTTACAAGGTTTTTTTTTATACCATCCCATTATATCCTGATCATAAAATATATTTTGCCTTTTCTGTTCTGGCTTTAAATCAACAATCACCTATGAAAAGAATGTTTTGAGGGACTAGTCCTTGGACAGGGACATTATGCTTGGAAGGGGTGGAGGAACAGAGAAAGAGGAAGAAGGTATATGACATGGATTGATTCCGTGACTAGGATAATGAGGGTAGGTTTATCAGAGACAGTAAAGTTGGCACAGGATAGAACAGGTTATAGCAACAACTAATTGTGTTTGTGTGTATGTATATGTGTGTATGTATATCTATCTATATCATCTATATTTATATAATGTTGTTATGTGCTGTTGAGTCACCTGTGACCCATAGCAACCCTATGTGCAACAGTTCTAAAGCCTGACCTGTTCTGAGCTAGTCTCACTGACTCTGACACACCTACACTCATTAACTCAGTTACTATATCAATCCATCTCACCCAGGGTCTTCCTCTCCTGTATCATCCCGCCATCCTTCTAAGCATGATGTCCTTCTCCAACGACTGGTCTCTCCTGGCCATATGCCCAAAGTATGTAAGGCGGAGCTTCAAAATCCTAGCCTTCAAGAAGAAACTTGGTTTCACCCTCTCCAAGACAGAATTATCTGTTTTATTGGTACTCAGTGGTATGTTCAAGACTCTTCTTCAGCACCACAACTCAAAGGCTTCAGTTCTTCTTCTGTCATCCTTAGTCATTGTCCAGCTCTCTGATACATAGTAAATAGTTGTGAAGACCATGGCCTGGATTAGTTGTATCTACGCATTGATGAAGTTAAGTAAAAGAAAGAAATGATGAGGTAAGAGCACCAAATAGAAATTTGGAAAAGAAGTTCAAGAAGACAAAAATATGTCAGCTGTAGTCATTATCTAGTTTTCTGATGTATCAAAAGTAATTGTGAAGACCATGGCCTGGATCAGGCACACCTTACCTCTAGACTGACACCATTGCTTCTCAGTACTCTGGAGAGGTCCCTCAAAGCAGATGCTCACAGTTAAATTTGTCTTTTGATTTCCTGATTGCTGATGCCAAGGGTGTTGATTGTGGAGCCAAGCAAGCTGTAATTGTTTACAATCTCAGTTTCTTCTCTGTCCATCTTTAAGCTTCCACCTAGCCCAGTGGTGAGAATCTTTACTTTCTTTAGTCGAGCTTCAATTCATATTGAAGTCTATCCTGAGGACATGTGGTTTAAATTCACCAGCAGCTTCACAGGAAAAAGATGGGCTATCTCCCCCTGTGCCATTAACTGCCTCTGAAAACCCACAGGAGGGTCAACTATGGGTTGCTTCAGACTTGGCAGTACACAACTCTCTCTCATTTAAATTTATATTTATAGTTACAGTTATTACAGTTATATTATTTATAGTTATATTTATACTCTGGTGACTTAGTGTTAAAGTCTTTTGCTAAACAAAAGACATTCAGTTCAAATCCACCAACTGTACCCTGGGATAAAGGGAAAAAAGAGGGATAATCTTCTCTTGTGGGATTTACTGTCTCTAAAAACCTGCTGAAGGCTGAAATGTGTTGGTTCTGACTCCATGGCACACAACAACATCATGTGTTTCTAAGGGAAATCTGGCAGTTTATTGATAAGGAGTTACCTGCCAAAAACAAGCTGTTCAAATACACCAGTCGCTCAACGGAGAAAGACAATCTCCTCTCTGGAGATTTCTACTCTCTGGAGGGTCAGCTATGAATCAATTCAGACTGACCAGCAAACCACCACCTCTCTCTCTCTTAGCTAAACATTTGCCATTTAAACATTTAACACTCATATGTTAGCTTAAAGTGTCAAATGACTCCTCATCAAAATAAAGAATAATGCCAGACATGTAAAATTAAAAGTGCTTTCTCTAACTAATGTTGACTCTTCACAAAGATTACCTGAAGATATAATCTTATTATTATAATCAGCATTTTTTAAATGATCATACCGAGGTAAATAACAGTCCTAAATTGGTTCTCAAATCATAGACAAAGCAGAGAATCTGGTTGCCTAGTCCCTGATCCTCTGCTAAAACCAATCATACTGTAAAAGTGATGACTGCAACAATGAATGAATGGAAATCCAAAATCTCTGTAAATGTTCATTGAAATTAATAATAAAAAAAAACCAAAAAAAGTGATGAGTGAACCAAATTCAATAAGGTTTATTTTAATACCCACCAATAGTGGTCTAGTGGTAGTGTGTTGTCAAACCAAAGACATGCAATTCAAATCTACCAATTGTTCCACTGGAGAAGGATAGATTGTCTCCTCTTGAGTGATTTACTGCTTCTGAAAACCTACTGGAGGGTCATCTATGAGTTGGTTCCAACTCGACATTGTATATCACAATATAAAGTAAATTTTAATTTTTTTTGTTTGTTTTTAGGTTCTATTGAGTCAAGTCTGACTCATAATGACTCTATGAACAGCAGATCTGAACCCTGTCCTATCCTAATAATCTTTGACACACTGGAGGCCTTTGCTGCAACCACTGTGTCAGTCCATCTAGTTAAGGGTCTTTTCTTATTTCTGACCTTCCATCTTTCCAAGCATACCATTCCTAACAATATGCTCAATATATGTGAAATGATGTTTCACTATCCCTGCTTCAAAGGAGCATTCTAACTGCACTTTTCCTGAGATATAGTTAATATTAGCAAATACTAAAATCAATAAAATGAGGTTTTTAATGCATCTCAATCAACTTTCATCTCATCAATAGAAAAGCCTAAAATGTGAGCAATTATCCAGGCTGATACTCAATTCTTGGGGAAAAAAATCCCACAAACCCACAATAGGTTGTTTCCAAATCCTTGCCATTGTGTACAAAGCCACAATAAACAAGGGTGCACATATATCTGCTTGGGTGCTGGTTATGGTCTCTTTGAGATATATTCCCAGTAGTGAAATTGCTGGGTCAAATGGTATTTCTATTTGCAACTTTTTGAGAAAGTGTCATACTGCCTTCCATAGTGGTTACATCATTTTATACTCCCACCAACAGTGAATAAGGGTTCCAGTTTCTCCACAACATCACCAGCATTTGTTGCTTGCTGTTCTGTTAAATTTTGCTATTCTCACTGGAGTGAGATGATATTGCATAGTTGTTTTGATTTGCATCTCTCTTAGGGCTAGTGATTTTGAACATTTCTGCATTTTTTTGTCATCTGAATGTCTTCTTTGGTGAAGTGTCTGTTCATATCCTGTGCCCATTTTTCAAAAACCAACTCAAAGTGGACCATGGACCTAGAACTAAAACCAAGAACTATAAACTTTATTTTTTTAAAAAAAAAGCTTGGCAGAACTCTAGAAGTCCTAATCCACAATATAAATAGTCTTCCAAACATTCTTAAAAATCTACATCCAGAAGAGAATAAAATAGATGAATAGGACCTTCTAAGAATTAAATCCCTGTGAACATCCAAAAATTTCTCCAACAAGGTATAAAGGGAAGCCACAGACTGGGAAAAAAATATTTGATAATGACATATCAGATAAGGGACTTAAATCTAGAGTTTATAAAATAGTTGAGCACCACAAGAAGATAAAGGTAAACAACCCTGAGTACTCTTTCAATACAGAGATGATAAAACTTCCCATCACATCCTTTGGGTATGTTGCTAGGAGGGGCTATTTCTTGGAGAGGGACATGATACTCAGAAAGATGGAGGGCTGACAAAGGAGAAGAAGACCCTCAACCAGGTGAAGTGACTCAGTAACTGCTGCAATGGGCTCTAGTATATCAGGAAGTAAGAGGATGACACAGCATAGAAGAAGGTTCAGATCTGTTCATAGGGTTACTATGAGCTGTCTCAACTTGATGGCACCTAACAACAACAAGAAGCTTCATCTATCACTTTAGGTGTTTGCCACACATTCTATGTACTGGATTTTAAAATATTCCTAACAAAGTTGATGAACACAAATCATGGAGAGGTTAAACAAGGAAAAAGTGCAAATCAATGAAAGATAATATGCTTTTATTTGCATACTAGCAAATGAGATTTGAGATTTACTTCAAGATCTGTATGAAATTTTTCAGATTATAACAAGGAGACACATTGAATAGAACTTAATTTGATCGGCTTTGATTTCATGAAGACAGCCCTGAATCCACCCATTAGCACATGCTGATGCTTTCTTGTTTTACATTAATCCTATAATTGAAAAGAAAGCTAGAATTTGATTGCCCATGTAGAACTTTTACATCAAAATATTAAGGGGTCACAGTGATAACATTTGGCTCACCCACTCCCAGACATGGTAAGTTTACTAGGATTCATCTTTTCCCCCATAATAATGGTGGCATTTATTCTTGGAAGTTTTGCTAATAGTTTCATAGTGCTGGTAAAATGCAGTGACTGGATTAAGAGACGAAAGATGTCTGCAGCTGATAGAATTCTCACTGCTCTGGCGGTCTCCAAAATTATTTTGCTTTGTATAATATTAATGCATTGGTATCTAATGATATTTGATCCAGCTTTACATGGATTAAATGTGAAAACTATTAATATTGCCTGGGCAATAACCAACCACTTTAGCATGTGGCTTGCCACTTGCCTCAGCCTATTTTATTTGCTCAAAGTAGCCAATTTCTCTAACATACTATTTTTTCGTCTAAAACAAAGAGTTGAAAGGGTAGTTTTCATGATATTTTTGGGAACTTGGGTCATTTTAGGTCTTCAGTTTGCTGTGACGAGCCCATATCACAGCAAACAGATGAATAAGTATGAAGGAAATATGACTTGGAAGAGAAAAAGGAATGAAAATGAGCCATTTGTAGTCGAGACGGTATACACACTGACAACTTTCATGCCTTTCATAACATCCTTGATCTCTTTTCTGCTGTTATTCTACTCCCTTTGGAAACATCTCAAGAATATGCAGCTCAATGGAAAAGGACTCCAGGATCCCAGCACCAAGGCCCATATAAAAGCCATGCAAACTGTGATCTCCTTTGTTTTGCTTTTTGGACTTTATTCTCTGTCTGTTGTTACATCATTTTGGGGTTCTGATAATACACAGAATAATGTGATCTTCATTCTTTGCCAGCCTTTTGGGATTATCTATCCTTCAAGCTATTCATTTATTCTGATTTTTGTGAACCAGAAGCTAAGACAGGCCTTTCTGTCAGTTGTATGGCAGAGAAGGTGTAGTTGAAAGAAAGTAAATCCTCAATTCAAAGAATTGTTAACATAGACATTGTGAATCTTATAGCATAATACACACTGATGAAGTTTTGGAGGTACTTAGTATTTCCTCCTTCTGTATTCCTAATGTATGTAACTGCTTTGTTTTCAAAAGTGTACCTTATAATGTATGCAACCTAAGATTACATATACAGGAAGCACTGGTTCCATGATGGAATATGTTTTGGACTGCTAACAATAGGGCCAATAGTTCTAACTCACTAGCCTCACCAAGACAGAAAGTCAAGGCTGTTGCTGCCACTAAGATTTATAACTTTGGAAACTTGATAGGGCAGTTTTACTTTATTTCAAGGTGGTTATAAATTGGAATCAGCTCCATGGCAGGGATTTGGGTGTGGGTGTGTGTGTGTTCATTCATGTATGGTACATATGTATATCATACAAATTTATATATTGTACAAATTTTATACATAGACTAAGCTTTGGTGGGTGGCAAGAAGCTGCACTGCAATCCTGAAGGCATGTGGTTCAAGGCCACTTAGCAGCTCCACAGGAGAAAGATGGACAGTCTCTTCCCATGAGAAGAGCTATCTCTGAAATTCCACAGGAGTGTCAGGTATGGGTTGTACACAACAACATATATGTTGAGTCATCTGGGACCCATAGCGACCCTACTATGCAAAATAGCTTTAAACTCTGCCCTATTCTGAGCCAATCTCATCATATCCAACAGACCTAATCCCATTTCTCCAGTCACAGAGTCAATTAAACTCATCCTGGGTCTTCTTCTCATGCAATGTCCCTCCACCCTTCCAAGCATGATGTTCTTTTCCAAGGACTGGTCTCTTCTGGCCACATGCCTAAAGTAGGGGAGACAGAGCTTCAAAGTCCTTGCCTCCTGGGAGCAGCTAGCTTTCACTCTCTCCAGAACGGACCTGTTTGTTCTCCTGGCAGTCCACAGAATGTCCAGTATCACAACCCAAAGACATTGATGATTCTTTTATCATCCTTAGTCATTGTCCAACTGTTCAATGCATAGCAAGTAATTGTGAAGACCCTGGCCTGGATCAGATGAACCTTAGTCTCCAGACTGGCATTGTTGCTCTTCAGCACTGTTGAGTGGTCTCTGGCAATAGACTTTCCCATTGTAGTTCATCTTTTGATTTCCTGACTGCTGGTGCCAAGATTACTGACTGTGGAACCAAGTAAACTGAAGTTATTAACAATCTCAATCTTTATTTATCATGGTGCTGCCAATTGGCCCAGTAGTGAGAATCTTTGCTTTCTTGATGTTGGTCTTAATCCATATTGAAGACCACAGTCCTTGACTTTCTGCAGCATACATCTCATGTCTTCCTCAGTCAGCAGCAAGGTTGTGTCATGTGCATAATGCAGGTTGTTGATGAGTCTTTTAATCCTGATGCCACATTCTTCATAAAATCCAGCCTCCAAAATTATCTGTTGTGCATATTAACTGAAAAGGAGATATGGAGATAGGATGCATCCTTGACAGAAATGGTTCAGACCAGGAAGTGTTTCTTTGCTCTGTTCTGACTACTACTACCTGGTCCAAGTGTAGATTTTGCATGAGCACAATTAAGTGTTCTGGTATTCCCATTCTTCTCAAGGCTGGTCACAATTTATTGTGATCCATGTAGTCAATTGCCTTTGCATAGTCAATAAAACACAGACATTTCTCTGGTACTCTCTGCTTTATGTCGAGATCCATCTAATGTTGACTATGATTTCCCTAGTGCCATGGCCTATTCTAAACCCAGTTTGCACTTCTGGAAGTTCTGCTGATGTACTGTTAGAGTGACATCCACTTCCTAAATAACATGCCTCTGAAAATTCTATGAACTTTGATAAATGATGAAAGTTATAGAAAGGCTTCCGGCCTTTTGTTCATAAGGTCACTATGAGTCAGTCGTGCTCAACTCAACAGCAATCAACAACAAATACTGTTCCAGTTGTTTCTGGATAATCTTCAGCAGGATCTTTCTTGTGTGTGTCGTTAGTAATATTGTTCGATAATTTCCGCACTCTGTTGGGTCACTTTTTTTTAATGGGAATAAATATAGATCTCCTCCAGTCAGTGGCAAGGTGATTGTCCTCCAAATTTTTTGGCATAACCTGATGAGTGCCGAAATATATCAGTTGGTATTCTATCAATTTTTGGTGCCTTGTTCTTTGCCAGTTCCTTTAGAGTAGCTTGAGCCTCCTTCTTCGTCATTATTGCCTCTTGATTATAGGTTATGTATAAGAACATTTGGAAAATATGAGAAATGATTTCTTATTTGAGTGAACAATTTGTTTAAAGAAAAACTTTTACAAATTCCTTAGAGTCAAACAGCTACCTGTGTTATACAAAACTATCCTGTGTTATTATCTGTAACTGTTAAGGTTAAACGTCAATTGGCTAGGCTATGATTCTCAGATTTGTCAGACATTACACTGATGCTCTTCCACAGTATAGCATAATATAGTCACTTTCATGATATGATCCTATTTAATAAAATCACTATAATGATGAGATTTGATATGGTTTAATCACTCTTATGAGGAGTTATGATGTTAGCATCTAATGTGTTGAAAGAAGTTTCCTGGAGAATCCAACAAGACTAATTCTTGTTTTGATACCTACATCAGACTTCTTATCATTCACTTGCTCTTTTTTTGTTGGATGTGAACCAGCACCCTATTTCCTACCTTGCAAATTTGGGGTTTGGTAACTCCTGTCACCCCATCATCTGGTACACTGCCATCTGACTTGCTGGTTTGGGTTCCACAGCTTCAGCGATCTTGAGAGTATGTTCCCAAGCCATGGATTTGGGACTTGCCATCCAACCTCCACAACTATAGGGACTATTTCCTTGAATTAAATAGCTCTCCACAAATTTATATATGCCTTTCACTAATAGTTCTTCTCTAGAGAATATCCAAAATTAAAGCCAAACTTAAACCACAGCCTAAAATACTGTTACACAATTAAAGAAATGTATAACCCTCATTTAAGCATTAACAAGAACTCACAACTTTTTTCAGGAAACCATTACTAGTTTCCCTAGTGGTAAGAAGTTATACTGCCAATCAAAAAGACACTTGATTCAAATCTACCAGCTGCTCCGTGGGAGAAAGATGGGAACTCTCCTCTTGTGTATTTCACCCATAAGGTTTCCCGTAAATGATTGTGGGGGTAACTACCTCCAAAAACCTGCTGGATGATCAACTATGTTCAGTGACATGTAACAACATCAACACAAGTATCACAGTGTATTTTTATTTCATTCCATGGACTTCTAATCTTATAAATGGTAAGGGCATTAAATTCTCAGTCATAAATTGAAGATGCATGTTTGCAGTATATTTTATTCCATCATGAATTCTTATCGTGTTCTAGAAAGAAGAAGCAGTCTGATCTCCAAAAAAAATTATAATATTGGAAATTATTTGGACAGTTTTACTCAGTTCTATAGTGCTGCTTGGTTGGGATTAATTCAATGTCAATAGATTAGTGTGTAACAGAATTGTTAGGAAATGATGTACACAATAAGAGAAACATTCTGAGTGAATTATAAATATTTTGTGAAAACAAATAGTACTGAACAAGATTAGATTTAATTCAATTAGGTGAACAACTTAAAAAGTGAACTGTATAATAGAAATGAAACATGAAAATAGGTGAAAGATCAATAAAACTATTAACCTTAAAGTGAATTGTCTGTCTCCTTATCTGATTTATTGCTTTATCATATTTGTCTCTCTCTTTTTTTTTTCTTTTTTAAAGATAGGTTTTTAATTCAAGCCCTGATTCCACAGAATGGAAACAGATTCCAGAGAGTCTGAGACCATATAGCTACCATACAGAGCGGAAGCTGACTCCTACTTGAAATATGCATCTTTGTCTCTTAATGCAACATATATAAAGACAGAAATCCTATCTTTTTATTGCTGACTCGCCAGGAACTGAAGGAAAGCAGTTTGTCATAAATGATTTTATGATGAATAAGTAAATGTATTAGATTCATCAGGAGTAAAATGGTCAATGGTGCCAAGGAGAGACAGGTCCTTGGAGAGGGACATCAAGCTGGGTAGGGTTGAGGGACAGCACAGGAGGGGAAGACCCTCTATGAGGTGGATTGATTCAGTTACTGGGGTAATCGGAATGGGTGTGTCAGAGGCAGTGAGATTGGCACAGGATAGAGCAGGGTTTAGGGCTGCTGTACATAGGGTCGCTATGAGTCGCAAACGACTTGACAGCACATAACAACAACAACAAGAAGTAAATGTATTAGATTCATTAGGAGTAAAACCACTTATAAAACCTACAGATGGCATGGGTCTTCCTTTTCGGGTTTCACACTGATGTAATAGTCCTATCTAAATATCTGCATGTTTCACAGAAAAGCACAGCTATACTGTAATCTCAGGGGAATTTAAACCATCTATATGTTTAAACCATCTATATGTTTAAATCATCTTCAGTTAAGAACTGAAATGAAACACAGGATTGATATGCTAGCAATTAGTGATCTGAAATGGACTAGTACTGGTCATTCTTAATCAGACAGTCATAGGGCTTACTGTCTGGGAAGGACAAATTGAAGAGGAATGGTATTATATTCATTGTAAAAAAATGTCAACATCTGTTGTAAGGGACACTTCTATTAGTGACAAGATAATAAATGTACTCACGTAAGGAAAAACTGTTAATATAACTACTATTTAAATGATATACTAAAGCTGAACATAAGAAAATTGAAAATGTCTACTAACTTTTGTAGTCTGGAATTTGTTAAGCACGTAATTAAGAGTTACTAATAATGATTGGTGATTAGAATGCAAAAGACAGAAACAAAGAATCATTGGTGGTTGGAAAATACAGCTTTGGTATAGAAATGAGGCTGAAGATTACATAGTAGGATTCTGTACACCCAGCTACTCATTCATTGCATATACGGTCTTTTAAAAATATAAATGATGTCCTCTAAGGTCATCCACTTAGCATAGTTTCTTGAGTTTCTTGTTTTTCAGTGCTGCATAGTATTCCGATGTGTGAATATACCACAACTTCTCTACCTATTCATTTGTTGATGGGCACTGTGTTGTATCCAACTCTTTTCTATTGTGAACAATGCAGCAATAAACATGGGTTTGCATATATCTGCTTGGGTGGTGGTTATGGTTTCTTTGGGGTATATTCCCAGTAGTTGAATTGCTGGGTCAAATGGTATTTCTATTTGCAACTTTTTGAGAAAACACCATACAAAAGACAGAACATAGAGAAAAGATTAAATTGTGTACAGAAAAGACGGAAATGTCCTCAGAAATAGTGAAGGTGAAGCAAAATAAAGAAATGATGAAGTAAGAGGTTCAACAGAATATTTCAAAGAGTTTTAGAATAAGATAATGGAAAACATTCTAATGAAATGTTCACATACCTGGAATTAGACAATACAAACATTAGAGTATACTTCTTGTTATGTGCCATCGAGTTGTTTGCAACTCATAGTGACCCTATGCAAAATAGCTCTGAATTCTTTCCTCCTTGAGTCAATCTTATTGTCTCTGACACACCTGCCCTTATTACGCCAGTCACTGTATCAATCAATTCCATGGAGGATCTTTCTTGCCTGTGTCATCCTTCCACCCTTCCAAGCATGATGTCCTGCTCCAAGGTCTGGTCCCTTCTGACAACATGCTCAAAGTATGTCAGACAGACCTTCAAAGTCCTTGCCTCCAGAGAGCAAGTTTATTTCAACCCTCTTTATTTGTTCTTGGCAGCCCATGGTGTGTTCATTATTTTTCTTCTGCACCACAATTCAAAGGTATCAATTGTTTTTTTCTACTGTTTTTATTCATTGTCCAACTCACTGATGCAAAGCAAGTAATGGTGGAGACCGCTGCCTGGATCAGGTGCACCTTACACTCTAGACTGACATTTTTGCACGGCAACACTCTGACAGGTCCCTGACAGCAGACTTTTCTAATCCAGTTTGCCTATTGATTTCCTGCTGGGTCCCAGAGTGATGACTGTGGAACCAAGCAAGCTGAAATTGTTACAATCTCAGTCCCTTCTCCATCTCTCATGAAGCTGCCAATTGGCCCAGTGGTGAGCATCTTTGTTTTCTTGATGTTGAGCTTCAATCCACATTGAAGACAAACAGTCTTTGACTTTGTACAGATGATTCTTCAGGTCCTCTTCAGTTTCAGTGAGTAATGTATCATCTGCATAATGCAAGTTGTTGATAACTTACCACTTCTAAAATGGAAATAACAGAAGCAAATATTTGAGCCTTGATTGGAATACCGAAAGTTTATTTGGGTAAAATTTTGAAAAACATAGGAAGCACAAAAATTGGATGGAAAGAATACACAGTCACTGGACAAAGACAACTGGTCAGTCAATGCTCAACTATTTCAGGAGGCAGTGCAGCATGTGATCAAGAGCCAATGGTAATGAAGAAAGAAGCTAAGTTGCACTGAGTTTATGAGCAAAAAACAAGAAACTGGGAACTGGCAGACATGATCTCAGATGTTTTAACAAGTGGTAGTGCTGGATGTGTTGACATATTTATACTGAGAAATTTCAAAGACCTTTACCTGACTAATCAACTGGAAGGAGATGCATATTCAGAAGAGACTCTGAAAATTCCACTGCAGTGCAGAGAAGCCAAAGCACAAGGAATAATTCAAGATACTAAAGAGTTGAATAGAAGATTTCAAAAGGCAGCATGGGATGACAAAGCAAAATATTACAATGAAATGTGCAAGGAGTTGGAGTCAGAAAATCAAAAGGGCCGAACTCGCTCAGCATTTCTTAAGCTCAAGGAACTGAAGAACAAATTCAAACCTCAAGTTGCTACAATCAAGGATGCTTTCAGCAGAATGCTAAATGATCCAGGAAGTATTAAAAGAAGATGGAAAGAAGATACTGAATCACTGTATTGGAAGGAATTGGCAGACACAGAAGAATTTCATGAAACAACATATGAGCAAGAGC
>NW_006399817.1:3004530-3018454 GCF_000299155.1 Elephantulus edwardii | reverse complement strand
CTGAAGATTATCCAAAAACGACTGGAACAGCACATCAACAGAGAACTACCAGAAGTCCAGGCTGGGTTTAGAAGGGGTCATGGTACTAGAGATATTGTAGCTGATGTTAGATGGATCTTAACCGAAAACAGAGACTACCAGAGGAATGTCTATCTGTGTTTCATTGACTATGCAAAGGCATTTGACTGTGTGGATCATAAGAAACTGTGGCTGACTCTGAAAAGAATGGGAATCCCAGAACACTTGATCGTTCTAATGCGAAGCCTATACTTGGACCAGCAGGCAGTCGTCAGAACAGAGCAAGGGAACACTGCATGGTTCAAAATTGGGAAGGGTGTACACCAGGGATGCATCCTATCTACATACCTTTTCAACCTGTATGCAGAACAGATTATCTGGGAGGCTGGTCTCTTTGAGGAGAAATGTGGGGTCAAGATTGGTGGAAGATCTATCAACAATCTGTGTTATGCAGATGACACAACTCTGCTTGCTGAAATGGAGGAGGACCTGAAGTGCTTGTTGCAGAGGGTCAAGGACTGCAATGTTCAATATGGGTTGAGGCTCAATGTCAAGAAGACAAAGATTTTCACCACTGGACCAATTGGCAGTATCAGGATGGATGGTGAAGAGATAGAGATTGTTCACAGCTTTAGTTTGCTTGTAGTCAGGCAATTAAAAGACGTATTGCCATGGGAAAGTCTGCTGTTAGGGACCTCTCCAAGGTACTGAAGAGTAATGGTGTGTCTCTGGAGACTAAGGTGTGTCTGATATAGGCCATGGTCATTGCTATCACTTGTTATGCATCAGAGAGTTGGGCAATGACTAAGGAGGATAGAAGAAGAATTGATACCTTTTAGCTGTGGTACTGGAGAAGAGTATTGAAGGTACCATGGACTGCTAGGAAAACAAACAGATTCATCCTGGAAAGGGTCAAACCAGGCAGATCCTTGGAGGCAAGGATTCTGAGGCTCCATCTAACATACTTTGGACATGTTGTAAGAAGGGACTGGTCCTTGGAGAGGGACATAATGCTTGGAAGGGTGGAGGGACAGCGCGGGAGGGGAAGAACCTCTATGAGGTGGATTGATTCAGTGACTGGGGTAACCGGGATGGGTGTATCGGAGACGGTGCGATTGGCACAGGACAGAGCAGAGTTTAGGGGTGTTGTACATAGGGTCACTATGAGTCACAAGCGACTCGACGGCACATAACAACAGCAGTCTCACTTAGCAGTGGTTAAGTGTTGTCAGGTTAAATACAACTCATAGTGACCCTTGCACTAGATCAGGAACCCAGCTCAAGCAGCTTGTGTGCTAGGGACCTGAAGTTAGCCCTCCCTCTCACAGAGAGCTGAGAAAGTCTTTCCTCGGTAACTCTGTGTCCCAGTCTCTGATGTGTATGCTTTTGTGTGCATGTGTTTGTGTGCATCATTGTATTTATGAACTTGTTAACAGCAAAGGTATGTGTAAGTAGTATTAAATTTCAATAACCAACTTGTAAAGAGTGCTAAACTTCTTTAGAGTTCCCAAGAAAACCTGGATGCTTCCATAGGAAAGGCTTGGACATTCTATAGAAAATGTGCTTAAGTCTCTTCCAGATAAATTTCACCAAAAAATGAATGCTTAAATCCTTAGTGATGGCTAAGATTTACCTACCAATTTAGATATTTGCCACGTGTTTTATGGATTGGAATTTAAAATATTCCTAACAACTAAAGTTGATGGACACAAATTACAGAGGTTAAATAAGGAAAAATTGCAAAGCAATGAAAGACAATATGTCTTTATTTGCATGCTGGCAAATGAGAATTTAGCACTTACTTCAAAATCAGTAGAAATAATTTAGCTTATGACAAGGAGACAAAATGAATAGATCTGCTTTGAAAATAAGGGTGTTTTTCATGAAGACAGCCCTAAATCTATCATTAGCATATGTTGATGCTTTCCTACTTTACATTAACCTTAGGATTTAAAAGAGAGCTAGGACTTGATTATCCATTTAGAAATCAGACGAATATTGACGTTTTAGGTCAGGATATTTAAGCTTCTCTATACCCTCCCCCAGACATGGTAAGTTTACTAGGTACCATTATTTCCCCTATAGTAATGGTAACATTTGTTCTTGGAAGTTTTACTAACAGTTTCATAGCTCTAGTGAACTGCAGTGACTGGGTCAAAAGACAAAAGATTTCTTCAGCTGATAGAATTCTTACTGCTTTGGCGGTTTCCAGAATTGTTTTGCTCTGGGTAATACTAGTGAATTGGTATTTACTGATTTTTAATCCACCTTTACATAGATTAAAAATGAAAACTATTAATATTGTCTGGACAGTAATCAACCATTTTAGCATGTGGCTTGCCACTTGCCTCAGCATATTTTATTTGCTTAAAATAGCCAATTACTCTAATGTAATTTTTCTTTACTTAAAGAGAAGAGCTGAAAGATTGGTTATGGTACTGTTTTGGGGGACTTTACTGATTTTGGGTTTTCAGTGTGCAGTGATTGCCACATATTATAATAAGTGGATAAATGAATATAAAGGAAATATGACTTGGATAAGCAAACTAAATGACACTAGCTACCTATCTTTGAAGATTGCATTCACTTTTGGAACATTTTTACCTTTTATAATGTCTCTGATCTCTTTTCTGCTGCTAATCTACTCCCTTGGAAAACATCTCAAGAAGATACAGCTCAATGGCAAAAGATCCCAGGATCTCAGCTCCAAGGTTCATATAAAAGCCATGCTAACGGTAATCTCCTTTGTTTTGCTTTTTGCCATTTACTCTCTGTCCCTTGTAACATCATCCCTTGTAACATCATCTTGGACTACTAATGAGCAACAGAATAATCTTGTCTTCATCCTTTGCCAAGCTTTTGGGGTCATCTATCCTTCAAGCCACTCATTTATTCTGATTTTGGTAAACCAGAGGCTAAGACAGGCCTTCCTGTCATATACATGGCAATGGAGGTGCTAATCTAAAGAAACCCACCGGCTCAATAAATTGTTAACAGAATCACTGTGAATCTTCTAGTATAAAACACACTGATAAAGCTTTTTTAAGACTGGCACAGGATAGAGCAGTGTTTAGGGTTGTTGTACATAGGGTCGCTATGAGTTGCAGGTAACTCAACGACCCATAACAACAACAACAGCAACAACAACAACAACAACATATTTAACACTTTCTCCTTGGTTTTCCATAATGTATGTAATGAGTATTTTTCTAATGTACGTGTAAAAATGTGTTTTGTCATGTATTGTGTCAAAACTGACCCATACTGACCTTCTGGTGGGTGCAGATTGCACATTCTTCTCTTGTCTAACAACTGATTCAAACCACATTCCTTCAGGATTGCAAAGCAGCTTCTTGCCAAGAGGCCACATGGAGTCTTGGTGGCATAATAGATCAACTTTAAGGTGTAGATCAAAAGGTCAAACTCACCACTCTCCCCATGACAGAAAGGCAAGCCTCTTGCTTACACTAAGATTTACAATTTTGGAAACTTTTTGAGGAGTGTTTACTATCCTGTGAAGCTGCTATGAGTTGTGATCAACATGATGTCATGGAAGTTGATAAATAACTGTACCTATGCATAAAGAGGTTTGATGGATTAGTGGTAAAACGTGCTGCAATCCCAAAGATATGCTGTTCAAATCCATCAGCTACTTCATGGAAAAGGATGGCTAATCTCCTCCAGAGGTCCTTGGTGAGTCAGCCAACTTGGGTCACATTTGACTTGAAAGCATACAACAACAACTACTTACATATGTAATTTTATTTGTACAAAAATATGTAGTTATTATCATTTACCTTTGAGTCAATTCTGACCTATGGTATCTTAAATATAATAGAATTAAATGTATTTGATATATTATAATTTTTATATCTTAATTATTAGTAATATATTTACTTATCTTCCAGCAGTATATTTTACAGTGCTCTATTTTGATCCACAAGATTTTCCTTGGTTAATTTTCTGAAGTAAATTGACTAACATCTTAGTTTTAGACCAAAAAATATGAAGAAATCTATTTGCCATGTGTGACGCCGCTGGTATTTGAGCTTAGTTTCTTAACATTATAGGTACATACAGGTGACCATAGTTCAACAAACTTAAAGGTAGTAAGTGGATGTTGTTGTTTTTATGTGCCATTGAGTCACCTGCTACTCAAAATAATCTTACACACAGTGGCTCTGAAACCTGCTCTATCCTGAGCTAGTTTCACTGTCTTTGACATGCCTACCCCCATTACTACAGTTACTGTTTCAATCCATTTCATCTAGGGTCCTCCACCCCTGCACTGTTCCTCCACCCTTCCAAGTATGATGTTCTTCTCTAAAGACTGGTCCCTCCTGGCAGCATGCCCAAAGTGCTTGAGAAAGAGCTTCAAAATCCTTGCCTCTAAGAAGCAACTTGGTTTCGCCTTCTCCAAGACAGACCTGTTTGTTCTCTTGGTAGTCATGGTTGTTGTTGTTGTTATTGTTATTGTTAGGTACCGTCAGATTGTAGGTGACTCATAGCGACCCTATGAACGAAAGGCCTGAGCACTGTTCATACATAGTTTCCGGAGGCAAGTCATTTCAGAAGTGGATGCCGCTCCTGCTTCCAGGCTTGTTTTAGTCAGGAAGCTCCAGCAAACACTGTCCACCATGGATAACCACGTTTGGCATATCAGTGTCACAGTGTTCCACATCACAGCAACCACAAATTACCTCTGTACAGCAATGCACAGACCAGTGCTATACCACCTAGAAGAGTGTTTGACAGGAAACCAATTTGAACCTGGCCTGACAGCCACAGGTTAAAATCACGCACCTTTGCCTTGGCAGTATAACTTTCTGTCCACTAGGCCAATGTAGCTCTCTCTATGTCATTGTTATTATTGTTAGGTGCTGTCGAGTCAAGAAGCTTGCCTCTAAAAAGCAACTTGGTTTTGCCTTCTGCAAGACAGGCCTGTTTGTACTCTTGGTAGTCATGGTATGTTTAATATTTTTCTCCAGCACCACAACTCAAAGACATTGATTCTTCTTCTATCATCTTTAGCTGTTTCCCAGCTCTCTGATGCATAGCAAAGTAAGTAATTGTGAAGATCATTACCTGGATCAGGCACACCTTAGTCTCTAGACTAATATCCTTACTATTAAGCACTCTGGAGAGGTCTGTGACAGCAGATTTATCCAGGACAATTTGTGTATGTATACACACACACACACACACACACACACACCCCAATGGTAACTCAGGAGTGGCCAAATCTAATTACCACCTGCTTCATAAAGGGGAACTTTCCTCCTCAATTACATCCATTACTCCCATTGTTGTTGTTATGTGCCATTGAGTTGTCTGCAGCTCTGAACCCTGCCCTGTCCTGAGCCAGTCTCACAAATTCCAACACATCAACCACAATTGTCCCAGGTACTGTATGACTCCATCTCATACAAGGTCGTCCTCTCCTGCACTGTCCCTCCACCCTTCCAAGCACGATGTTCTTCTCCAAGGACTAGTCTCTCCTGGACATGTGCCCAAAGTATGTAAGAGAGAGCTTCAAAATCATAACCTCCAAGGAGAAACTTGGTCTAACCTTCTCCAAGACATAACTATTTGTTTTCTCGGCAGTCCATGGTATGTTCAAGACTCTTCTCCAGCACCACAATTTAAAGATACCGATTCTTCTTCTGTCATCATTAGTCATTGTCCAGCTCTCTGATGCATGGCAAGTAATTGTGAATTTGGCACACCTTAGTCTCTAGACTGACAGCACTCTGGAGAGGTCTCTGACAACAGATTTTCCCAATGGAACTCATCTTTTGATTTTCTTACTGCTGGTGTTAAGAGTGTTGATTGTGGATCCAAGCAAGTTGTAATTGTTAACAACTTCAATCTCTTCTCCATCTATCATGGTGCTACCAATTAGCTTAGTGTTGAGAATCTTTATCTTCTTGATGTTGAGTTTCAATCCATATTGGAGACTATAGTCCTTGATCTTCTCCAGCAAGCACTTCAGGTCTTCTTCAGTTTCAGCATGCAAGGTTGTGTCATAAAAATAACATAGGTTGTGGATGAATCTTCTTCCAATCCTGATGTCACATTCTTCCTAATAAGTCCTTGCTTCCCAAATGATCTGTTCTGCATATAGATTGAAAAGACGTGGAGAAAAGATGCATCCCTGATGCACTCCTTTCCTGATTTTAAACCATGCATGTTTCCTTATTCTGTTTTGAGAACTGCCTCCTGGTCCAAATATAGGTTTTACAATAAGCACAGTCAAGTGTTCTGGGATTCCCATTTTCCTCAAGGTTAATCAGAATTTGTTGTGATCCACACAAATACCTTTACATTGCCAATGAAACACACATAGACATTCCTCTGGTACTCTTTGCTTTTATATTTACATAGCACCATATAAATAGCTACATGGCCAGACATGCCACCCACATGCTCCTATATGCTACCTATCTCTACCAATCATTGGGTTCAGTGTTCATTGCACATTGACTCACAACCTTTATTCAAAGTTGTGGGGCTTACTAGAGAGATAAGTTGTGGAGTGGGGGAGGCAAAGAATATTACCAATACAAGTCTAGGTTTAGTCCAACAGTCCCAAGCCAGACTGATAGCAAGACATAATTCCTCAATCATTTCAGACAACTTATCAGTCTACAAGTAAAAGTCTGAGTTCAGTTCAGTAGCACAAATGCAAGAAGTCTCTGATTTCTTCAACTGTCCAGCAAACTTTATCTTGGAGCAGTTCCAAATCAATTTTTCCTTCAATCATCCAGCAAGGAAAACCTTTCACTGTGGTTCCATCTCCAGGGTTCCTCTGTGCCTAAGGAACAGAAAGAAGCACATGGCTGTGAGTGTCTCCCTGAAAGGACCAGAGGGAGTGAGAATAGCACAGCCCCTCCACACCCCAGATCAGGAAGCAGATAATGAACCTACAGCACATCCCTGCAGTGCCTTTAAGATAACACCAGCAGGAAGAGGTTTATTTGTTTGTTATTGGTCACAGACTTTGCTCACAGTTTGATACCAAGAGTGAGATTTATTAGGGAAGTAATTTGGTGAAACAATGCATATGAATAAAGCATAATGTATACAAACTTTGCATGCAAATCAAAGTAAAATTTTAAAAAATGAATAGGAGATTTTGTTAAATAATCATTCTTATATGTTATACTATTTGTGTCTTATTTATTAATATAACATTGTTATTGTTAATAATGCACCTTTGAGTCACCTGCAACTCATAGTGACCCTATGTACAATAGCTTCTAACCCTGCCCTATCCTGAGCCCATATCACTGTCTCCAACAAACTACTACCATTATCGCAATTACTGTGTTAACACATCTCATTCTGGGCCTTTCTTTCTTACTCTGCCCCTCCATCATTCCAAGCATGATGCTCTTCTCCAAGGGACTATCCCTTCCTGGGAACATAACAAAAGTATGTGAGATGGAGCTTCAAAATCCTTACCTATAAGGAGCAGCTTGGCTTTACCCTCTCCAGGTCAGATGTATTTGTTCTTTTGGCAGTCCATGGTATGTTAAATATTCTTCTCTGGAACGACAACTCTAAAGCTTCAATTCGTCTGTCCTCCTTATTCATTGTCCAGCTTTCTGATGTGTAGCAAGTAAGTACAAAGACCATAGCCTAGATCAGGCACACCTTAGTCTCTAGACTGACATCAGTGCTCTTAAGTACTCTGAAGAATCCCTAACAGCAGATTTTCCTATTGCCATTCTTCTTTTGATTTCCTTACTGCTGGTGTTAAGGGTTTTGATTGTGGACCCAAGTAAGCTGAAATTGTTAATAACCTCAATCTCTTCTCCATCTATCATGCCCAGTGGAGAGAATATTTGTTTTCTTGATGTTGAGCTTCAGCCCATATTAGAACCTGCAGTCCTTGACGTTCTGCAGCAAATGCTTCAGGTCCTCATCAACAACCTGCAAACAGAATTAATATATGTTAAAATTCTATTTATGACATTTATATACCATAGGAAAGTTATTCATTTCTTCCTTTGTTTTATGTTGAAGGATGACTAAAAGATTTTATTAGTCTATCAAATCAGCAAGCCTGACCATTTTTAGGATACTTACTTCCTTTTCTTACTGATCATAGAACAGTATCTTAAGATAAATTTTTAGAAAACAAAAAAATAAGAGAAAGTGTGTTGGTATTCTTACCTCAAGTTTCATTATAAGAAAGAAATGTAAACTGAGCCTTTCTCAAAACAGAATTCTATATGACCCTATTGATTCTTATTGTAATGATAATTCAATAAAAGCATCAACTCGAAGTTAAATTTTCTTATGTCTTATTTATCATCGATGTATCTTAATACAATATGTTGTTGTTATGTGCCAACGAGTCACTTGTGACTCATAGTGACCTTATGTACAAGAGCCCTAAACACCGTGCCAACCTCACCATCTCAAACACACTCATTCCCACCACTCCAGTCACAGAATCGATAAATCTCATCGAGGGTCTTCCTCTCCTTCGCTGTCCCTCCACTGTCCCAGACATGATGTCCCTCTCCAAGGACCAGTCCCTCCTTGCAACATGCCCAAAGTATGTCAGCTGAAGCTTCAGAATCTATAAAATATATTAAAAAAGTCTATCTTGTTTACTACTGACTCCCCAGGAATTTAAGAAAAGTAGTACACATAATGGTTGGCAATAAATGATTTTATAATGAATGAAAAATGGGTATGGAATAAATGGATTAATATATTTGAGTTGAGATGGTGGGTCTTTGCCTTTTCTGATCACACTGAAACAGCAGGTTTCTCTAACAGCTGTACTTCTCACAGCAAAGTACACCTATACTTTCATTCCAGAAGAAGTATCCACCAATTACATGTTAAATAAAACAGAAGATATTCTAGCTGTTAGTTAGCTGCAAAGATATATTTATTTTTTTTAATCAGAGCTATTTAGTTTACTATGCTTGGAAAGAAAAATTCAATAATATCACACTTATTGTCAAACATATTTACCAATAAATGCGATATAAATAAATGTGATAAATATGAAAACTTTAAGATCTATCCTGAAGGACACTTCATCAGTGACATGTTATCTATACTCATATAAGGAAAATCTGTTTATACAACTGTAGTTGTTGTTGTAGTGAGCTGTCATGTTGGAACTGACCCATAGCTGACCATCAATTAGTAGTAGTAGTTAATACAACTACTACTCATGCTGTTGTTGTTGTTTTTATGTCCCATCAAGTCTTTTGGGACTCATACCACCCTATGTATAACAGCTCTAAAGCCTGCTCTATTTAGAGCCAATCTTACTGTATTCAACACACCTACGTCTATTGCCCCAGTCACTGAATCATTCCATCTAATCCAGGGTCTTTCTCTCTTGTATTGTCCCACCATATTTCCAATCATGTTGTCCTCCAAGAACTAGTCTTTCCTGGCAACATGCCCAAACTATGTGAGACAGAGCTTCAAAATCCTTTCCTTCAAGGAGCAGCCTGATTTCACCTTCTCTATGGCAGACCTATTTATTCTTTTAGCCATTCATGGTATGTTCAACACTCTTATCCAGCGCTACACTTCAAAGACATCAATTCTTCTCCTGTCATCTTTAATCATTGCCCAGCTCTCTGATGCATAATAAGTTAACTGTGAAGATCATGGCTTGGATCAGATGTACCTTAGTCTCTAGACCGACATTGTTACTCTTCAAGTTTGTATTCTGCCTGGTGAAGTCCTCATTAACAATCAACATTTAATTTAAAAAATATATTAGCAATGAAAAAGTTTCAGACAGCAAAAGTTGGTAGAAATTATCAGTTTCCTCATCTTTGATGTTAGTGGTTGGTATGTATATTGAATTAAAAAAAGCAATTGAAAAACATTAAATGCATAAAATGAATTGAAAATTGAACACATAAAATATATAGAGAAAGAATGACTATTTCACTATCAGTGTTATTTTATATATATAGTTGAAATAGAAGATTTTTTACCAACTTTTATAGTCCGCGATCGATCGAACATGCAATCAAGATGCATTGATAAAAATGGGTGACTGGAATGCAAAAGTTGGGAACAGAGAAGAAGATTCAGTAGTTGGAAAACAGACTCAGTGACAGAAATGGAGCTGGAGAGAGAATGATTGAATTTTGCAGAATGATTTATTCATTGCAAAAACGTTTTTTAAGAGACATGAACACAGGTTATATACATGGATTTCACTTGCTGCTATGCATACGAATCGGATCGATTACATCTGCAGAAAGAACCATTGGAGAAGCTCAATGTCAGCTGTGAAAACTAGGCCAGAAGCTGATTGTGGAACAGACCACCACCTACTCATATGCAATTTCAAGCTGAAGCTGAGAAAAATTAAGCCAAGTCCACAGGAACCAAAATATGACTTTAAGTCTATCCCACCTGAATTTCAGAACCATCTCAGGAACAGGTTTGAGGCCTTGAACACTAATAAACGAAGACCAGATGAGTTGTGGGAGGATATCAAGGGTATCATCCAGGAAGAGTACAAACGGTCATTGGAAAGACAGAAGAGGAAGTGAAGACCAAAATGGATGTCAGAAAAGACTCTGAAAATTTCACTGGAGCACAGAGAAACCAAAGCAGAAGGACAAATTCAAGATACTAAAGAGTGGAATAGAAGATTTCAAAAGGCAGCATGGGATGATAAAATAAAATATTACAATGAAATGTGCAAGGAGTTGGAGTCAGAAAATCAAAAGGGCCGAACTCGCTCAGCATTTCTTCAGCTCAAGGAAATGAAGAACAAATTAAAACCTCGAGTTACTATAATCAGGGATGTTTAGGCAGAATATTAAAGGATCCAGGAAGTATTAAAAGGAGATAGAAAGAATATTCTGAGTCACTGTATTGAAAGGAATTGGCAGACACAGAAGAATTTAATGAAACAGTATATGAGCAAGAGCCTATGGTGATAAAGTAAGAAGTTCAGGCTGCTTTGAAAGAAATAGCAAAAAATAACACTCCAGGAATAGATGGTATACCAATTGACATATTTCAGTTGACAGATGCTGCCCTGGATGTGCTCACCAAATTGTGCCAAGAAATCTGAACAACCACTTGGCCAACTGACGGGAAGATATCTATTTTTACTCCCATTCCAAAGAAGGGTGACCCAACAGAATGTGGAAACTATAGAACAATATCATTGATTTCACATGAAAGCAAGAGTCTACTGAAGATTATCCGAAAAACGATTGGAAAAGCATATCTGCAGAGAACTGCCAGAAGTCCAGGCTGGGTTTAGAAGGGGTTGAGGTACTTGGGATATTGTAGCTAATGTTCGATGGATCTTAGCTGAAAGCAGGGAATACCACAGAAATGTATATCTGTGTTTGATTGACTATGCAAAGACATTTGACTGTGTGGATCATAACAAACTGTGGCTAACTCTGAGAAGAATGGGAATCCCAGAACATTTAATCATTCTAATGGGAAACCTATACTTGGACCAAGAGGCAGTCGTCAGAACAGAGCAAGGAAACACTGCATGGTTCAAAACTGGGAAGGGCGTATACCAGAGATTTGTCCTGTCTCCATACCTTTTCAACATATGTGCAGAACAGATTATCTGGGAGGCTGGGCTCTATGAGTAAAAATGTGGTGTCAGGATTGGTACAAGACCTATCAACAATCTGCATTATGGAGATGACATAACCCTGCTTGCTGAAATGGAGGAGAACCTGAAGCGCTTGCTGCAGAGGGTCAAGGACTGCAGCGTTCAATATGGATTGAGGCTCAATGTCAAGAAGACAAAGATTGGGAACCCAGCCCAACCAGAGAGCTGGAATTCGAATCACACACAGGATAGCTGAGTCCCAGCCAAAAGACACCAGCCAAGCCCCTGTGGAACCCACCTGCCAGTAGCAAGTAGGGAGCCACCGCCTGCTACCGTGTGACTCCAGGGGAGCAACATACCGCCACCAGTTTCTACGAAACCCTGCAGGAACAACTGCCTGCCACATAACTCCAGAGGGGCGACCACTGCTGATCACCCTGTGACCCCAGAGGAGTGACAGCCAGCCACTGTGTGACCCCCTTGGGCCACAGTGCATGACACCACCATGCAGGGTGTCACTGCAGAAAACCCCAGAAGTGCGCAAGCCCCGCGCCCTGCCTCCTGGTGGTAGTGTCCCAGACCCGTTCTCCCGCACACCTCCCAGACCCTTTATTCTTCCCCCTCCCCTCCCCCCCACAGCTCCACAATCGTACACCTCAGCCCCAGCCACAGCCCTGTGACTCCAGGGCTCTGCAGTGGATCCAGCCATCACCTGGAGCCACCAGCCGAGCTGTTGTGGGACTAATATGGCAGGAGAAAGGCCAGTAGGATCCTGACTGGGTTTTCTGGGGCACTGCCGATTACCTGGGAGAGCCCCCAAGTGTGTGCCCACTGATGGGGAATTTGGCTAAGCTCTGTTGAGCCAAACTGCCTAGAAATGAGCTGGCTACAGGTAATTTGTCTGAACTTTTGTGGACTTTGCAGACCAGCCAGAGGCAAGTGGGTTTGGGGTGGGGGGCGCGGGGATTTGACTTTGACTTTTCGGGTCCTGTTCGATTCAGGACTCCACTTGGGCAGGGGCTGCTGTGTGAGGGTACCTGTGTAAGTGCCACGAGGCAGGGACCACTGAGTGAAATACACTGGGTGAGAAATGGACAGTGGGAATTTGAGTAGGGACCCCAATCGTGAGCACACTCAGACAGCTGAGGTTTGAGCACAGTCCCCCAAGTGTTCGACCTGCCCTTGCAGTCACTCCAACCCTGTGCCTACCTCACCCCATTTGGCTACACACTGGTGCCTACGTATCTGGGCAATCAATTTGCCTTTAAGAGGGAGCACCTTGACCTGTCTTACCAACAAAAGATTGCCCTCACAGGCTCTGAACTGACATTTCTCTGAAGTCAGAAGATCAGAGAAACACACAAGTTGGGTAGCTGCCCAACTGATCTCTATAACATTGTCTTCAGATCAAGAATATATCAATGTCTCGAAGAAAGCAAGCTATCCCACACAATACACAAGAGCAAAGCAAAGAGTGACACAGTATCAGTGGATTTCCTGAAGCCAGAAAGTCTGATGGAACAAAATTTAAAAGAGGTGTGATTGAATATATTCAATGGATGAAAGACAAACTTGATGAATTATAGGACACTACAAGCAAAAACCAGAAGGAGCTAAAAAAAACAATGCAGGACATTGCAGAGAAAACAAATGAGGCATTAGTGGCACTGGAAAAACAAGAATCCACTATTCAAAATATAAGGTCCAATGTTTCAGAGGCTGTCAACATGATCAAGGGACACACGAGCAGAGTTGAATAGATGGAACACAGAACCAGTGAAATTGAAGACAGAATTGTCCCCACTGATCTGCTAGAGCAAAAAGCAGACTCAAAAAAGAAGGAAAAAGAAGACAACCTAAGAATAATGTGGGACACCATCAATAGAAATAACATGTGCATCATTGGAATTCCAGAAAAGGAAGAAGCAAGTAAAGGCACTGAAAAGGTTGTGGAAGAATTACTAGAGAAATACTTCCCAGGCATAATGAAGAATGAGAGAATATATATTCAGTAAGCTCAGCGAACACCATATAGATTAGACCCCAAAAGAAAAACATCAAAGCATATCAGAGTTAAATTTACCAGAACCAAAGATGAGAGAATCTTGAAAGCAGCAAGGGAGAAACAAAGCATAACCTATAAGGGAGAACAGATAAGATTAAGTGCCGATTTCTCAACAGAAATCATAAAAGCAAGAAGAGAGTGGAAGGACATACATGAAACACTCAAAGAACACAACTGTCAACCAAGAATAGTGTTGTTGTTGTTGTTATGTGCCGTTGAGTGGTTTGCGACTCATAGCGACCCTATATACAAGA
>NW_006399817.1:3003534-3003934 GCF_000299155.1 Elephantulus edwardii | reverse complement strand
CTCCTCAGTTTCAGCGAGCAAGGTTCACGTGGGGGGATGGGGTCTTCACGTGCCTTGCACGGAGTCTTCTCACAGGGTGTTCACGTGCCGGGCACGGGGTGTTCACGTGCCGGGCACCGGTGTTCATAGGTGTGTTCATGTGCCTGGCAACGGGTATTCACGTGCCAGGCAGGGGTGTTCACGTACCGGTCACGGGGTGTTCCCGTGCCGCACACGGGGTGTGCACGTGCCGGTCATGGGGTGTTCACTTGCTGGGCACGGGGTGTTCACGTGCCAGGCATGGGTTGCTCACGTGCAGCCACGGGTTGCTCACGTTCCGAGCACGGGTTGCTCACGTGCCGGTCACGGGGTGTTCACATACCAGGCACGGGGTGTTCACGTGCCGGGCACCGAGTGTTCA
>NW_006399817.1:2995758-3003414 GCF_000299155.1 Elephantulus edwardii | reverse complement strand
GTGGTCACGTGCCGGGTACGGGGTGTTCACGTGCCGGGCACGGGGTGTTCATGTGCCGTTCACGGGGTTTACACACGGGTGTTCACCTGCAGGGCACGGGGTGTTCACACGGGGTTTTCATGTGACGAGGACGAGGTGTTTACGTGCCGGGCACGAGGTGTTCACACGGGGCGTTCACGTGCCTGGCACGTGGGGTTCACGTGCCCGGCTCGGGGGGTTCATGTGTCAGGAACGCATTCATACACTTCCATCAACTCCGATCCATATGTAAATCTTAATGAACTAAGAGAATAAAAAATCACATGATTTTCTGTATTTTTGAGCACTATACTGTGATTCTATATGAAGTTGATGAATGTATTTCAGGGGTCAATTCACGTTCATGTGCCGGGCACGGGTTGCTCACGTGCCGGGCACTAGGTGCTCATGTGGCAGGTACGGAGTAGTCACGTGCCAGGCACCGGGTGTTCACATGGTTGTTCACGTGCCGGGGACAGGATGTTTACGTGCCGGGTATGTGATGTTCACGTGCCGGGCATGGTGTGTTCTCTTGCCGGGCATGGGGTGTTCACGTGCCGGACACGGGGTGTTCACGTGCCGGGCACCGGGTTTTCACATGGGTGTTCAAGTGCAGGGAACGAGGTGTTCACACGGGTTGTTCACGTGTCAGGGATGGGGAGTTCACGTGCTGGGCACGAGGTGTTCACACCGGGTGTTCACGTGCCGGGCATGGGGTGTTCACACGGGGTGTTCACGTACGGGGGAGGTGGTGTTCACATGCCTTTCACGGAGTGTTCACACAGGGTGCTCACCTGTCGGGCACTAGGTGCTCTCATGTCGGGCACGGGGTGCTTACGTGCCGTGCACGGTGTGTTCACTTGCCGGGCACGGGGTGTTCACACGGGGTGCTCACGTGCCGTGTACGGGGTGTTCACGTGCCGGGCATCGGGTGTTCACGTGGGGGGCACCGGGTGGTCAATTGCTGGACACCGGGTGTTCCCACGGGTGTTCACATGCCGGGCACGTGGTGTTCACGTACCGGGCACAGTGTGTTCACGTGCCGGGCCCGGGTGTTCACGTGCCGTGCACGGGGTGTTCACACGGGGTGTTCACGTGCCAGGTATGGGGTGTTAATGTGCCGGGCCTGGGATGTTCACACAGGGTGTTCACGTGCGGGGGATGGGGTTATCACGTGCCTTGCACGGAGTCCTCACACAGAGTGTTCACGTGCCGGGCACCGGTGTTCACAGGTGTGTTCACGTGCCGGGCACGGAGTCTTTACGTGCCGGGCAGGGGTGTTTATGTGCCGGTCACGGGGTGCTCTTGTGCCGGGCAAGGGGTGCTTACGTGCCGGGCACGGGGTGCTCTTGTGCCGGGTACGGGTACAGGGAGAACACGTGCCGGGCACCAGGTGCTCATGTGCCGCGCACCGGGTGTTCACACGGATGTCCACGTGCCGGGCGCGGGGTGTTCACACAGGGTGTTCACGTGTCGGGCATGGGGTGGTCATACGGGGTGTTCACTTGCCGGGCACCGGGTGTTCACGTGCCGGGCACCGGGTGTTTACGTGCCGGGCACGGGGTGCTCACACAGGGTGTTCCCGTGACGGGCACGGGGTGCTCACGTGCCGGGCGCGGGGTGTTCACGTGTCGGGCACGGGGTGTTTACACGGGGTGCTCACGTGCCGGGCACAGGGTGCTCACGTGCCGGGCGTGGGGTGTTCACACGGGTGTTCACACAGGGTGTTCACGTGCTGGGCACGGGGTGTTCACACGGGGTGCTCACGTGCCTGGCACGGGGTGCTCACGTGCCGGGCACGGGCTGTTCACGTGCCGTGCACCGGGTGTTCACGTGACAGATACCGGGTGTTCACGTGCCGGCCACCAGGTGTTCACGTGTTGGGCACCGAGTTTTCACACGGGTGTTTACGTGCCAGACACCGGCTGTTCACGTGCCTCGCACCGGGTGTTCACACGGTTGTTCACGTGCCGGGCATGTGGTGTTCACGTGTCGGGCACGGTGTGTTCTCGTGCCGGGCACGGGGTGTTCACGTGCCGGAAATGGTGTGTTCACGTGCCGGGCACCGGGTTTTCACATGGGTGTTCAAGTGCCGGGCACGAGGTGTTCACACGGGTTGTTGACGTGCCAGGGACGGGGTGTCCACGTGCTGGGCACGAGGTGTTCACACCAGGTGTTCACGTGCCGGGCCCCGGGTGTTCACACGGGGTGCTCACGTGCCAGGCACCGGGAGCTCACGTGCCGGGCACCGGGAGCTCACGTGGCGGGCACCGGGTGCTCAGGTGCCGGGCGCGGGGCTCTCACGTGCCGGGCGCGGCCTTCTCACGTGCCGGGCGTGGGGTGCTCACGAGCCAGGCGCGGGGTGCTCACCTGCCGGGCGCGGGGTGTTCACGTGCCGAGCACGGGGTGTTCACACAGGTTGTTCACGTGCCGGGCACGGGATGTTCACATGGGATGTTCCTGTGCCGGGCACGGGGTGTTCAAATGGGGTGTTCCCGTGCCGGGAACGGGGTGTTCACGTGCCGGGCCTGGGGTGTTCACACGGGGTATTCACGTGGGGGGATGGGGTCATCACGTGCCTTGCACGAAGTCTTCTCAAACTGTGTTCACTTGCCGGGCACCGGATGTTCACGTGCTGGGCACCGGGTGATCACGTGCCGGGCCCCGGGTGTTCACACGTGGTGCTCACGTGCCGGGCACTGGGAGCTCACGTGCCGGGCACCGGGAGCTCACGTGGCGGGCACCGGGTGCTCACGTGCCGGGTGCGGGGTTCTCACGTGCCGGGCGCGGGGTGCTCACGTGCCGGGCGTGGGGTGCTCACGAGCCGGGCGCGGGGTGCTCACCTGCCGGGCGCGGGGTGCTCACGTGCCGAGCACGAGGTGTTCACACAGGGTGTTCACGTGCCGGGCACGGGATGTTCACATGGGATGTTCCCGTGCCGGGCACGGGGTGTTCAAACAGGGTGTTCCCGTGCCGGGCCTGGGGTGTTCACATGGGGTATTCACGTGGGGGGATGGGGTCATCACGTACCTTGCACGAAGTCTTCTCACACTGTGTTCACGTGCCGGGCATGGGATGTTCACATGGGATGTTCCCGTGCTGGGGACGGGGTGTTCAAACGGGGTGTTCCCGTGCCGGGCACGGGGTATTACCATGTCGGGTCCGGGGTGCTCACGTGCCAGGCACGGGGTATTCACACGGGCTGTTCACGTGCCGGGCTCGGGGTGTTCATGTGCCGGGCTCAGGGTGTTCACGTGCCGGGCACCATGTGTTCACATGCCGTGTACGCGGTGTTCATGTGCCGGGCACGGGGTGTTCATGTGCCATTCACAGGGTTTACACATGGGTGTTCGCCTGCCGGGCACGGGGTGTTCACACGGGGTTTTCATGTGACGAGGACGGGGTGTTTACATGCCGGGCACGATGTGCTCACACGGGGCGTTCACGTGCCATGTACGGGGTGTTCATGTGCCGGGCACGGGGTGTTCACGTGCCGGGCATGGGGTGTTCACACGGGGTGTTCACGTGCTTGGCACGTGGGGTTCACGTGCCCGGCTCGGGGGGTTCATGTGTCAGGAACGCATTCATACACTTCCATCAACTCCGATCCATATATAAATCTTAATGAACTAAGAGAATAAAAAACCACATGATTTTATGTATTTCTGAGCACTATACCGTGATTCTATATGAAGTTGATGAATGTATTTCAGAGGTCAATTCACGTTCACGGGCTGGGCACCGGTTGCACACGTGCCAGGCACTAGGTGCTCACGTGGCGGGTACGGGGTGTTCACGTGCCGGGCACCGAGTGTTCAGGTGCTGGGCACGGGGTGTTCACGTGCCGGGCACCGGGTATTCATGTTCCGGGCATGCGGTGTTCACGTACCAGGCAACGTGTGGTCACGTGCCGGGTACCGTGTGTTCACGTGCCGGGACGGGATGTTCACGTGCCGGGCACGGGGTGTTCACGTGCCGTTCACGGGGTTTACACACGGGTGTTCACCTGCCGGGCACGGGGTGTTCACACGGGGTTTTCATGTGACGAGGACGGGGTGTTTACGTGCCGGGCACGAGGTGTTCACACGGGGTATTCACGTGCCAGATACGGGGTGTTCATGTGCCGGGAATGGGGTGTTCACACGGGATGTTCACGTGCCGGGCACGGGGTGTTCACACAGAGTGTTCACGTGCCTGGCACGTGAGGTTCATGTACCCGGCTCGGGGGGTTCAAGTGTCAGGAACGCATTCATACACTTCCATCACCTCCGATCCATATATAAATCTTAATGAACTAAGAAAATAAAAAACCACATGATTTTCTGTATTTCTGAGCACTATACTGTGATTCTATATGAAGTTGATTAATGTATTTCAGGGGTCAATTCACGTTCACGTGCCGAGCACGGGTTGCTCACGTGCCGGGCACTGGGCTCTCACGTGCCAGGCACGCGTTGCTCACCTGTCGGGGACTAGGTGCTCGCATGTCGGGCACGGGGTGCTTACGTGCCGTGCACGGGGTGTTCACTTGCCGGGCACCGGGTGTTCACACGGTTGTTCACGTGCCGGGCACAGGGTGTTTACGTGCCGGGCATGTGGTGTTCACGTGCCGGGCACGGTGTGTTCTCGTGCCAGGCACGGGGAGTTCACGTGCCAGATACGGGGTGTTCACGTGCTGGGCACCGGGTTTTCACATGGGTGTTCAAGTGCTGGGCACGAGGTGTTCACACCGGGTGTTCACGTGCCGGGCATGGGGTGTTCACACGGGGTGTTCACGTACGGGGGAGGTGGTGTTCACATGCCTTTCACGGAGTGTTCACACAGGGTGCTCACCTGTCGGGCACTAGGTGCTTTCATGTCGGGCACGGGGTGTTCACGTGCCGGGCATTGGGTGTTCACGTGGCGGGCACCGGGTGGTCAATTGCCGGGCACCGGGTGTTCCCACGGGTGTTCACGTACCGGGCACGGGGTGCTCACGTGCCGGGCATTGGGTGTTCACGTGCCGGGCATTGGGTGTTCACGTGGCGGGCACCGGGTGGTCAATTGCCGGGCACCGGGTGTTCCCACGGGTGCTCACGTGCCGGGCACGGGGTGTTCACACGGGGTGTTCACGAGCCTGGCACGTGGGGTTCACGTGTCAGGAACACATTCATACACTTCCATCAACTCCGATCCATATATAAATCTTAATGAAATAAGAGAATAAAAAACCACATGATTTTCTGTATTTCTGAGCACTATACCGTGATTCTATATGAAGTTGATGAATGTATTTCAGGGGTCAATTCACGTTCACGTGCCGGGCACTAGGTGCTCACGTGGCGGGTACGGGGTAGTCACGTGCCGGGCACTGGGCTCTCACGTGCCAGGCACGCGTTGCTCACCTGTCGGGGACTAGGTGCTCGCATGTCGGGCACGGGGTGCTTACGTGCCGTGCACGGGGTGTTCTAATGGGATGTTCACGTGTTGGGCATGGGATGTTCATGTGCCGGGCACGGGGTGTTCACGTGCCGGGCACGGGGTGTTCACACGGGGTGCTCACGTGTCCAGCACGGGGTGCTCACGTGCCGGGCATGGGCTGTTCACGTGCCGTGCACCGGGTGTTCACGTGACAGACACAGGGTGTTCACGTGCCGGGCACCGCGTGTTCACGTGCAGGCCACCGGGTGTTCACGTGTCGGGCACCGGGTTTTCACACGGGTGTCTACGTGCCGGCCACCGGCTGTTCACGTGCCTCGCACCGGGTGTTCACACGGTTGTTCACGTGCCTGGCACAGGGTGTTTACGTGCCGGGCACGGTGTGTTCTCGTGCCGGGCACGGGTGTTCACGTGCTGAAATGGTGTGTTCACGTGCCGGGCACTGGGTTTTCACACGGGTGTTCAAGTGCCGGACACGAGGTGTTCACACGGGTTGTTCACGTGCCAGGGATGGGGTGTTCACGTGCTGGGCACGAGGTGTTCACACCAGGTGTTCACGTGCCAGGCATGGGGTGTTCACACGGGGTGTTCACGTACAGGGGAGGGGGTGTTCACGTGCCTTTCACTGAGTGTTCACACAGGGTGTTCTCGTGCCGTGCACGGGGTGTTCACGTGCGGTGTACGACGTGTTCAAATGGAGTGTTCACTTGCCGGGCACGGGGTGTTCACGTGCCGGGGACAGGGTGTTCACTTGCCAGGCACCGGGTCTTCATTCGGGGTGCTCACGTACTGGGCACGGGGTGCTCACGTGCCGGGCACCGGGAGCTCACGTGGCGGGCACCGGGTGCTCACGTGCCAGGCGCGGGGTGCTCACGTGCCGGGCGTGGCATTCTCACGTGTCGGACGCGGGGTGCTCACGTGCCGGGCGCGGGGTGATCACGAGCCTGGCACGGTGTGCTCACCTGCCGGGCGCGGGGTGCTCACCTGCTGGGCACGGGGTGCTTACGTGCCGGGTGCGGGGTGTTCACGTGCCGGGCACGGGGTGTTCATACAGGGTGTTCACGTGCCAGGCACGGGAAGTTCAAACGGGGTGTTCCCGTGCCGGGCACGGGGTGTTCACACGGGGTATTCACGTGGGGGGATGGGGTCATCACGTGCCTTGCACCAAGTCTTCTCACACTGTGTTCATGTGCCGGGCACGGGATGTTCACATGGGATGTTCCCGTGCCGGGCACGGGGTGTTCAAACGGGGTGTTCCCGTGCCGGGCACGGGGTATTCCCGTGTCGGGTTTGGGGTGCTCACGTGCCAGGCACGGGGTATTCACACAGGCTGTTCACGTGCCGGGCTCGGGGTGTTCATGTGCCGGTCTCAGGGTGTTCACGTGCCGGGCACGGGGTGTTCACACAGGGTGTTCATGTGCCGGGTGCGGGGTGTTCACGTGCCGGGCACGAGGTGTTCACGTGCTGAGCACGTGGTGTTCACGTGCTGGGCACCGGGTATTCACGTGCAAGACACGGGGTGTTCACGTGCCGGGCACCGGGTTTTTACGTGCTTGGCATCAGGTATTCACACGGTTGTTCACGTGCCGGGCACGGGGTATTCACACGGGGTGCTCAAGTGCCTGGCACGGGGTGATCACATGGGGTGCTCACTTGCCTGGTACGGGGTGCTCACATGCCGGGCACGGGCTGTTCATGTGCCGTGCACCGTGTGTTCATGTGACAGACACCGGGTGTTCACGTGCCGGCCACCGGGTGTTCACGTGTCGGGCACCGGGTTTTCACACGGGTGTTCACGTGCCTGGCACCGGCTGTTCACGTGCCTCGCACCGGGTGTTCACACGGTTGTTCACGTGCCGGGCAGAGGGTGTTTACGTGCCGGGCATGTGGTGTTCACGTGCCAGGCACGGTGTGTTCTCGTGCCGGGCACGGGGTGTTCACGTGCTGAAATGGTGTGTTCACGTGTCGGGCACTGGGTTTTCACATGGGTGTTCAAGTGCCGGGCACGAGGTGTTCACACGGGTTGTTCACGTACCAGGGACGGGTTGTTCACGTGCTGGGCACGAGGTGTTCACACCGGGCGTTCACGTGCCAGGCATGGGGTGTTCACACGGGGTGTTCACGTACGGGGGAGGGGGTGTTCACGTGTCTTTCACGGAGTGTTCACACAGGGTGTTCTCGTGCCGTGCACGGGGTGTTCACGTGCGGTGTACGATGTGT
>NW_006399817.1:2992788-2995484 GCF_000299155.1 Elephantulus edwardii | reverse complement strand
TCACGTGCCGGGCGCGGGGTGCTCACGTGCCGGGCGCGGGGTGCTCACGTGCCGGGCACGGGGTCTTCACGTGCCGGGCACGGGGTGTTCACACAGGGTGTTCATGTGCCGGGCACGGGATGTTCACAGGGGATATTCCCGTGCCGGGCACGGGGTATTCCCGTGTCGGGTCCGGGGTGCTCACGTGCCAGGCACGGAGTATTCACACAGGCTGCTCACGTGCCGGGCTCGGGGTGTTCATGTGCCGGGCTCAGGGTGTTCACGTGCCGGGCACGGGGTGTTCACACGGGTGTCCACGTGCCGGGCACGGGGTGTTCACACAGGGTGTTCACGTGCCGGGCGCGGGGTGTTCATGTGCCGGGCACGAGGTATTTATGTGCTGAGCACGTGGTGTTCACTTGCCGGGCACCGGGTATTCACGTGCCAGACACGGGGTGTTCACGTGCCGGGCACCGGGTTTTTACGTGCTTGGCATCAGGTATTCACACGGTTGTTCACGTGCCGGGCACGGGGTGTTCACACGGGGTGCTCACATGTCGTGCAAGGGGTGCTTACATGCCGGGCACGGGCTGTTCATGTGCTGTGCACCGTGTGTTCACGTGACAGACACCGGGTGTTCACGTGCCAGGCACCGGGTGTCCACGTGCCGGGCACAGGGTGCTCACGTGCCGCCGCGGGGTGCTCACATGCCGGGCATGGGGTGTTCACGTGCCGGGCGTGGGGTGTTTACACGGGATGTCGACATGCCGGGCATGGGGTGTTCACGTGCCGGACATGGGGTGTTCAAGTGCCGGGCACGGGGTGTTCACACGGGGTGCTCACATGCCTGGCACGGGGTGCACACGTGCCGGGCACGGGGTGTTCACGTGCCGGGCACCGGTGTTCACAGCTGTGTTCACGTGCCGGGCACGGAGTCTTCATATGCCGGGCATTGGGTGTTCACGTGCCGGGCACGGGGTGTTCACACGGGGTGCTCACTTGCCTGGCACAGGGTGCTCACGTGCCGGGCACGGGGTGTGCACTTCCGGGCAGGGTGTTTTCACGTGCCGGTCACGGGGTGTTCACGTGCCAGTCACAGTGTGTTCACTTGCTGGGCACAGGGTGTTCACACGGGGTGCTCACGTGCCTGGCACAAGGTGTTCTAATGGGGTGTTCACGTGCTGGGCATGGGATGTTCATGTGCCGGGCACGGGTGTTCACTTGCCGGGCACGGGATGTTCACGTGCCGGGCACGGGGTGTTCACACTGGGTGCTCACATGCCGGGCAAGGGGTGCTTACATGCCACCTACGGGGTGCTCATGTGCCAGGCAGGGGGTGCTCACGTGCCGGGTACGGGTACAGGGAGATCAAGTGCCGGGCAGCAGGTGCTCATGTGCCGTTCGCCGCGTGTTCACACGGATGTTCACGTGCCGGTCACGGGGTGCTCACACAGGGTGTTCACGTGCCAGGCACAGGGTGCTCACGTGCCGCCGCGGGGTGCTCACATGCCGAGCATGGGGTGTTCACGTGCCGGGCACGGGGTGTTCACACGTGATGTTCACGTGCCGGACACGGGGTGTTCAAGTGCCGGGCCCGGGTGTTCACACGGGGTGCTCACGTGCCTGGCACGGGGTGTTCACACGGGGTGCTCACGTCCCGGTCACGGGGTGCACCCGTGCCGGGCACGGGGTGTTCACGTGCCGGGCACCGGTGTTCACAGCTGTGTTCACGTGCCAGGCACGGAATCTTCATATGCCGGGCATTGGGTGTTCACGTGCCGGGCACGGGGTGTTCACGTGCCGGGCACCGGTGTTCACAGGTGTGTTCACGTGCCGGGCACGGAGTCTTCATATGCCGGGCATTGGGTGTTTACGTGCCGGTCACGGGTTGTTCCCATTCCAGGCACGGCGTGTGCACGTCCGGGCAGGGGGTTTTCACGTGCCGGTCACGGGGTGTTCACGTGCCAGTCACGGTGTGTTCACTTGCCGGGCACAGGGTGTTCACACGGGATGCTCACGTGCCTGGCACAAGGTGTTCTAATGGGGTGTTCACGTGCTGGGCACGGGTGTTCACTTGCCGGGCACGGGATGTTCACGTGCCGGGCATGGAGTGTTCACACTGGGTGCTCACATGCCGGGCAAGGGGTGCTTACATGCCGGGCACGGGGTGCTCATGTGCTGGGCAGGGGGTGCTCACGTGCCGGGTACGGGTACAGGGAGATCACGTGCCGGGCACCAGGTGCTCATGTGCCGCGCACCGGGTGTTCACACAGGGTGTCCACGTGCCGGGCACGGGGTGTTCACACAGGGTGTTCACGTGCCGGGCACAGGGTGCTCACGTGCCGCCGCGGGGTGCTCACGGGCCAGGCATGGGGTGTTCACGTGCTGGGCGCGGGGTGTTCACACAGGGTGTTCACGTGCCGGGCACGGGGTGTTCACATGGGTGTCCACATGCCGGGCACGGGGTGTTCACACAGGGTGTTTATACGGGGTGTTCACGTGCTGGGCAAGGGGTACTCACTTGCCGGCGCGGGGTGCTCACGTGCCGGGCGCGGGGTGTTCACGAGCCGGGCGCGAGGTGTTCACGTGGTGGGCACTGGGTGTTCACGTGCCGGGCACCTGGTGTTCACGTGCCCAGCACGGTGTGTTCATGTGTCGAGCACGTGGTATTCACGTGCCGGGCACCAGGTATTCACGTGCCGGACACGGGGCGTTCA
>NW_006399817.1:2990778-2992575 GCF_000299155.1 Elephantulus edwardii | reverse complement strand
ACCGGGTGTTCACGTGCCGGGCACGGGGTGTTCACGTGCGGGGCACCGGGTGTTCACGTGGCAGGCACCGGGTGTTCACGTGCCTGGCACCGGGTGTTCACGTGCCGGCCACCGGTTGTTCACGTGCCGGGCACCGGCTGTTCACGTGCCTGGCACCGGGTGTTCACACGGTTGTTCACGTGCCAGGGACGGAGTGTTCACGTGCTGGGCACAAGGTGTTCACACCGGGTGTTCTCGTGCCGTGCACGGGGTGTTCACGTGCGGTGTACAAGGTGTTCAAATCGGGTGTTCACTTGCCGGGCACGGGGTGTTCACGTGCCGGGCACGGGGTGTTCACTTGCCTGGCACCGGATGTTCACGTGCTGGACACCGGGTGATCACGTGCTGGGCACCGGGTGTTCACACGTGGTGCTCACGTGCGGGGCACAGGGTGTTCACGTACGGTGTACAAGGTGTTCAAATGGGGTGTTCACTTGCCGGGCACGGGGTGTTCACGTGCCGGTCACGGGGTGTTCACTTGCCGGGCACAGGGTGTTCACACGGGGTGCTCACGTGCCTGGCACGAGGTCTTTACGTGCCGGGCACGGGGTGCTCACGTGACGGGCACAAGGTGTTCTAATGGGGTGTGCAAGTGCTGGGCATGGGATGTTCATGTGCCGGGCACGGAGTGTTCACTTGCCGTGCATGGGATGTTCACGTGCCGGGCACGGGGTGTTCACACTGGCTGCTCACATGTCGGGCAAGGGGTGCTTATGTGCCGGGCACGGGGTGCTCATGTGCCGGGCAAGGGGTGCTCACGTGCCGGGTATGGGTACAGGGAGATCACGTGCCAGGCACCAGGTGCTCATGTGCCGCGCACCGGGTGTTCACACGGATGTCCACGTGCCGGGCACGGGGTGTTCACACGGATGTCCACATGCCGGGCACGGGGTGTTCACACAGGGTGTTCACGTGCCGGGCACGGGGTGGTCATACGGGGTGTTAACGTGCCGGGCACAGGGTGCTCACGTGCCATCGCGGGGTGCTCACATGCAGGGAGCGGGGTACTCACGTGCCTGGAGCGGGGTGCTCACGAGCCGGGCACGGGGTGCTCACCTGCTGGGCGCGGAGTGCTCACGTGCCAGGTGCAGGGTGTTCACTTGCCGGGCACGGGGTGTTCACGTGCCAGGCACTGGGTGTTTACGTGCCGGGCATGGGGTGCTCACACAGGGTGTTCCCGTGCCAGGCACGGGGTGCTCACGTGCCGGGCACGGGGTGTTTACATGGGGAGCTTACGTTCCGGGCATGGGGTGCTCACGTGCTGGGCGCAGGTTGTTCACACGGGTGTTCACGTGCCAGGCACGGGGTGTTCACACAGGGTGTTCACGTGCCGGGCATGGAGTATTCACTTGCCGGACACGGGGTGTTCACACGGATGTCCACGTGGCGGGCACGGGGTGTTCACACAGGGTGTTCATGCGCCGGGCACAGGGTATTTATACGGGATGTTCACGTGCCGGGCAAGGGATGCTCACTCGCCGGCGCAGGGTGCTCACGTTCCGGGTGCGGGGTGCTCACCTTCCAGGCACGGGGTGCTGACGTGCCGGGCACCGGGTGTTTACATGCCGGTCACGGGTTGTTCCCGTTCCGGGCACGGCGTGTGCACGTTCGGGCAGGGGGTTTTCATGTGCCGGTCACGGGGTGTTCACGTGCCGGGCACGGGATTTTCACACGGGTGTTCAAGTATCGGGCACGGGGTGTTCACACGGGGTGCTCACGTGCCTGGCACAGGGTGTTCACAAGGGGTGCTCATGTGCC
>NW_006399817.1:2989076-2989684 GCF_000299155.1 Elephantulus edwardii | reverse complement strand
GGGTGCTCACATGCCGGGCAAGGGGTGCTTACATGCCGGGCACGGGGTGCTCATGTGCCGGGCAGGGGGTGCTCACGTGCCGGGTATGGGTACAGGGAGATCACGTGCCGGCACCAGGTGCTCATGTGCTGCGCACCGGGTGTTCACACGGATGTCCACGTGCCGGGCACAGGGTGTCCACGTGCCGGGCACGGTGTGGTGGTACGGGGTGTTCACGTGCCGGGCACAGGGTGCTCACGTGCCGCCGCGGGGTGCTCACGTGCTAGGCATGGGGTGTTCACGTGCCGGGTGCGGGGTGTTCACACAGGGTGTTCAAGAGCCGGGCACAGGGTGTTCACACGGGTGTCCACGTGCCGGGCACGGGGTGTTCACACAGGGTGTTCACGTGCCGGGCACAGGGTGCTCACGTGCCCCCGCGGGGTGCTCACATGCAGGGCATGGGGTGTTCACGTGCCGGGTGCGGGGTGTTCACACGGATGTTCACGTGCTGGGCTCAGGGTGTTCACACAGGGTGTTCACGTGCCTGGCATGGGGTGTTCACACGGGGTGCTCATGTGCCTGGCACGGTGTGCTCACGTGCCAGGTACAGGGTGTTCATGTGCCAGGCA
>NW_006399817.1:2986918-2987542 GCF_000299155.1 Elephantulus edwardii | reverse complement strand
GTGCCGGGCACGGTGTGTTCACACGGGGTGCTCACGTGCCTGGCACGGGGTATTCACACGGGGTGCTCACGTGCCTGGCACGGGGTGCTCACGTGCCGGGCACAGGGTGTTCACGTGCCGGGCACAGGGTGGTGGTACGGGGTGTTCACGTGCCGGGCACAGGGTGCTCACGTGCCGCCGCGGGGTGCTCACGTGCCAGGCATGGGGTGTTCACGTGCCGGGCGCGGGTTGTTCACACAGGGTGTTCACGTGCCGGGCACGGGGTGTTCACACGGGTGTCCACGTGCCGGGCACAGGGTGTTCACGTGCCGGGCACGGGGTGGTGGTACGGGGTGTCCACGTGCCGGGCACGGGGTGTTCACACAGGGTGTTCATGCGCGGCGCACAGGGTGTTCATACGGGGTGTTCACGTGCTGGGCAAGGGGTACTCACTTGCCGGCGCGGGGTGCTCACGTGCCGGGCGCGGGGTGTTCACGAGCCTGGCACGGGGTGTTCACGTGGTGGGCACTGGGTATTCACGTGCCGGGCACCTGGTGTTCACGTGCCCGGCACGGTGTGTTCACGTGCTGAGCACGTGGTATTCACGTGTCGGGCACCAGGTATTCACGTGCCGGACACGGGGCG
>NW_006399817.1:2955138-2956587 GCF_000299155.1 Elephantulus edwardii | reverse complement strand
ACGGGGTGCTCACGTGCAACGCAACGGGTGCTCACGTGCCAGGCACGTGGTGCTCATGTGCCGGGCACCGGGTTTTCACGTGCTTGGCAACGGGTGTTCTCACAGTTGTTCACATGCCGGGCACAGGGTCTTCAGGTGCCGGGCACGTGGTGTTCACGTGCCGGGCACGGTGTGTTCTCACGCAGGGCATGGGATGTTCACGTGCCGGACACGGGGTGTTCTCGTGCCGGGCATGCTTTGGTCACATGCCTGGCACTATGTGCTCCCGTGCCGGGTACGGGGTGCTCACGTGCTGGGCACTAGGTGCTCACGTTTCGGGCATGGGGTGCTCACGTGCCGGGCACGCGGTGCTCACGTGCCAGGCACCAGGTGTTCTCGTGCCAGGAACCGAGTGTTCACACGGGTGTTCACGTGCTGGACACGGGGAGTTCACTCGGGGTGTCCACGTGCCGGGCACGGGGTTCTCACGTGCCGGGCAGGCGGTGATCACGTGCTGGGCACGTGGTGCTCACGTACCGGGCACGGGGTGTTCTCGTGCCGGCCATGCTTTGGTCACATGCCGGGCACTATGTGCTCCCGTGCCGGGTACGGGGTGCTCTCGTGCCGGGCACTAGGTGCTCACGTTCCGGGCATGTGGTGCTCACGTGCCGGGCACGCGGTACTCACGTGCCAGGCATCAGGTGTTCTCGTGCCGGGAACCGGGTGTTCACGTGCCGGGCACGGGGTGTTCACGTGCTGAGCCCGGGGAGTTCACAAGGGGTGTCCACGTGCCAGGCACGGTGTGCTCACGTGCCGGGCACGGGGTGTTCACGTGCCGGGCACGGGATTTTCACACAGGTGTTCAATATCGGGCACGGGGTGTTCACATGGGTTGTTCACATGCTGGGGACGGGCACGGGGTGTTCACGTGCCGGGGACGGGGTGTTTAAGTGCCGGGCACGAGGTTGAACGTATTCATACACTTCCATCCACTCTGATGCATATATAAATCTTAATGAATTAGGGGTATAAAAAAACACATGGTTTTCTGTGTTTCTGAGCACTATACAGTGATTCTATATGAAGCTGATAAGAATATTTTTCAGGGGTCAGTCCACGTTCACGTTCCGGGCACGGGGTGCTCACATGCCGGGCACTAGTTGCTCACGTGCCGGGCACGGGGTGTTCACATGCTGGTCATCGGGTGTTCACTTGGCGGACACCAGTTGTTCAAGTTCCCGGCACGGGGTGTTCAGGTGTCGGGCACCGGGTATTCACCTGCCTGGCACCGGGCGTTCAGACGGGTGTTCACGTGAAGGGCGCGTGGTGTTCACGTGGGGGGCACTGGATATTCATGTGCCTGGCACCGGGCGTTCAGACGGGTGTTCACGTGCTGGGCATATGGTGTTCAAGTGGGGGGCACCGGGTTTTCACGTGCCGGGCACGGGGTGTTCACACGGGTGTTCACGT
>NW_006399817.1:2950361-2953813 GCF_000299155.1 Elephantulus edwardii | reverse complement strand
GGGTGTTCACGTTCCCGGCACCGGGTGTTCCCGTGCCGGGGACCGGGTATTCACGTGCCGGGCACCGGGTGTTCACTCGGATGTTCACATGCCGGGCACGGGGTGTTCAAGTGGTGGACATGGGGTTTTCACATGACGGGAAAGGGGTGTTCAAGTGCCGTGCACGAGGTGTTCACACAGTGTGTTCACGTGGGGGACACGTGGTGTTCACACAGGGTGCTCACGTGCAGGAGATGGCGTGTTCACGTGCCGGGTAGGGGGTGTTCACGTGCCGGGTAGGGGGTGTTCAAGTGCCGGGCACGGGGTGCTTAAGTGCCGGGCACACGGTGTTCACGTGCCAGGCACGGGATGTTCACGTGCCGGGCATGGGCTACTCAAGTGCCGGGCAGGAGGTGTTCACGTGCTGGCCACGAGGTGTTCACACGTGGTATTTATTCACGTGCCGGGGACGGGGTGTTCCCGTGCAGGGCACGGGGTGTTGACGTGCCGGCTACGCGGTGCTAACGTGCCGGGCATGGGCTACTCAAGTGCCGGGCAGGAGGTGTTCACACGTGGTATTCACGTGCCGGGGACGGAGTGTTCACGTGCAGGGCACCGGTTGATCACGTGCCGGGCACGGGGAGTTCACGTGCCGGGTACGGGGATTTCACAAGGGTGTTCTCGTGCCGGGCACGGGGTGTTCACACGGAGTGTTCCTGTGCCCGGCACAGGGTGCTCACGAGCCTGGCACGGGTTGTACACGTGCCGGGAAGGGGTGTTCACGTGCCTGGCACGGGGTTTCACACGGATGTTCACGTGCCGGTATGGGGTGTTCACGTGCTTGGCACCGGATGTTCACGTACCGGGTACGGGGTGTTCACGTGCTGGGCACGGGGTGCTCAAGTGCCGGGGAAGGGGTGTTCACATGGGGTGTTCGCGTGCTGGGCACGGGGTGTTCCCATGCCGGGTCCGGGGTGCTCAAGTGCCGGGGAAGGGGTGTTTACACGGTGTGCTCATGTGCCACGCAAGGGGTGCTCACGAGCCGGCAACGGGTTGTTCACGTGGCGGGAACGGGGTGTTCACGTGCAGGGCACGAGGTGTTCACATGCGGTGCACCGGGTGTTCACACGGGTGTTCTCGTGCTGGGCACGGGGTATTCACGTGCCGGGTTCAGGGGGTTCACGTGCCAGGAACGCTTTCATACACTTCCATCAACTCTGATGCATACATAAATCTTAATGAATTAGGAGTATAAAAAAAGCACATGATTATCTGTGTTTCTGAGCACTATACCGTGATTCTATATGAAGATGATAAGAATATATTTCAGGGGTCAGTCCACGTTCACGTTCCGGGCACGGGGTGCTCACGTGTCGGGCACTAGTTGCTCACGTTCCGGGCATGGGGTGCTCACGTGCCGGGCACGCGGTGCTCACGTGCCAGGCACCGGGTGTTCTCGTGCCGGGAACTGGGTGTTCACATGGGTGTTCACGTGCCGGGCACGTGGTGTTCACGTGTTGAGCACGGGGAGTTCACACGGGGTGTCCACGTGCCGGGCACGAGGTGCTCACGTTCTGGGCATGGCGTGCTCACATGCCGGCCACGCGTTGCTCACGTGCCGGGCACTAGGTGCTCCCATGTCGAGCACGTGGCGCTCACGTGCCGGGCACGGGGTGTTCTCGTGCCGGGCACGCATTGCTCACGTGCAGGGCACTAGGTGCTCTCATGACGGGAACGGGGTGCTAACATGCCGGACACGGGGTGCTCACGTGCTGGGTGCGCATTGCTCACATGCCGGGCACTAGGTGTTCACGTGCCGGGCACTGGGTGCTCACCTGCCGGGCACGGGGTGCTCATATGCCAGGCACGGGGTGTTCACGTGCCGGCCACCGGGTGTTCACACGTTTGTTCACGTGCCGTGCACAGCGTGCTTACATGCCGGGCACGGGGTGCTCACAGAGGGTGTTCCCGTGCCGGGCACGGGGTGCTCACATGCTGGGCACGAGGTGTTCAAACGGGTGTTCACTTGCCGGGCATCTGGTGTTCACGTGCCGGGTACGGTGTGTTATCATGCCGGGCACGGGGTATTCACGTGCCGGACATGGGGTCTTCACGTGCCGGGCAACGGGTTTTCACATGGGTGTTCAAGTGCCGGGCACGAGGTGTTCACACGGGATTTTCACGTGCCAGGGACGGGGTGTTCACATGCTGGGCACGAGGTGTTCACACCAGGTGTTCACGTGCCGGGCATGGGGTGTTCACACGGGGTGTTCACGTACGTGGGAGGGGGTGTTCACATGCCTTTCACGGAGTGGTCACCCAGGGTGTTCTCGTGCCGTGCACGGAGTGTTCATGTGCGGTGTAGGAGGTGTTCAAATGGGGTGTTCACTTGCCGGACACGGGGTGTTCACGTGCCGGGCACGGTGTGTTCACGTGCTGAGTACGGGGAGTTCACAAGGGGTGTCCAAGTGCCAGGCAGGGGGTGCTCACGTGCCGGGCACGCGGTGCTCATGTGCCGGGCACTAGGTGATCTCGTGGCGGGTACGGGGTGCTCATCTGCCGGGCACGGGGTGCTCACGTGCCGGGCACCGGGTTTTCACGTGCTTGGCAACGGGTGTTCGCACGGTTGTTCACATGCCGGGCACAGGGTCTTAACGTGCCGGGCACGGTGTGTTCTCACGGCGGGCATGTGGTGCTCACGGGCCAGTCACGGGGTGCTCACGTGCCAGTCACGGGGTGCTCACGTGCCGGGAACTAGGTGCTCTCATGCCGGGTACGGGGTGCTCATCTGCCGGGCACGGGGCGCTCACGTGCCGGGCACCGGGTGCTCACATGCCGGGCACCGGGTTTTCACGTGCTTGGCAACGGGTGTTCGCACGGTTGTTCACATGCCGGGCACAGGGTCTTAAGGTGCCGGGCACGATGTGTTCTCACGCCGGGCACAGTGTGTTCTCATGCCGGGCATGGGGTGCTCATGTGCCGGGCACTAGGTGATCTCGTGGCGGGTATGGGGTGCTCATCTGCCGGGCACAGGGTGCTAATCTGCCGGGCACGGGGTGCTCACGTGCCGGGCACCGGGTGCTCACGTGCCGGGCACCGCGTTTTCACAGTGTTCATGTGGCGGGCACGAGGTATTCACGTGCTGGTCTCAGGTGGTTCACATGCCAGGAACGCATTCATACACGTCCATCAACTCTGATGCATATGTAAATCATAATGAATTAGGAGTATAAGAAAACACATGATTATCTGTGTTTCTGAGCAGTATACCGTGATTCTATATGAAGTTGATAAGAATATATTTCAGGGGCCAGTCCACGTTCACGTTCTGGGCATGCATTGCTCACGTGCCGGGCACTAGGTGTTCACGTGCCGGGCACTGGGTGCTCATCTGCCGGGCAGGGGGTGTTCACACGGAGTGCTCACGTGCCGGGTGCGGGGTGTTCACGTGCCGTGCCTGCGGTGTTCACACG
>NW_006399817.1:2947431-2947944 GCF_000299155.1 Elephantulus edwardii | reverse complement strand
GTCCACGTTCACGTTCCGGGCACAGGGTGCTCACGTTCCAGGCACTAGTTGCTCACGTTCCGGGCATGGGGTGCTCACGTGCCAGGCACCAGGTGTTCTCGTGCCGGGAACCGGGTGTTTACACGGGTGTTCACGTGCCGGGCACGGGGTGTAAACGTGCCGGGCACCGGGTGTTCATGTGGCAGGCACGAGGTATTCACGTGCTGGTCTCAGGTGGTTCACATGCCAGGAACGCATTCATACACGTCCATCAACTCTGATGCATATATAAATCATAATGAATTAGGAGTATAAGAAAACGCATGATTATTTGTGTTTCTGAGCAGTATACCATGATTCTATATGAAATTGATAAGAATATATTTCACGGGCCAGTCCACGTTCACGTTCTGGGCATGCATTGCTCACATGCCGGGCACTAGGTGCTCTCATGACGGGAACGGGGTGCTAACGTGCCGGGCACGGGGTGCTCACGTGCTGGGTGCGCATTGCTCACGTGCCGGGCACTAGGTG
>NW_006399817.1:2944695-2946566 GCF_000299155.1 Elephantulus edwardii | reverse complement strand
GGGGTGTTCACGTGGGGGGATGGGGTCATCACGTGCCTTGCACGGAGTCTTCTCACAGGGTGTTCAAGTGCAGGGCATGGGGTGTTCACGTGCCGGGCACTGGTGTTCATAGGTGTGTTCATGTGCCAGGCAACGGGTGTTCACGTGCCGGGCAGGGGGTGTTCACGTGCCGGTCACAGGGTGTTCACTTGCCAGGCACGGGGTATTCACACGGGGTGTCTACGTGCTGGGCACGGGGTGCTCACGTGCCGGGCATGGGGTGTTCTCGTGCTGGGCACACGTTGCTCACGTGCCGGGCACTAGGTGCTCCCGTACCGGGTACGGGGAGCTCACGTGCCGGGCACTAGGTGCTCACGTGCCAGGCACGGGGTGCTCACGTGGCGGGCACGGGGTGCTCACGTGCCGGGCAGGAGGTGATCACGTGCCGTGCACGCGGTGCTCACGTGCCGGACACGGGGTATTCTCACGCCGGGCATGCTTTGCTCACATGCCGGGCACTAGTTGCTCCCGTGCCGGGTACGGGGTGCTCACGTGCCGGGCACTAGGTGCTCACGTTCCGGGCATGGGGTGCTCACGTGCCGGGCACGCGGTACTCACGTGCCAGGCACCAGGTGTTCTCGTGCCGGGAACCGGGTGTTCACGTGCCGGGCACGGGGTGTTCACGTGCTGAGCACGGGGAGTTCACAAGGGGTGTCAACGTGCTGGGCACGGGTTGCTCACGTGCCGAGCACGGGTTGCTCACTTGCCGGTCACGGGGTGTTCACGTACGGGGCACGTGGTGTTCACGTGAGGGGCACCGAGTGTTCACGTGGTGGGCACCACGTTTTCACGTGCCGGGCACGGTGTGTTCACGTGCCGGGTACGGGGTGTTCATGTGCTGGGCACGGGGTGTTCACGTGCCGTACACGGGGTTTACACACGGGTGTTCAGCTGCCGGGCACGGGGTGTTCACACGGTGTTTTCATGTGACGAGTACTGGGTGTTCACGTGCCGGGCACGGGATTTACACACGGGTGTTCACCTGCCGGGCACGGGGTGTTCACACGGGGTTTTCATGTGAAGAGTACGGGGCGTTCACGTGCCAGGTACAGGGTGTTCATGTGCCCGGCATGGGGTGTTCACACGGGATGTTCACGTGCTGGGCACAGGGTGTTCACGTGCTGGGCACCGGGTGTTCACGTGCGGGGCACCGGGTGTTCACGTGGCGGGCACGGGGTATTCACGTGCTGGTCTCAGGGGGTTCACGTGCCAGGAACGCATTCATACACGTCTATCAACTCTGATGCATATATAAATCTTAATGAATTAGGAGTATAAAAAAATCCATGATTATCTGTGTTTCTGAGCACTATACCGTGATTCTATATGAAGTTGATAAGAATATATTTCAGGGGTCAGTCCACGTTTACGTTCCGGGTACGGGGTGCTCACGTGCCGGGCACTAGTTGCTCACGTTCCGGGCATGGGGTGCTCACGTGCCGGGCACCAGGTGTTCTCGTGCCGGGAACCGGGTGTTCACGTGCTGAGCACGGGGAGTTCACAAGGGGTGTCAACGTGCCAAGCCCGGGGTGCTCACGTTCCAGGCACGGGCTACTCAAGTACCGGTCACGGGGTGTTCACGTGCCGGGCACAGGGTGTTCCCGTGCCGGGCAGGGGGTGTTCCCGTGCCGGTCACCGGGTGCTCACGTGCCGGGCACATGGTGCTCACATGCTGGGCATGGAGTGTTCACGTGCCGGTCACGTGGTGTTCACGTGCCGTGCCTGCGGTGTTCACACGGGGTGTTCACGTGGGGGGATGGGGTCATCACGTGCCTTGAACGGAGTCTTCTCACAGGGTGTTCAAGTGCAGGGAACGGGGTTTTCACGTGCCG
>NW_006399817.1:2943970-2944381 GCF_000299155.1 Elephantulus edwardii | reverse complement strand
TCACGTACGGGGCACGTGGTGTTCACGTGCCGGGCACCGTGTGTTCACATGCCGGGTACGGGGTGTTCACGTGCCGGGCACGCGGTACTCACGTTCCGGGCATGGGGTGCTCACGTGCCGGGCACCAGGTGTTCTCGTGCCGGGAACCAGGTGTTCACACGGATGTTCACGTGCCGGGCACGGGGTGTTCACGTGCTGAGCACGGGGAGTTCACAAGGGGTGTCCACGTGCCAGGCACGGGGTGCCCACGTGCCGGGCGCTAGGTGCTCCACTGCCGGGTACGGGGTGCTCACGTGCCAGTCACGGGGTGCTCACGTGCCAGTCACGGGGTGCTCACGTGCCGGGCACTAGGCGCTCTCATGTCGGGTATGGGGTGCTCATCTGCCGGGCACGGGGTGCTCATCTGCCGGG
>NW_006399817.1:2942125-2942598 GCF_000299155.1 Elephantulus edwardii | reverse complement strand
GTCCACGTTCACGTTCCGGGCACAGGGTGCTCACATTCCAGGCACTAGTTGCTCACGTTCCGGGCATGGGGTGCTCACGTGCCAGGCACCAGGTGTTCTTGTGCCGGGAACCGGGTGTTCACACGGGTGTGCAAGTGCCATGCACGGGGTGTTCACGTGCTATGCACGGGGCGTTCACACGGGGTGCTCACGTGCCGGGCACGGGGTGCTCTCGTGCCGGGCACGCGTTGCTCACGTCCCGGGCATTAGGTGCTCCCGGGATGGGTACGGGTAGCTCACGTGCCGGGCACTAGGTGCTCACGTGCCGGGCACGGGGTTCTCACGTGCCGGGGACGCGGTGCTCACGTGCCGGGCACTAGGTGTTCACGGTCCTGGCATGGGGTGCTCACGTGCCGGGCACCACGTGTTCTCATGCCGGGAACCGCGTGTTCCCACGGGTGTTCACGTGCCGGGCACGGGGTGTTCACGTGCTG
>NW_006399817.1:2932856-2939969 GCF_000299155.1 Elephantulus edwardii | reverse complement strand
TGCCGGGCACTATGTGCTCCCGTGCCGGGTACGGGGTGCTCCCGTGCCGGGCACTAGGTGCTCACGTTCCGGGCATGGGGTGCTCACGTGCCGGGCACGCGGTACTCATGTGCCAGGCACCAGGTGTTATCGTGCCGGGAACCGGGTGTTAACGTGCCGGGCACGGGGTGTTCACGTTCTGAGCACGGGGAGTTCACAAGGGGTGTCCACGTGCCAGGCACGGCGTGCTCACGTTCCGGGCACGGGCTGCTCAAGTACTGGGCACGGGGTGTTCACGTGCCGGGCACGGGATTTTCACACGGGTGTTCAAGTATCGGGCACGGGGTGTTCACACGGGTTGTTCACGTGCCGGGCACGGGGTGTTCACGTGCCGGGGACGGGGTGTTTACGTGCTGGGCACGAGGTGGAACGCATTCATACACTTCCATCCACTCTGATGCATATATAAATCTTAATGAATTAGGGGTATAAAAAAACACATGGTTTTCTGTGTTTCTGAGCACTATACTGTGATTCTATATGAAGTTGATAAGAATATTTTTCAGGGGTGTTCACATGGGATGTTCACGTGCCCCGCACGGGGTGTTCACATGCTGGGCACCGGGTATTCACGTGCGGGGCACCGGGTGTTCATGTGGCTGGCACGGGGTATTCACGTGCTGGTCTCAGGGGGTTCACGTGACAGGAAGGCATTAATACACATCTATCAACTCTGATGCATATATAAATCTTAATGAATTAGGACTATAAAAAACACATATATTTCAGGGGTCCGTCCACGTTCACGTTCTGGGCACAGGGTGCTCACGTGCCGGGCACTAGTTGCTCACGTGCCGGGCACGGAGTGTTCACGTGCTGGTCATCGGGTGTTTACTTGGCGGACACCGGTTTTTCAAGTTCCCAGCACGGGGTGTTCAGGTGTCGGGCACCGGGTATTCACCTGCCTGCCACCGGGCGTTCAGACGGGTGTTCACGTGAAGGGTGCGTGGTGTTCACGTGGGGGGCACTGGATATTCACGTGCCTGGCACCGGGCATTCAGACGGGTGTTCACGTGCTGGGCACATGGTGTTCAAGTGGGGGGCACCGGGTTTTCACGTGCCGGGCACGGGGTGTTCACACGGGTGTTCACGTTCCCAGCACCGGGTGTTCACGTGCCGGGCACCGGGTATTCACGTGCCTGGCACCGGTTGTTCAGACGGGTGTTCACGTGCCGGGCATGTGGTGTTCATGTGGGGGGCACCGGGTATTCACGTGCCGGGCACCGGGTGTTCAGGTGCTGAGCACGTCGTGCTCACGTGCCGGGCACCGGGTATTCACGTGCCGGGCACGGAGTGTTCACGTGCCAGGCACCGGGTGTTCACACGGGTGTTCACATGCCGGGCACGGGGTGTTCAAGTGCCGGACATGGGGTTTTCACATGACGGGGAAGGGGTGTTCAAGTGCCGGGCACGAGGTGTTCACACGGTGTGTTCACGTGGGGGACACGGGGTGTTCACGTGCCGGGGAAGGGGTGTTCACGTGCATTGCACGGACTGTTCCCACAGGGTGTTCACGTGCCAGGCACCGGTGTTCACGTGCCGGGCACGGGGTGTTCACACGGGTGTTCACGTTCCCGGCACCGGGTGTTCCCGTGCCGGGGACCGGGTATTCACGTGCCGGGCACCGGGTGTTCACTCGGATGTTCACATGCCGGGCACGGGGTGTTCAAGTGGTGGACATGGGGTTTTCACATGACGGGAAAGGGGTGTTCAAGTGCCGTGCACGAGGTGTTCACACAGTGTGTTCACGTGGGGGACACGTGGTGTTCACACAGGGTGCTCACGTGCAGGAGATGGCGTGTTCACGTGCCGGGTAGGGGGTGTTCACGTGCCGGGTAGGGGGTGTTCAAGTGCCGGGCACGGGGTGCTTAAGTGCCGGGCACACGGTGTTCACGTGCCAGGCACGGGATGTTCACGTGCCGGGCATGGGCTACTCAAGTGCCGGGCAGGAGGTGTTCACGTGCTGGCCACGAGGTGTTCACACGTGGTATTTATTCACGTGCCGGGGACGGGTTGTTCACGTGCCGGGCGCAGGGTGTTCTATGCCGGACATGGGGTTTTCACATGACGGGGAAGGGGTGTTCAAGTGCCGGGCACGAGGTGTTCACACGGTGTGTTCACGTGGGGGACACGGGGTGTTCACACGGGTGTTCACGTTCCCGGCACCGGGTGTTCACGTGCTGGGCACCGGGTATTCACGTGCCGGGCACCGGGTGTTCACTTGGGTGTTCACGTGCCGGGCACGGGGTGTTCACGTGGCGGACATGGGGTTTTCACATGACGGGGAAGGCGTGTTCAAGTGCCGGGCACGAGGTGTTCACACGGTTTGTTCACGTGGGGGACACGGGGTGTTCACACAGGGTGCTCATGTGCCGGAGATGGCGTGTTCACGTGCTGGGTAGGGGGTGTTCACGTGACGGTCACGGGGTGTTCACGTGCCGGGCACGGGGTGTTCACGTGCTGGGCACTGGGCGTTCACACGTGCTTTTTATTCACGTGCCGGGGACGGGGTGTTCACGTGCCGGGCACGGGGTGCTTAAGTGCCGGGCATGGGGTGTTCACACGGGGTGTTCCCGTGCAGGGCACGGGGTGTTGACGTGCCGGCTACGCGGTGCTACCGTGCCGGGCATGGGCTACTCAAGTGCCGTGCAGGAGGTGTTCACACGTGGTATTCACGTGCCGGGGACGGAGTGTTCACGTGCAGGGCACCGGTTGTTCACATGCCGGGTACGGGGATTTCACAAGGGTGTTCTCCTGCCGGGCACGGGGTGTTCACCTGCCGGGCACGGGGTTTACACACGGGTGTTCACCTGCCAGGCACGGGGTGTTCACACGGGGTTTTCATGTGACGAGTACTGGGTGTTCACGTGCCGGGCACGGGGTTTACACATGGGTGTTCACCTGCCGGGCATGGGGTGTTCACACGGGGTTTTCATGTTACGAATACGGGGCGTTCACGTGTCAGGTACAGGGTGTTCATGTGCCGGGCACGGGGTGTTCACACGGGATGTTCACGTGCCCCGCACGGGGTGTTCACGTGCCGGGAACGAGGTGTTCACGTGCGGGTCATCGGGTGTTCACACTGGTGTTCACGTACTGGGCGTGGGGTGTAAACGTGCCGGGCACCGGGTATTCACGTGGCGGGCGCGGGGTATTCACGTGCTGGTCTCAGGGGGTTCACGTGCCAGGAACGCATTCATACACGTCCATCAACTCTGATGCATGTATAAATCTTAATGAATTAGGATAATAAAAAATCACATGATTTCTGTATTTCTGAAGACTACACATTGATTCTTTATGAAGCTAATAAGAATATATTTCAGAAGACAGTCCACGTTCACGTTCCGGGCACGGGGTGCTCAAGTGCCGGGCACTAGTTGCTCATGTTCCGGGCATGGGGTGCTCACGTGCCAGGCACCAGGTGTTCTTGTGCCAGGAACCGGGTGTTCACACGGGTGTCCACGTGCCAGGCACGGGGTGTTCACGTGTTGTGCACGGGGAGTTCACACGGGGTGTCCACGTGCCGGGCACTGGGTGCTCACCTGCCGGGCATGGGGTGTTCTCGTGCCGGGCACGCGTTGCTCACGTGCTGGGCACTAGGTGCTCACGTGCCAGGCACGGGGTGCTCACGTGGCGGGCACGGGGTGCTCACGTGCTGGGCAGGCGGTGATCACGTGCCGGGCACGCGTTGCTCACGTGCTGGGCACTAGGTGCTCACGTGCCAGGCACAGGGTGCTCACGTTCCGGGCATGGGGTGCTCACATGCCAGGCACCAGGTGTTCTCGTGCCAGGAACCGGGTGTTCACACGGTGTTCACGTGCCGGGCACGGGGTGCTCACGTGCCAGGCACGGGGTGCTCTCGTGCCGGGCACTAGGTGCTCACGTGCCGGGCTCGGCGTGCTCACGTGCCGGGCACGGGGTGCTCTCGTGCCGGGCATTAGGTGCTCCCGTGACGGGTACGGGGAGCTCACGTGCCGGGCACTAGGTGCTCACGTGCCGGGCACGCGGTGCTGACGTGCTGGGCACTAGGTGCTCACGTTCCGGGCATGGGGTGCTCACGTGCCGGGCAGCAGGTGTTCTCGTCCCGGGAACCGGGTGTTCACACGGGTGTTCACGTGCTAGGCACGGGGTGTCCACGTGCCAGGCACGGGGTGCCCACGTGCCGGGCGTTAGGTGCTCTCATGCCGGGTACGGGGTGCTCATCTGCCGGTTACGGGGTGCTCATCTGCCGGGCACGGGGTGCTCACGTGCCCGGCACGTGGTGCTCATGTGCCGGGCACCGGGTTTTCATGTGCTTGGCAACGGGTGTTCACACGGTTGTTCACATGCCAGACACAGGGTCTTAACGTGCCGGGCACGTGGTGTTCACGTGCCAGGCACGGTGTGTTCTCACGCCGGGCATGGGGTGCAAACGTGCCGGTCACGGGGTGCTCACGTGCCGGGCACGCATTGCTCATGTGCCGGGCACTAGGTGTTCTCGTGCCGGGTACGGGGTGCTCATCTGCCGGGCACGTGGTGCTTACGTGCCGGGCACCAGGTTTTCACGTGCTTGGCAACAGGTGTTCACACGGTTGTTCACGTGCCGGGTACAGGGTCTTAACGTGCTGGGCACGGTGTGTTCTCGCGCCGGGCATGGGGTGTTCACGTGATGGACACGGGGTGTTCACGTGCCGGGCACGGGATTTTCACACGGGTTGTTCACGTGCTGGGGACGGGGTGTTCACGTGCCGGGCACGGGGTGTTCACCTGCCGGGCGCGGGGTTTACACACGGGTGTTTACCTGCCGGGCACGGGGTGCTCACACGGGGTTTTCATGTGACGAGTACTGGGTGTTCACGTGCCGGGCACGGGGTTTACACACGGGTGTTCACCTGCCGGGCACGGGGTGTTCACACGGGGTTTTCATGTGACGAGTACGGGGCGTTCACGTGCCAGTTACAGGGTGTTCATGTGCCGGGCATGGGGTGTTCACACGGGATGTTTACGTGACCCGCACGGGGTGTTCACGTGCTGGGAACCGGGTGTTCACGTACCGGGAACGGGGTGTTCACGTGCCGGGCACGAGGTGTTCACGTGCGTGGCACCGGGTCTTCACACGGGTGTTCACGTGCTGGGCACGGGGTGTAAACGTGCCGGGCACCGGGTGTTCACGTGGCGGGCACAGGGTATTCACGTGCTGGTCTCAGGGGGTTCACGTGCCAGGAATGCATTAATGAATAAATCTTAATGAATTAGGAGTATAAAAAAACCCATGATTATCTGTGTTTCTGAGCACTATACCGTGATTCTATATGAAGTTGATAAGAATATATTTCAGAGGACAGTCTACGTTCACGTTCCGGGCACGGGGTGCTCAAGTGCCGGGCACTAGTTGCTCACGTTCCGGGCATGGGTTGCTCACGTGCCAGGCACCAGGTGTTCTCGTGCCGGGAACCGGGTGTTCACACGGGTGTTCATGTGCTGGGCACGGGGTGTTTACGTGCTGAGCACGGGGAGTTCACACGGGGTATCCATGTGCTGGGCACGGAGTGCTCACGTGCCGGGCAGGCGGTGATCACGTGCCGGGCACGGGGTGTTCTCGTGCCGGGCATGCTTTGGTCACATGCTGGGCACTATGTGCTCCCGTGCCGGGTACGGGGTGCTCACGTGCCGGGCACTAGGTGATCACGTTCCGGGCATGGGTGCTCACGTGCCGGGCACGCGGTAGTCACGGGCCAGGCACCAGGTGTTCTCGTGCTGGGAACCGAGTGTTCACACGGGTGTTCACGTGCTGGGCACGGGGTGTTCACGTGCTGAGCACGGGGAGTTCACACGGGGTGTCCACGTGCCAGGCACGGGGTGCTCACCTGCCGGGCGATAGGTGCTCCCGTGCCGGGTACGGGGTGCTCACGTGCCGGGCACCGGGTGCTCACATGCCGGGCACGGGGTGCTCACGTGCCGGGCATCGGGTTTTCACGTGTTTCGCAATGGGTATTCACACGGTAGTTCACGTGCCGGTCACAGGGTCTTAACATGCCGGGCACGTGGTGTTCACATGCCGGGCACGGTGTGTTCTCGTGCCGGGCATGAGGTGTTCACGTGCCGGACACGAGGTGTTCACTTGCAGGGCACGGGATATTCACACGGGTGTTCAAGTATCGGGCACGGGGTGTTCACACTGGTTGTTCACGTGCTGTGGACGGGGTGTTCACGTGCCGGGCACGGGGTGTTCACGTGCCGGACACGGGGTGTTCACGTGCCGGGCACGGGATTTTCACATGGGTGTTCAAGTATCGGGCACGGGGTGTTCTCACGGGTTGTTGACATGCTGGGGACTGGTTGTTCACGTGCCGGGCACGGGGTGTTCACGTGCCGGGGACGGGGTGTTTACATGCCGGGCACGAGGTGGAACGCATTCTTACACTTCCATCCACTCTGATGCATATATCAATCGTAATGAATTAGGAGTATAAAAAAACACATGGTTTTCTGTGTTTCTGAGCACTATACAGTGATTCTATATGAAGTTGATAAGAATATATTTCAGGGGTCAGTCCACGTTCACGTTTCGGGCACGGGGTGCTCACGTGCTGGGCACTAGTTGCTCACGTGCCGGGCACGGGGTGTTCACGTGCTGGTCATCGGGTGTTCATTTGTTGGACACCGGTTGTTCAAGTTCCCGGCACGTGGTGTTCACGTGGGGGGCACTGGATATTCACGTGCCTGGAACCGGGCGTTCAGACTGGTGTTCACGTGCTGGGCACATGGTGTTCACGTGGGGGGCACCGGGTGTTCACGTGCCGGGCACCGGGTATTCACGTGCCGGGCACCGGGTATTCACGTGCCTGGCACCGGTTGTTCAGACGGGTGTTCACGTGCCGGACATGTGGTGTTCATATGGGGGGCACCGGGAATTCATGTGCCGGGCACGGGGTGTTCACGTGCCGGGCACCGGGTGTTCAGGTGCTGAGCACGTTGTGTTCACGTGCCGGGCACCGGGTATTCACGTACTGGGCACGGGGTGTTCACGTGCTGGGCACCGGGTGCTCACACGGGTGTTCACGTGCCGGGCACGGGGTGTTCAAGTGCCGG
>NW_006399817.1:2931493-2932179 GCF_000299155.1 Elephantulus edwardii | reverse complement strand
GTGTTCACGTGCAGGGCACCGGTTGTTCACGTGCCAGGCACGTCGTGTTCACGTGCCGGGCACCGGGTATTCACGTACTGGGCACGGGGTGTTCACGTGCCAGGCACCGGGTGCTCACACGGGTGTTCACGTGCCGGGCACGGGGTGTTCAAGTGCCGGACATGGGGTTTTCACATGACGGGGAAGGGTTGTTCAAGTGCAGGGCACGAGGTGTTCAGAAGGTGTGTTCACGTGGGGGACACGGGGTGTTCACACGGGGTGTTCACGTGCCGGGGATGGGGGTTCACGTGCCTTGCACGGACTGTTCACACAGGGTGTTCACGTGCCAGGCACCGGTGTTCACGTGCCGGGCATGGGGTGTTCACACGGGTGTTCACGTTCCTGGCACCGGGTGTTCCCTTGCCGGGCACCGGGTATTCACGTGCCGGGCACCGGGTGTTCACACGGGTGTTCCCGTGCCGGGCACGGGGTGTTCAAGTGCCGGACATGGGGTTTTCTCATGACGGGGAATGGGTGTTCAAGTGCCGGGCACGAGGTGTTCACACAGTGTGTTCACGTGGGGGACACGGGGTGTTCACACGGGGTGCTCACGTGTCAGAGATGGCGTGTTCACGTGCCGGGTAGGGGGTGTTCACGTGCTGGGCACCGGGTGTTCACGTGCCGGGCACGGGGTGCTTAAGTGCCGG
>NW_006399817.1:2930925-2931393 GCF_000299155.1 Elephantulus edwardii | reverse complement strand
GTTCACGTGCCGCGCACGGGGTGTTCACACGGAGTGTTCACGTGCCCGGCACAGGGTGCTCACGAGCCGGGCGCGGGTTGTACACGTGCCGGTCACTGGGTATTAACGTGCCTGGCACGGGTTTTCACACGGATGTTCACGTGCCGGCATGGGGTGTTCACATGCTTGGCACCGGGTGTTCACGTACCGGGCAGGGGGTGTTCACTTGCCGGGCATGGGGTGCTCAAGTGCCGGGAAAGGGGTATTCACATGGGGTGTTCACGTGCTGGGCACGGGGTGTACCCGTGCCGGGCTCGGGGTGCTCAAGTGCGGGGGAAGGGGTGTTCAGACGGTATGCTGACGTGCCGTGCAAGGGGTGTTCACGAGCCGGCAACGGGTTGTTCACGTGCCGGGAACGGGGTGTTCACGGGCAGGGCACGAGGTGTTCACGTGCGGGGCACCGGGTGTTCACGTGCCGGGTACGGGGTG
>NW_006399817.1:2928057-2930209 GCF_000299155.1 Elephantulus edwardii | reverse complement strand
GGCACGGGGTGTTCTCACGCCGGGCACGCATTGCGCACGTGCCGGGCACTAGGTGCTCTCATGTCAGGAACGCGGTGCTAACGTGCCGGGCATGGGGTGCTCACGTGCCGGGCACTAGGTGTTCACGTGCCGGGCACTGGGTGCTCACCTGCTGGGCACGGGGTGCTCACGTGCCGGGCACGGGGTACTCACGTGCCGGGCACGGGGTGTTCACGTGCCGGGCACGGGGTTTACACACGGGTGTTCACCTGCCGGGCACGGGGTGTTCACATGGGGTTTTCATGTGACGAGTACGGGGTGTTTACGTGCCGGGCACGAGGTGTTCACACGGGGCGTTCACGTGCCAGGTACGGGGTGTTAATGTGCCGGGCATGGGGTGTTCACACAGGATGTTCACGTACCGGGCACGAAGTGTTGACACTGTGTGTTCAATTGCCAGGTACGGGGTGTACACGTGTCGGACATGGGGTTTTGACACGGGGTGTTCACGTGCGGGAGATGGGGTGTTCACGTGCCTTGCACGGAGTGTTCACACAGGGTGTTCACGTGCCGGGCACGTGGTGATCACGTGCCGGCAAGGGGTGTTCATGTGCAGGGCACGGGGTGTTCTCATGCCGGGCAGAGGGTGTTTACGTGCCGGTCACGAGGTGTTCCCGTGCCGGGCAGTGTTCACGTGCCTGTCACGGGGTGTTCACGTGCCGGGCAGGGGGTGTTCACGTGCCGGGCAGGGGTGTGCACGTGCCGGTCACGGGGTGGTCCCATCCCGGGCATGGGGTGTGCACATGGTGGGCATGGAGTGTTCACGTGCCGGTCCTGGGGTGTTCACACGGGGTGTTCACGTGGGGGGATGTGATCATCACCTACTTGCATGGAGTCTTCTCACAGGGTGTTCAAGTGCAGGGCACGGGGTGTTCACGTGCCGGGCACTGGTGTTCATAGGTGAGTTCATGTGCCAAGCAACGGGTGTTCACGTGCCGGGCAGTGGGTTTTCACGTACCGGTCACAGGGTGTTCACTTGCCGGGCACGGGGTGTTCACACGGGGTGCTCACGTACCGGACCCAGGTTGCTCACGTACCGGGCACGGGGTGTTCACGTACCAGGCACGGGGTGTTCATGTACCGGGCACGCGATGTTCACGGGCCGGACACTGAGTGTTCACGTGACAGGCACGGGGTGTTCACAGGCCGGGCACCGAGTGATCACGTTCCAGGCACGGGTTGTTCACGTATGGGGCACGGGGTGTTCACGTGCCGGGCACCGAGTGTTCACGTGCCGGGCACCGGGTGTTCACGTGGCGGGCACAGGGCACTCACGTGCTGGGCTCAGGGGGTTCACGTGCCAGGAACGTATTCATACACGTCCATCAACTCTGATGCATATATAAATCTTAATGAATTAGGAGTATAAAAAAAGACATGATTATCTGTGTTTCTGAGCACTATACCGTGATTCTATATGAAGTTGATAAGAATATATTTCAGGGGTCAATCCACGTTCACGTTCCGGACATGGGGTGCTCACGTGCCGGGCACTTGTTGCTCACGTACCGGGCACGGGGTGTTCACGTGCTGGTCATCGGTTGTTCACTTGGCGGACACCGGTTGTTCATGTTCCCAGCACGGGGAGTTCAGTTGCCGGGCACCGGGTATTCACGTGCCTGGCACCGGGCGTTCAGACGGGTGTTCACGTGAAGGGCGCATGGTGTTCACGTGGGGGGCACCGGATATTCACGTGCCTGGAACCGGGCGTTCAGACGGGTGTTCACGTGCTGGGCACATGGTGTTCACGTGGGGGGCACTGGGTATTCACGTGCCGGGCACAGGGTGTTCACCCGGGTGTTCACTTTCCCGGCACCGGTTGTTCACGTGCCGGGCACCGGGATCTCACGTGCCGGGCACTATGTGCGCACTTGCCGGGGACGGGGTGCTCTCGTGCCGGGCACCGGGTGCTCACGTGCCGGGCACTAGTTGCTCACGTTGCGGGCATGGGGTGCTCACGTGCCGGGCACCGGCATCTCACGTGCCGGGCACTAGGTGCGCACTTGCCGGGGACGGGGTGCTCTCGTGCCGGGCACCGGGTGCTCACCTGCCGGGCACTAGGTGGTCACATACCGGGGACAGGGTGTTCACGTGCTGAGCACGTGGTGTTCAT
>NW_006399817.1:2924828-2926986 GCF_000299155.1 Elephantulus edwardii | reverse complement strand
ACAGGGTGTTCACGTGCTGAGCACGTGGTGTTCACGTGCCGGGCACCGGGTATTCACGTGCTGGGCCCGGGGTGCTCACCTGCCGGGGAAGGGGTGATCACGTGCCGGGCACCTGGTATTCACGTGCCGGGGACGGGGTGATCACGTGCCGGGCACCTGGTGTTCACGTGCTGGGAACGGGGTGTTCATGTGCTGAGCACGTGGTGTTCAAGTGCCGGGCACTGGGAATTCATGTGCAGGCCCCGTGGTGCTCACGTGCCGGGGACGGGGTGATCACGTGCCGGCGACGGGGTGATCACGTCCCGGGCATCTGGTGTTCACGTGCCGGGCACTATGTGCTCACGTGCCGGGCATTAGGTGGTCACGTGCCGGGCACGGAGTGCTCACATGCCGGGGACGGGGTGTTCCCGTGCCCGACATAGGGTGTTCACGTCCTGAGCACGTGGTGTTCATGTGCCGGGCAACGGGTTGCTCACGTGCCGGGGATGGGGTGATCACATGCCAGGAACCTGGTGTTCACGTGCCGGGCACCGGGTGCTCACGTGCCGGGAACGGGGTTATCACGTGCCGGGCAACTGGTGTTCACGTGCCGGGCACCGGGAGCTCACGTGCCGGGCACTAGGTGCTCACGTGCCGGGCATTAGTTGGGCACGTGCCGGGCACGGAGTGCTCACATGCCGGGGGCGGGGTGTTGCCGTGCCCGACATAGGGTGTTCACGTCCTGAGCATGTGGTGTTCATGTGTCTGGCAACGGGTTGCTCACGTGCCGGGGATGGGGTGATCACGTGCCAGGAACCTGGTGTTCACGTGCCGGGCACCGGGTGCTCACGTGCCGGGAACGAGGTTATCACGTGCCGGGCAACTGGTGTTCACGTGCCGGGCACCGGGAGCTCACGTGCCGGGCACTAGGTGCTCACGTGCTGGGGACGGGGTGTTCAACTGCCGGGCACTGGGTGCTCACGTGCCGGGCACGGGGTGCTCACGTGCCGGCGACGGGGTGTTCACGTGCCCGGCACGGGGCGTTCCCATGTCGTGTACCGGGTAATGACGTGCCAGGCTCGGGGTCCTCAAATGCCGGGGAAGGGGTGATCACGTGCCGGGTACGGGGTGCTCACGTGCCGGGGACGGGGTGATCACGGGCTGGGCAGGTGGAGTTCATGTTCCCGGCTCGGGGTGTTCCCTTGCCCGGCAAGGGATGTTCATGTGCTAAGCACGTGTTGTTCATGTGCCTGGCACCGGGTATTCACGTGCCGGGCCCGGGGTGCTCACCTGCCAGGGAAGGGGTGATCTCGTGCCTGGCACCTGGTGTTCACATGCTGAGCACGTGGTGTTCACGTGCCGGGCACCGGGTATTCACGTGCTGGGCCCGGGGTGCTCACCTGCCGGGGAAGGGGTGATCACGTGCCTGGCACCTGGTGCTCACGTGCCGGGCACCGGGTGCTCACGTGCCGGGCACTAGGTGCTCAGGTGACGGGGACGGGGTGCTCACGTGCCGGGGACGGGGTGATCACGTTCTGGGCAGGTGGAGTTCATGCTCCCGGCTCGGGGTGTTCCCTTGCCCCCCAAGGGATGTTCACGTGCTAAGCACGTGTTGTTCATGTGCCGGGCACCGGGATTTACGTGCAGGGCCCGGGTCGCTCACGTGCCGGGGACGTGGTGATCCCGTGCCTGGTACATGGTGTTCATGTGTCGGGCACCGGGTGCTCACGTGCCGGGCACCGGGTGCTCACGTGCCGGGTACGGGGTGCTCACGTGCCGGGGACGGGGTGATCACGTGCCGGGCACCTGGTGTTCACGTGCCGGGAACGGGGTGTTCATGTGCTGAGCACGTGGTGTTCACATTCCGGGCACTGGGTACTCACGTGCTGGGCACCGGGTGCTCACGTGCCGGGGATGGGGTGCTCACGTGCCGGGCACCTGGTGTTCACGTGCCGGGCCCGGGGTGCTCACGTGCCGGGGACGGTTGATCTCGTGCCAGGCACCGGGTGCTCCCGTGCCGGGGACGCGGTGCTCATGTGCTGGGGCGGGGGTGATCACGTGTCGGGCCCCTGGTGTTCACGTTCCGGGCACCGGGTGCTCACGTGCTGGGGACGGGGTGCTCAAGTGCCGGGGACGGGGTGATCACGTGCCGGCACCGAGTATTCACGTGCCGGGCACC
>NW_006399817.1:2921683-2923718 GCF_000299155.1 Elephantulus edwardii | reverse complement strand
GTTCCCGGCACCGGGTGTTTACGTGCCGGGCACGGGGTGCTCACACAGGGTGTTCCCGTGCCAGGCACGGGGTGCTCACATGCTGGGCGCGGGGTGTTCAAACGGGTGTTCATGTGCCGGGCACGGGGTGTTCACACAGGGTGTCCACGTGCCGGCCACGGGGTGTTCACACAGGATGTTCATGCGACACAGGGTGTTCATACGGGGTGCTCACGTGCCAGGCGCGGGGTGTTCATGTGCCGGGCGCGGGGTGCTCACGAGCCGGGCGCGGGGTGCTCACCTGCCGGGCATCTGGTGATCACGTGCCGGGCACCGGGTGTTCACACGGGTGTTCGCGTACCGGGCACGGTGTGTTCAAGTGCCGGGCACGGGGTGTTCACATGCTTGTGTTCACGTGCCGGGCACAGGGTGTTCCCGTGCCGGGCACCGCGTGCTCAAGTACCGGGTACGGGATGTTTACGTGCCGGGCACGGGGTGTTCACACGGGGTGCTCACATGCCGGGCGCGGTGTGCTCACGTGCGGGGCGCGGTGTGCTCACGTGCCGGACGCGGTGTGCTCACGTGCCGGGCGCGGGGTGCTCACGTGCAGGGCGCGGGGTGTTCACGTGCCAGGCATCTGGTGTTCACGTGCCGGGCACAGTGTGTTATCATGCCGGGCACGGGGTATTCACGTGCCGGACACAGGGTCTTCACGTGCCCGGCAAAGGGTTTTCACATGGGTGTACAAGTACCGGGCACGAGGTGTTCACACGGGTTGTTCACGTGCCAGACACGGGGTGTTCACGTGCTGGGCACGAGGTGTTCACACCGGGTGTTCACGTGGCGGGCATGGGGTGTTCACACGGGGTGTTCACGTACGGGGGAGGGGGTGTTCACGTGCCTTTCACGGAGTGTTCACACAGGGTGTTCTCGTGCTGTGCACGGGGTGTTCACGTGCGGTGTACGAGGTGTTCAAATGGGGTGTACACTTGCCGGGCACGGGGCGTTCACGTTCTGCGCATGGGGTGTTCACTTGCCGGGCACCGGATGTTCATGTGCTGGGCACCGGGTGATCACGTGCCGGGCACTGGGTGTTCACACGGGTGTTCACGTGCCGGGCACGGGGTGTTCACGTGCTGGTGTTCACATGCCGGGCGCGGGGTGCTCACGTGCCGAGCGAGGGGTGCTCACGTGCCGGGCGCGGTGTGCTCACCTGCCCTGTGCGGGGTGCTCACGTACCGGGCGCGGGGTGTTCACACGGGGCGTTCACATGCCAGGTACGTGGTGTGCACGTGCCAGTCACAGAGTGTTCACGTGCCGGGCAGGGGTGCTCACGTGCCGGGCACCGGGTGCTCACGTGCCGGGCAAGGGGTGCTCACGTGCCGGGCACGGCATGTGCACGTCCGGGCAGGGGGTTTTCACGTGCTGGTCATGGGGTGTTCACGTGCCAGTCACGGTTTGTTCACTTGCCGGGCACAGGGTGTCCACACGGGGTGCTCACGTGCCTGGCACGGGGTCCTTACGTGCCAGGCACGGGGTGGTCACGTGCCGGGCACTCAGTGCTCACGTGCTGGGCAGGAGGAGTTCTAATGGTGTGTTCACGTGCTGGGAACGGGATGTTCACGTGCCGGGCAACGGGTTTTCACATGGGTGTTCAAGTGCCGGGCACGAGGTGTTCAAACGGGATTTTCACGTGCCAGGGACGGGGTGTTCACATGCTGCGCACGAGGTGTTCACACCAGGTGTTCACGTGCCGGGCATGGGGTCTTCACACGGGGTGTTCATGTACGGTGGAGGGGGTGTTCACATGCCTTTCACGGAGTGTTCACACAGTGCCGTGCACGGCGTGTTCACGTGCGGTGTAGGAGGTGTTCAAATGGGGTGTTCACTTGCCGGGCACGGGGTGTTCATGTGCCGGGCACGGGGTGTTCACATGCCGGGCACGGGGTGTTCACTTGCCGGGCACCGGATGTTCACATGCCGGTCACCGTGTGCTCACGTGCCGGGCGCGGTGGCCCACGTGCCGGGTACGGGATGTTTACGTGCCGGGCACGAG
>NW_006399817.1:2918027-2920871 GCF_000299155.1 Elephantulus edwardii | reverse complement strand
GGGTGTTCAAACGGGTGTTCATGTGCCGGGCACGGGGTGTTCACACAGGGTGTTCACGTGCCGGCCACGGGGTGTTCACACAGTGTGTTCATGCGACACAAGGTGTTCATACGGGGTGCTCACGTGCCAGGCGTGGGGTGTTCATGTGCCGGGCGTGGGGTGCTCACGAGCCGGGCGCGGGGTGCTCACCTGCCGGGCGCGGGGTGTTCACGTGGCGGGCGCGGGGTTTTCACGTGCCGGGCACCGGGTGTTCACGTGTCAGGCACCGGGGGTTCACGTGCCGGCCCCCGGGTTTTCACGTGTCGGGCACCGGGTTTTCACACGGGTGTTCACGTGCCAGGCACCGGGTGTTCACGTGCCGGCCACCGGGTGTTCACGTGCCGGCACAGGGTGTTTACGTGCTGGGCACCAGGTTTTCACATGGGTGTTCAAGTACCGGGCACGAGGTGTTCACACGGGTTGTTGACGTGCCAGGGACAGGGTGTTCACGTGCTGGGCACGAGGTGTTCACACCGGGTGTTCACGTGACGGGCATAGGGTGTTCACACAGGGTGTTCTCGTGCCGTGCACGGGGAGTTCACGTGCGGTGTACGAGGTGTTCAAATGGGGTGTTCACTTGCCGGGCATGGGGCGTTCACGTTCCGCGCACGGGGTGTTCACTTGCCGGGCACCGGATGTTCACGTGCTGGGCACCGGGTGATCACGTGCAGGGCACCGGGTGTTCACACGGGTGTTCACGTGCTGGGCACGGGGTGTTCACGTGCCGGCCACCGGGTACTCAAGTGGCGGGCACCGGGTGCTCACGTGCCGGGCGCGGGGTGCTCACGAGCCGGGCGCGGTGTGCTCACCTGCCGGGTGCGGGGTGCTCACGTGCCGGGCGCGGGGTGTTCACGTGGCGGGCACCGGGTGTTTACGTGCCGGGCACGAGGTTTTCACACGGGGCATTCACATGCCAGGTATGGGGTGTGCACGTGCCGGTCACGGGGTGTTCGCGTGCTGTCACGGGGTGTTCACTTGCCGGGCACGGGGTGTTCACACGGGGTGCTCACGTGCCAGGCACGGGTTGCTCACGTGCCGAGCACGGGTTGCTCACGTGCCGGTCACAGGGTGTTCACGTGGCGGGCATGGGGTGTTCACATGCCGGGCACGGTGTGTTCACACGTGTGTTCTCGTGCCGGGCACCGTGTGTTCACGTGCCGTGCACGGGGTGTTCACGTGCCCGGCTCGGGGGTTTCATGTGTCAGGAACGCATTCATACACTTCCATCAACTCCGATCCATATCGAAATCTTAATGAAATAAGAGAATAAGAAACCACATGATTTTCTGTATTTCTGAGCACTATACCGTGATTCTATATGAAGTTGATGAATGTATTTCAGGGGTCAATTCACGTTGACATGCCGGGCACGGGATGCTCACGTGCTGGGCACCGGGTGCTCACGTGCCGGGCACGCGTTGCTCACCTGTCGGGCACTAGGCGCTCGCATGTCGGGTACGGGGTGCTCACGTGCCGTGCATGGGGTGTTCACTTGCCGGGCATCGGGTGTTCACTTGGCGGGCACCGGGTGGTCAATTGCTGGGCACCGGGTGTTCATGTTCCAGGCACGGGGTGTGCACGTGCGGGCATGGGGTTTACACACAGGTGTTCACCTGCCGGGCACGGGGTGTTCACACGCGGTTTTCATGTGACGAGGACGGGGTGTTTACGTGCCGGGCACAAGGTGTTCACACCGGGCGTTCACGTGCCAGGTACGGGGTGTTCACGTGCCGGGCACCGGTGTTCACAGGTGTGCTCACATGCCGGGCACGGAATCTTCACGTGCCGGGCAGGGGGTGTTTACGTGCCAGTCATGGCGTGTTCCCGTTCTGGGCACGGCGTGTGCACATCCGGGCAGGGGGTTTTCAAGTGCCGGTCACGGGGTGTTCAATTGCCAGTCACGGTTTGTTCACTTGCCGGGCACAGGGTGTCCACACGGGGTGCTCACGTGCCTGGCACGGGGTCCTTACGTGCCGGGCATGGGGTGGTCACGTGCCGGGCACTGGGTGCTCACGTGCCGGGCACGAGGAGTTCTAATGGTGTGTTCACGTGCTGGGCACGGGATGTTCACGTGCCGGGCACGGGGTGTTCATTTGCCGGGGACAGGGTGTCCACACAGGGTGCTCACGTGCCTGGCACGGGGTCCTTACGTGCCGGGCACGGGGTGGTCTCGTGCCGGGCACTGGGTGCTCACGTGCCGGGCACGAGGAGTTCTAACGGTGTGCTCACATGCTGGGCGCGGAGTGTTCAAACGGGTGTTCATGTGCTGGGCACGGGGTGCTCACACAGGGTGTTCCCGTGCCAGGCACGGGGTGCTCACATGCTGGGCGCGGGGTGTTCAAATGGGCGTTCACGTGCCGGGCACGGGGAGTTCACACAGGGTGTTCACGTGCCGGGCACGGGGTGTTCACTTGCCGGGCACGGGGTATTCACACGGGTGTGCACGTGCCGGGCACCGGGTGCTCACGTGCCGGGCGCAGGGTGCTCACGAGCCGGGCTCGGGGTGCTCACGTGCCGGGCGCGGTGTGCTCACCTGCCGGGCGCGGTGTGCTCACCTGCCGGGCGCGAGGTGTTCACGTGTCGGGCACCGGGTGTTTACATGCCGGGCACGAGGTGTTCACACGGGGTGCTCACGTGCCGAGCACGGGTTGCTCACGTTCCGGTCACAGGGTGTTCACGTGGCGGGCATGGGGTGTTTACGTGCGGGGCACGGGGTGTTCACACGTGTGTTCACGTGTCGGGTACCGTGTGTTCATGTGCCGGGCACGGGATGTTCACACGCGGTTTTCATGTGACGAGGACGGG
>NW_006399817.1:2913339-2917240 GCF_000299155.1 Elephantulus edwardii | reverse complement strand
TCACACGGATGTCCACGTGCCGGGCACGGGGTGGTCACACAGGGTGTTCCCGTGCCGGGCACGGGGTGCTCACATGCTGGGCACGGGGTGTTCAAACGGGTGTTCACGTGCCGGGCATCAGGTGTTCACGTGCCGGGCATCAGGTGTTCACGTGCCGGGCACAGTGTGTTATCATGCCGGGCACGGGGTATTCACGTGCCGGACACGGGGTCTTCACGTGCCGGGCAAAGGGTTTTCACACGGGTGTACAAGTGCCTGGCACGAGGTGTTCACACGGGATTTTCACGTGCCAGGGACGGGGTGTTCACATGCTGGGCACGAGGTGTTCACACGGGGTGCTCACGTGCCTGGCACGGGGTGTTCACACGGGGTGCTCACGTGTCTAGCACGGGGTGCTCACGTGTCTAGCACGGGGTGCTCACGTGCCGGTCACTGGGTATTCACGTGGCAGGCACCGGGTGTTCACGTGCCGGGCACCGGGTGTTCACTTGCCGAGCACGGGATGTTCACGTGCCTGGCACGGGGTATTCACACTGGGTGCTCACATGCCAGGCAAGTGGTGCCACCGTGCCGGGCACGGGGTGCTCATGTGCCGGGTACGGGTACAGGGTGATCACGTGCCGGGCATCAGGTGCTCATGTGCCGCGCACCGGGTGTTCACACGGATGTCCACGTGCCGGGCACTGGGTGGTCAGACGGGGTGTTCACGTGCCGGGCGCAGGGTGCTCACGTGCCTGTACGGGGTGCTCACGTGCCAGCACCGGGTGTTCACGTGCCGGCCACCGGGTGTTCACACGTTTGTTCACGTGCCGGGCACAGGGTGTTTACGTGCCGGGAATGGGGTGCTCACACAGGGTGCTCCCGTGCCGAGCACGGGGTGCTCACATGCTAGGCACGGGGTGTTCAAACGGGTGTTCACGTGCCAGGCACGGTGTGTAATCATGCCGGGCACGGGGTATTCACGTGCCAGACACGGGGTCTTCACGTGCCAGGTATGGGGTGTTCATGTGCCGGGTATGGGGTCTTCACACGGGATGTTCACGTGTCGGACACGGGGTGCTCACGGGCCGAGCACAGGTTGCTCGTGTGCCGGTCACAGGGTGTTCACATACCCGGCACGGGGTGTTCACGTGCAGGCCACCGGGTGTTCACGTGCAGGGCACAGGGTGTTCACACGGTTGTTCACGTCCCGGGCACAGGGTGTTTACGTGCCGGGCATGTGGTGTTCACTTGCCGGGTACGGTTTGTTCTCGTGTCGGGCACGAGGTGTTCACGTGCCGGACCCGGGGTTTTCACGTGCCGGGCACCGGGTTTTCACATGGGTGTTCAAGTACCGGGCACGAGGTGTTCACACGGGTTGTTGACGTGCCAGGGACGGGGTGTTCACATGCTGGGCAAGAGGTGTTCACACCGGATGTTCACGTGCCGGGCATGGGGTGTTCACACGGGGTGTTCACGTACGGGGGAGGGGTGTTCACGTGCCTTTCACGGAGTGTTCACACAAGGTGTTCTCCTGCCGTGCACGGGGTGTTCACGTGCGGTGTACGAGTTGTTCAAATGGGGTGTTCACTTGCCGGGCACGGGGTGTTCACTTGCTGGGCACCGGAAGTTCACGTGCTGGGCACCGGGTACTCACGTGCCGGGCACTGGGTGGTCACACGGGTGTTCACGTGCCAGGCACGGGGTGTTCACGTGCTGGTGTTCACGTGCCGGGCACGGGCTGTTTACGTGCAGGGCACCGGGTGCTCACGTGCCGGGCACCGGGTACTCACGTGACAGGCACCGGGTGCTCACGTGCAGGACGCGGGATGCTCACGAGCCGGGCGCGGTGTGCTCACCTGCCGGGTGCGGGGTGCTCACGTGCCGGGTGCGGGGTGTTTACATGCCGGGCACGAGGTGTTCACACGGGGTGCTCACGTGCCGGGCACGGGTTGCTCACGTGCCGAGCACGGGTTGCTCACGTGCCGGGCACCAGTGTTCACATGCCGGGCACGTAATCTTCACGTGCCAGGTATGGGGTGTTTACGTGCCGGTCACGGGGTGTTCCCGTTCCGGGCACGGCATGTGCACGTCCAGGCAGGGGGTTTTCACGTGCCGGTCATGGGGTGTTCACGTTCCAGTCACGGTTTGTTCACTTGCCGGGGACAGGGTGTCCACACGGGGTGCTCACGTGCCTGGCACGGGGTCCTTACGTGCCGGGCATGGGGTGGTCACGTGCCGGGCACTGGGTGCTCACGTGCCGGGCACGAGGAGTTCTAATGGTGTGTTCACGTGCTGGGCACGGGATGTTCACGTGCCGGGCACGGGGTGTTCATTTGCCGGGGACAGGGTGTCCACACGGGGTGCTCACGTGCCTGGCACGGGGTCCTTACGTGCCGGGCACGGGGTGGTCACGTGCCGGGCACTGGGTGCTCACGTGCCGGGCACGAGGTGTTCTAACGGTGTGCTCATATGCTGGGCGCGGGGTGCTCATGTGCCGGGCACGGGGTGCTCACACAGGGTGTTCCCGTGCCAGGCACGGGGTGCTCACATGCGGGGCGCGGGGTGTTCAAACGGGCGTTCACGTGCCGGGCACGGGGAGTTCACATAGGGTGTTCACGTGCCGGGCACGGGGTGTTCACTTGCCGGGCACGGGGTATTCACACGGATGTGCACGTGCCGGGCACGGGGTGTTCACATGCCGGGCAGCGGGTGCTCACATGCTGGGCACCGGGTACTAACGTGGCGAGCACCAGGTGCTCACGTGCCGGGCGCAGGGTGCTCATGAGCCGGGCTCGGGGTGCTCACGTGCCGGGCGCGGTGTGCTCACCTGCCGGGCGCGGGGTGCTCACGTGCCGGGCGTGGTGTGCTCACCTGCCGGTTGCGGGGTGTTCACGTGTCGGGCACCGGGTGTTTACGTGCCGGGCCGAGGTGTTCACACGGGGTGCTCACGTGCCGGGCACGGGTTGCTCACGTGCCGAGCACGGGTTGCTCACGTGCCGGTCACAGGGTGTTCACGTGGCGGGCATGGGGTGTTCACGTGCGGGGCACGGGGTGTTCACACGTGTGTTCACGTGCCGGGCACCGTGTGTTCATGTGCCGGGGACGGGGTGTTCACGTGCCAGGCACGGGGTTTACACACTTGTGTTCACCTGCCGGGCACGGGGTGTTCACACGCGGTTTTCATGTGACGAGGACGGGGTGTTTACATGCCGGGCACGAGGTGTTCACACGGGGTATTCACGTGCCAGGTACGGGGTGTTCATGTGCCGGGCATGGGGTGTTCACGTGTCGGGCACGGGGTGCTCACATGCCGGGTAAGGGGTGCTCATGTGCCAGTCACGGTTTGTTCACTTGCTGGGGACAGGATGTCCACACAGGTTGCTCACGTGCCTGGCACGGGGTCCTTACGTGCCGGGCACGGGGTGGTCACGTGCCGGGCACTGGGTGCTCACGTGCCAGGCACGAGGAGTTCTAATGGTGTGTTCACGTGCTGGGCACGGGATGTTCACGTGCCGGGCACGGGGTGTTCACACTAGGTGCTCACATGCCGGGCATGGGGTGCTCATGTGCCCTGCAGGGGGTGCTCACGTGCCGTGTACGGGTACAGGGTGATCATGTGCCGGGCACCAAGTGCTCATGTGCCGCACACCGGGTGTTCACACGGATGTCCAGTGCCGGGCACGGGATGTTCACTTGCCGAGCATGGGGTGTTCACACGGGGTGCTCACGTGCCTGGCTCGGGGTGTTCACACAGGGTGCTCATGTGTCTAGCACGGGGTGCTCACGTGCCGGGCACTGGGTGTTCACGTGCCGGGCACCGGGTATTCACTTGCCGGGCACGGGATGTTCACGGGCCTGGCACGGGGTGTTCACACTGGGTGCTCACATGCCAGGCAAGGGGTGCCTCCGTGCCGGGCAC
>NW_006399817.1:2907807-2912921 GCF_000299155.1 Elephantulus edwardii | reverse complement strand
CGTGCCAGGGACGGGGTGTTCACATGCTGGGCACGAGGTGTTCACACAGGGTGTTCACGTGCCGGGCATGGGGTGTTCACACGGGGTGTTCACGTGCCGAGCACGGGGTGTTCACACGGGGTGCTCACGTGCCTGGCACGGGATGTTCACACGGGGTGCTCACGTGTCTAGCACGGGGTGCTCACGTGCCGGGCACTGGGTGTTCACGTGGCAGGCACCGGCTGTTCATGTGCCGGGCACCGGGTGTTCACTTGCCGGGCACGGGATGTTCACGTGCCTGGCACGGGGTGTTCACACTGGGTGCTCACATGCCAGGCAAGTGGTGCCACCGTGCCGGGCACGGGGTGCTCATGTGCCGGGTATGGGTACATGGTGATCACGTGCCGGGCACCACGCGCTCATGTGCCGCGCACCGGGTGTTCACACGGATGTCCACGTGCCGGGCACGGGGTGGTCAGACGGGGTGTTCACGTGCCGGGCGCAGGGTGCTCACGTGCCGGCACGGGGTGCTCACGTGCCGGCACCGGGTGTTCACGTGCCGGCCACCGGGTGTTCACACGTTTGTTCACGTGCCGGGCACAGGGTGTTTACGTGCCGGGAACGGGGTGCTCACACAGGGTGCTCCCGTGCCGAGCACGGGGTGCTCACATGCTAGGCACGGGGTGTTCAAACGAGTGTTCACGTGCCGGGCATCTGGTGTTCACGTGCCAGGCACGGTGTGTTATCATGCCGGGCACGGGGTATTCACGTGCCGGACACGGGGTCTTCACGTGCCGGGCAACGGGTTTTCACATGGGTGTTCAAGTGCCGGGCACGAGGTGTTCACACGGGGCGTTCACGTGCCAGGTACGGGGTGTTCATGTGCCGGGCATGGGGTGTTCACGTGCCGGGCACCGGTGTTCACAGGTGTGTTCACGTGCCGGGCACGGAGTCTTCACGTGCTGGGCAGGTGGTGTTTACGTGCCGGTCACGGGGTGTTCCCGTTCCGGGCACGGCGTATGCACGTCCGGGCAGCGGGTTTTCACGTGCCGGTCATGGGGTGTTCACGTGCCAGTCACGGTTTGTTCACTTGCCCGGCACAGAGTGTTCAAACGGGGTGCTCACGTGCCTGGCACTGGGTCCTTACATGCCGGGCATGGGGTGGTCACGTGCCGGGCACTGGGTGCTCACGTGCCGGGCACGAGGTGTTCTAATGGGGTGCTCACGTGCCAGGCATGGTGTGTTCACGTTCGGGGCACGGGTTGTTCACGTGCTGGTGTTCAAGTGCCGGGCACGGGGTGTTCACACTGGGTGCTCACATGCTGGGCAAGGGGTGCTCATGTGGCGGGCACGGGTGCTCACGTGCCGGGCACGGGGTGTTGACGTGCCGTGCACGGGGTGTTCACGTGCCGGGCACTGGGTGTTTACGTGCGGTGTTAGAGGTGTTCAAATGGGGTGTTCACTTGCAGGGCATGGGGTGTTCACTTGCCGGGCGCCGGATGTTCACGTGCTGGGTACCGGGTGATCACGTGCTGGGCACTGGGTGTTCACACGGGTGTTCGTGTACCGGGCACGGTGTGTTCACGTGCCGGGCACAGGGTGTTCCCGTGCCGGGCACCGTGTGCTCGCGTGCCGGGTACGAGATGTTCACGTGCTGGGCACGGGGTGTTCACACGGGGTGTTCACGTGCCGGGCACGGGGTGTTCAAGTGCCGGGCACTGGGAGCTCACTTGGCGGGCACCGGGTGCTCACATACCGGGCGCGGGGTGCTCAGATGCCGGGCGCGGGGTGCTCCCTTGCTGGGCGCGGGGTTCTCACAAGCCAGGCGTGGTATGCTCACCTGCCGGGCGTGGGGTGCTCACGTGCAGGGCGCGGGGTGTTCACGTGCCGGGCACAGTGTGTTTACGTGCCGGGCACGGGATGTTCACATGGGATGTTTCCGTGCCGGGCACGGGGTGTTCAAAAGGGGTGTTCGAGTGCCAGGCACGGGGTATTCCCGTGTCGGGCCCGGGGTGTTCACCTGCCGGGCACGGGGTGTTCACACGGGGTTTTTATGTGACGAGGACAGGGTGTTTACGTGCCGGGCACGAGGTGTTTCACGTGCCGGGCACGGGGTTTTCACGTGCCGGGCACGGGGTGTTCACATGGGGTATTCACGTGCCGGGCACGTGGGATTCACGTGCCCGGCTCGGGGGGTTCATGTGTCAGGAACACATTCATACACTTCCATGAACTCCAATCCATATATAAATCTTAATGAAATAAGAGAATAAGAAACCACATTATTTTCTGTATTTCTGAGCACTATACCGTGATTCTATATGAAGATGATGAATCTATTTCAGGGGTCAATTCACGTTGACATGCCGGGCACATGTTGCTCACGTGCCGGGCACCGGGTGCTCACGTGCCGGGCACGGGGTGTTCACACAGGGTGTTCACGTGCCGGGCACGGGATGTTCACATGGGATGTTCCCGTGCCGGGCACGGGGTGTTCAAAAGGGGTGTTCCCGTGCCGGGTTCCGGGTATTCCCGTGTCGGGCCCGGGGTGTTCACGTGCCAGGCACGGGGTGTTCACACGGGGTTTTCACGTGACGAGGACGGGGTGTTTACGTGCCGGGCACGAGGTGTTCACGTGCAGGGCACGGGGTGTTCACATGGGGTATTCACGTGCTGGGCACGAGGTGTTCACTTGCCAGGTAAGGGGTGTTCATGTGCCGGGTATGGGGTCGGGTGCTCACGTGCCGGGCAAGGGGTGCTCACGTGCCGGGCACGGGCTGTTTACCTGCCGGACACGGGGTGTTCACATGGGGTATTCACATGCCGGGCACGTGGGGTTCATGTGTCAGGAATGCATTCATACACTTCCATCAACTCCGATCCATATAGAAATCTTAATGAAATAAGAGAATAAGAAACCACATGATTTTCTGTATTTCTGAGCACTATACCGTGATTCTATATGAAGTTCATGAATGTATTTCAGGGGTCAATTCACGTTGACGTGCCGGGCACGGGATGCTCACGTGCTGGGCACCGGGTGCTCACGTGCCGGGCACGCGTTGCTCACCTGTCGGGCACTAGGCACTCGCATGTCGGGTACGGGGTGCTCACGTGCCGTGCACGGGGTGTTCACTTGCCAGGCATCGGGTGTTCACTTGGCGGGCACCGGGTGGTCATTGCCGGGCACCGGGTGTTCATGTTCCAGGCACGGGGTGTGCACGTGCGGGCACAGGGTTTACACACGGGTGTTCACCTGCCGGGCACGGGGTGTTCACACGCGGTTTTCATGTGACGAGGACGGGGTGTTTATGTGCCGGGCACGAGGTGTTCACACGGGGCGTTCACGTGCCAGGTACGGGGTGTTCATGTGCCGGGCATGGGGTGTTCACGTGCCGGGCACCGGTGTTCACAGGTGTGTTCACGTGCCGGACACGGAATCTTCACGTGCCGGGCAGGGGTGTTTACCTGCCGGTCACGGGGTGTTCCCGTTCCGGGCACGGCATGTGCATGTCCAGGCAGGGGGTTTTCACGTGTCGGTCATGGGGTGTTCACGTGCCAGTCACGGTTTGTCACTTGCCGGGGACAGGATGTCCACACAGGTTGCTCACGTACCTGGCACGGGGTCCTTACATGCCGGGCACGGGGTGGTCACGTGCTGGGCACTGGGTGCTCACGTGCCGGGCACGAGGAGTTCTAATGGTGTGTTCACGTGCTGGGCACGGGATGTTCACGTGCCGGGCACGGGGTGTTCACACTGGGTGGTCACATGTCGGGCAAGGGGTGCTTACGTGCCCGGCATGGGGTGCTCATGTGCCCTGCAGGGGGTGCTCACGTGCCGGGTACGGGTACAGGGTGATCAGGTGCCGGGCACCAAGTGCTCATGTGCCGCACACCGGGTGTTCACACGGATGTCCAGTGCCGGGCACGGGGTGTTCACTTGCCGAGCACGGGGTGTTCACAGGGGGTGCTCACGTGCCTGGCTCGGGGTGTTCACACGGGGTGCTCATGTGTCTAGCACGGGATGCTCACGTGCCGGGCACCGGGTGTTCACGTGGCAGGCACCGGGTGTTCACGTGCCTGGCACGGGGTGTTCACACTGGGTGCTTACATGCCAGGCAAGGGGTGCCTCCGTGCCGGGCACGGGGTGCTCATGTGCCGGGTACGGGTACAGGGTGATCACGTGCCGGGCACCAGGTGCTCATGTGCCGCGCACCGGGTGTTCACACGGATGTCCACGTGCCGGGCACGGGGTGGTCAGACAGGGTGTTCACGTGCCGGGCGCAGGGTGCTCACGTGCTGGCACGGGGTGCTCACGTGCCGGCACCGGGTGTTCACATGCCGGCCACCGGGTGTTCACACGTTTGTTCACGTGCCGGGCACAGGGTGTTTACGTGCCGGGAACGGGGTGCTCACACAGGGTGTTCCAGTGCCGGGCACGGGGTGCTCACATGCTGGGCACGGGGTGTTCAAACGGGTGTTCACGTGCCGGGCATCTGGTGTTCACGTGCCAGGCACAGTGTGTTATCATGCCGGGCACGGGGTATTCACATGCCGGACACGGGGTCTTCACATGCCAGGCAATGGGTTTTCACATGGGTGTTCAAATGCCGGGCACGAGGTGTTCACACGGGTTATTCACGTGCCGGGGATGGGGTGTTCACATGCTGGGCACGAGGTTTTCACACCGGGTGTTCACGTGCCGGGCATGGGGTGTTCACACGGGGTGTTCACGTACGGGGGAGGGGTGTTCCCGTGCCTTTCACGGAGTGTTCACACAGGGTGTTCTCGTGCCGTGCACGGGGTGTTCACGTGCGGTGTCAGAGGTGTTCTAATGGGGTGTTCACTTGCCGGGCACGGGGTGTTCACGTGCCGGGCACAGGGTGTTCACCTGCCGGGCACGGGGTTTACACACGGGTGTTCACCAGCCGGGTACAGAGTGTTCACACGGGGTTTTCATGTGACGAGGACGTGGTGTTTACATGCCGGGCACGAGGTGTTCACACGGGGCGTTCACGTGCCAGGTACGGGGTGTTCATGTGCCGGGCATGGGGTGTTCACGTGCCGGGCACTGGTGTTCACAGGTGTGTTCAGGTGCCGGGCACGGAGTCTTCACGTGCTGGGCAGGTGGTGTT
>NW_006399817.1:2905378-2906057 GCF_000299155.1 Elephantulus edwardii | reverse complement strand
TCAGGGGTCAATTCACGTTCATGTGCCGGGCACGTGTTGCTCACATGCCGGGCACTAGGTGCTCACGTGCCGGGTACGGGGTGCTTACGTACCGGGCCCCGGGTGCTCACGTGCCGGGCTCGCGTTGTTCACCTGTCGGGCACTAGGTGCTCGCATGTCCGGCACGGGGTGCTCAGTGCTGTGCACGGGGTGTTCACTTGCCGGGCAGGGGGTGTTTACGTGCCGGTCACGGGGTGTTCCCGTTCCGGGCACGGCGTGTGCACATCCGGGCAGGGGGTTTTCACGTGCCGGTCACGGAGTGTTCACTTGCCGGGCACGGCGTGTTCACACTGGGTGCTCACATGCCGGGCAAGGGGTGCTCATGTGCCGGGAACGGGGTGTTGACGTACCGTGCACGGGGTGTTCACGTGCCGGCCCCCGGGTGTTTACGTGCCGGGCACGGGGTGCTCACACAGGGTGTTCCCGTGCCAGGCACGGGGTGTTCACTTGCCGGGCACGGGGTGTTCACACGGGTGTGCACGTGCCAGGCACGGGGTGTTCACACAGGGTGTTCATGCGACGGGCACAGGGTGTTCATACGGGGTGTTCACGTGCCGGGCAAGGGGTGCTCCCTTGCCGGCGCGGGTTGCTCACCAGCCGGGCACGGGGTGCTCACCTGCCGGGCGCGGGGTTCTCACGT
>NW_006399817.1:2902850-2905223 GCF_000299155.1 Elephantulus edwardii | reverse complement strand
TTCACCTGCTCGGCGTGGGGTGTTCACGTGCTGGGCACCGAGTGTTCACGTTCCCGGCACGAGGTGTTCACGTGCTGAGCACGTGGTGTTCACGTGCCGGTCATCGGGTATTCACGTGCCGGACACGGGGTTTTTACGTGCCGGGCACCGGGTTTTCACGTGCTTGGCACCGGGTGCTCACATGGTTGTTCACGTGCCGGACACGGGGTGTTCACACGGGGTGCTCACGTGCCTGGCACGGGGTGTTCACACGGGGTGCTCACATGCCTGACACGGGGTCCTCACGTGCCGGGCACGGGGTGTTTACGTGCCGGGCACCGGGTGTTCACGTGGCAGGCACCGGGTGTTCACGTGCCAGGCACCGGGGGTTCACGTGCCAGCCACCGGGTTTTTACGTGTCGGGCACCGGTTTTTGACACGGGTGTTCACGTGCCGGGCACCGGGTGTTTACGTGCCAGGCACCGGGTTTTCTCGTGCCGGCACTGGGTGTTCACGTGCCTGCCACCGGGTGTTCACACGGTTGTTCACGTGCGGGCACAGGGTGTTTACATGCCGGGCACGAGGTGTTCTAATGGGGTGCTCACGTGCCGGGCATGTTGTGTTCACGTGCGGGGCACGGGGTGTTCACGTGATGGTGTTCACGTGCCGGGCACGGGGTGTTCACAGTGGGTGCTCACATGCCGGGCAAGGGGTGCTCACGTGCCGGGCACGGGGTGTTGACGTGCCGTGCACGGGGTGTTCACGTGCCGGGGACCGGGTGTTTATGTGCTGGGCACGGGGCGCTCACACAGGGTGTTCCCGTGCCGGGCACGGGGTGTTCACTTGCCAGGCACGGGGTGTTCACACGGGTGTGCAAGTGCCGGGTACGGGGTATTCCCGTGTCGGGCCCGGGGTGCTCACGTGCCAGGCACGGGGTATTCACACAGGCTGTTCACATGCCGGGCTCGGGGTGTTCACGTGCCGGGCACGGGGTGTTCACATGGGGTGTTCACGTGCCGGGCACGTTGTTTTCATGTGCCCTGCTCGGGGGGGTTCATGTGTCAGGAACGCATTCATACACTTCCATCAACTCTGATCCATACATATATAAATCTTAATGAAATAAGAGAATAAAAACCCACATGATTTTCTGAATTTCTGAGCACTATACCGTGATTCTATATGAAGTTGATGAATGTATTTCAGGGGTCAATTCACGTTCATGTGCCGGGCACGTGTCACTCACGTGCCGGGCACTAGGTGCTCACATGCCGGGTACGGGGTGCTCACGTGCCGGGCACCGGGTGCTCACGTGCCGGGCACGCATTGCTCACCTGTCGGGCACTAGGTGCTCGCATGTCCAGCACGGGGTGCTCAGTGCCGTGCACAGGGTGTTCACTTACCGGGCACGGGGTGTTCACATGGGGTGCTCACGTGCCGGGCTGGTGGTGTTCACGTGCCGGGCATTGGGTGTTCACGTGGCGGGCACCGGGTGGTCAATTGCCGGGCACCGGGTGTTCACACGGGTGTTCACGTGCCGGGAACGTGGTGTTCACGTACCGGGCACAGTGTGTTCACGTGCCGGGCACGGAGTTATCACACGGGTGTTCACGTGCCGTGCACGGGGTGTTCACACGGGGTGTTCACGTGCCAGGTATGGGGTGTTCACGTGCCGGGCCTGGGATGTTCACAGGGGGTGTTCACGTGCGGGGGATGGGGTCATCACGTGCCTTGCACGGATTCTTCAAACAGGGTGTTCACGTGCCAGGCACGGGGTGTTCACGTGCCGGGCACCGGTGTTCACAGGTGTGTTCACGTGCCGGGCACGGAGTCTTCACGTGCTGGTCACGGGGTGTTCCCGTTCCGGGCATGGCGTGTGCACATCCGGGCAGGGGGTTTTCACGTGCCGGTCACGGGGTGTTCACGTGCCAGTCACGGTGTGTTCACTTGCCGGGCACAGGGTGTTCACAAGGGGTGCTCACGTGCCTGGTACGGGGTCCTTACGTGCCGGGCACGGGGTGTTCACACAGGGTGTTCATGCGCCAGGCACAGGGTGTTCATACGAGGTGTTCACGTGCCGGGCAAGGGGTGCTCACGTGCTGGGTGCGGGGTACTCACGAGCCGGGCACGGGGTTCTCACCTGCCGGGCTTGGGGTGCTCACGTGCCGGGCGCGGGGTGTTCACGTGGCGGGCACCGGGTGTTCACGTGCCGGGCATAGCGTATTCGCGTGCCGGGCAACGCGTGTTCACGTGCCCGGCACGGGGTGTTCACCTGCTGAGCACGTGGTGTTCACGTGCCGGGCACCCGGTTTTCGCGTGCTTGGCACAGGGTTTTCACACGGTTGTTCACGTGCCGGGCACGGGGTGTTCACATGCCGGGCACAGGGTGTTCAC
>NW_006399817.1:2901245-2902409 GCF_000299155.1 Elephantulus edwardii | reverse complement strand
CCGTGTGTTCACGTGCCGGCCGCCGGGTTAGAGCGAAGGCTACATGGTGGAGTGGACCTGGGGGAGGGTTTGTAAAACAATGAAAGAATTTTTCTATTGCTTTTTCAATAGGGTAGTATACTAGAAGGCAGGGTAGGGAAAGGAGAAATGTGTAACAGTGAATGAATGGAAATCCAAAGTCTCTGTAAATTTTTACTGAAATTAATAATAAATTAAAAAAAACAGAAACCCTCGCAAATAGAAATAAAAAAAAAAGAAGACAAAGATTCTCAGCACTGGACCAATTCGCAGCACGAGGATGGATGATGAAGAGATTGAGATTGTTCACAGCTCTAGTTTGCTTGACTCCACAGTCAACATTCTTGGCACCAGCAGCCAAGAAATGAAAAGAAGTATTGCAATGGAAAAGTCTGCAGTTAGGGACCTCTCCAAAGTACTGAAGAGCAATGATGGTGTCTCTCTGGAGACTGAGGTGCATCTGATACAGGCTATGGTCTTTGCAATCACTTGTTATGTGTCAGAGACTTGGACAATGACAAGGGAGGACAGAAGGAGAATTGGTGCCTTTGAGCTGTGGTACTGGAGAAGAGTATTGAGTGTACCACGGACTGCTAAGAAAACGAACAGATTCAACCTTGAGAGAGTTAAACCGGGCAGCTCCTTGGAGGCTTAGTCTAACATGGACATGCTGTAAGGAGGGACAGGTCCTTAGAGAGGAACATCATACTTCAGAGGGTGGAGGGACAGTGCAAGAGGGGAAGGTCCTCTATGAGGTGGATTGATTCAGTGACTGGGGAAATCGGGATGGGTGGTTCAGAGATAGTGCCATTGGCACTGAACACAGTGGAATTTAGGGCTGTTGTACATAGGGTCACTATGAGTCGCAAGCGACTCAATGGCACATAACAACAACAACAACAATCAAGTCCAGATGGGGATGGGGATAGGAGTGTGCTACCTGGCACAATGCAAAGAGAAGAATTCTTGCTTTGTGGATGTTGTTGTTGTTGTTGATGTTGTTGTTGTTATGTGCCATCGAGTCGCTTGCGACTCACAGCGACCCTACGTACAACAGCCCTAAACTCCACTCTGTCCTGTGCCAATCGCACTGTCTCCGACACTCCCATCCCAATTATCCCAGTCACTGAATCAATCCACCTCATA
>NW_006399817.1:2895310-2897488 GCF_000299155.1 Elephantulus edwardii | reverse complement strand
ATTCCAGTCACCCATTATTATCAATGCATCTTGATTGCATGTTCGATCAATCTCCGATTGTGAAAGTTGGTAAAAATCTTCTATCTCCTCTTCCTTGGCTCTGGTTGTTGGTGCATATATTTGAAGATAGTGGTATTCACTGGACTTCCTTGTATGCATATAGATATTATCCTGTCACTGACAATATTGTACTTCAAGGTGGATCTAGCAATGACTTTTTAAACTATGAAATCAACTGCATAAGGGTAGCAGAAAAAAAAAATCGATAGCTTTGAGTTGTGGTTTTGGAGAAGAGTACTGTACATCTATAATTGACTGTCAAAGGAACTAACAATCTATCTTTTAAGAAATACAGCCAGGGTGCTCCTCAAATGCGAGAGTAGTAAATTTCATTTCATATACTTTGAGCATGTTGCCAGAAGGGTCTAGTCCTTGGAAAAGGACATCATGCTGAAAAACATGGGGGACCAGAGAAAAAAGGAAGGTCCCCTACTATATGGATTGATGCAGAGAGTGTAATAATGGACTGGACCATATCAAAGCTGGTGAGATGGTACAGGAAGGAAAGGGCAAGGTTCAGGTCTATTGTTAATAGCCTTGCTGTGAGTAGAAGTTGACTTAATGGAGCCTAAAAGTTACAGCCTCTATATATGCATCTACCTATTTATACAGTTTCTATTGTCAGACATGGTTTTCATAGTTGGCAACTGAAAGTCAACAGATTGAATCGACCAGCTGTCATATAAAAGAAACTTGTGGCAATTTGCTTTCATAAAGAATTACAGACTTGGAAACCATGTAAGCAGTTGTAGGACCTCTCATATAAGGTTCTTAAACACCTAATTTACCTTGAATTTCTTATTTGGAAGGACTAGCTTTTGGAGACACATTATTTAGAAGGACAAGTTCTTTAACTACTCACTCACCACTAAATCAACAGAACATCATGATAGATGGATTAAAGATTGATGTTTTCAACTATTTCACCTTGCTTGGATCCACAATAAATACCCTAGGCGCTGTCAGTCAAGAGATAAAAAGATGCATTTCACTGGGAAAATATGCTGTCAAGGATCTCTCTAAATTGCCAAAGAGCAATGATGTCAGTTTAATGTCTAAGGTGCACCTGATTCAAGCTATATATGGTCTTTTAAATTACTTATTATGTACCTAAAAATTGGACAATGAGTAACAAAAGAATTGATGCTTTTGAGTTGTAATATTGGAGAAAATATCCATTAGCATCCCATGGGCTACCAAAAGAACAAGCAAATATGTCTGGGTGTAACAGAGTGCTCCATAGTGCAAAGGATGGAGAAATTTTATTTCACATAATACAGGCATGTTGTCAGGAGAAGTCAGTCTTTGGAAAGAGGCATCACATTGGGGATATCAAGGGTCAATGAATGGGAAGAAGAATCCCCCACAAATGGATTAATAAAGTGACTGTAACAATGGGATCGACTAGATCAGCAATGATTAGGATGGTACAAGATTCGGCAAAGATCAGATCCCTTTTTCATACGTTTTCTATTAGTCATGGTCAACTCAAGAACACCTAACAACAACAACAATTGTCCTTAGAACAAAACATAGTCTTCGTAGAGGATATTATGGGGAATTGAAAAATAAAGTTACAATAAATGAAATAACTAACACTGGCTGCAAAAATGATCTTAAGTATAGGAGTGATTATGAGGCTATTACAGGAGTGACAAAGTTTTGGTCTAGTGTACACAGGGTCACTATGAATTGGAACTGACTCAATGATATCTAACAGCAACAATAACAATATATGTAAAGTATGTGCACACAGGAAATACGTATACATATGAACTTTAGTGTTTTAAATCTCAATATAAAAGAAATGGTGCTATGATGCAATTTCATTAATTCTAGGGATGAAAAATAAGAGGATTGTCTCAGGTAGTATTCAGTAATGTGTAGCTTTAGAAAGACTTCAGATTAGGAATCTGTAAAGTGAAAGATAGCTGTGTATGAGATCGACATTTATAGACCACAGAAATAAGGATAGAAAAAATTATTAATGATTTGAAATTTTCAGTGATTACTTTTTTTGAATATGTTGTTGTTGTTGTTATGTGCCGTCAAGTCGCCTGCGACTCATAGCGACCCTATGTACAACAGCCCTAAACTCCTCTCTGTCCTGTGCCAATC
>NW_006399817.1:2872683-2894035 GCF_000299155.1 Elephantulus edwardii | reverse complement strand
AGATTTCTTGGCACAACTTGGTGAGTACGTCCAGGGCAGCATCTGTTAACTGAAATATGTCAATTGGTATACCATCTATTCCTGGAGCCTTAGTTTTTGCCATGTCCTTTTTGGAATATACATTATGGTAAATTGATAGCATCATTCTTTCAACAAATATTGAATATACACTATTTTAGCTTCTAGGAAAACAGAAGTAAATAATAAGTAAACAGAAGCATGTGCATACACAGAAGAAGTACACACCCCCCAAGAAATTAACTTTTATCCCAAAATAAAGGTTTTGAATGCCTTGTCTCTTCACTGTCAACTCGAAAATATTTTTGGATATTGAAAACTTAATGTTGAAGAAGACAGTGTTTACCTCTTAAATTATTGATACTTTGTAAAGAGAGTCTGGCATAAAGGTATGAATAGGTGTTGACTGACTAGAGGAAACTCATTGTGCAAACTGGTCTTTATGTTGTTGTTGTTGTTGTCGTTGTTAAGTGCCGTCGAGTCGCAGGTGACTCATAGGGACCCTATGAAGGAGAGTCCTCGATGCTTGGATATCTTTCATCCTCTCTCCACGTTCATAGGGTTTCTGGAGGCAAGCTATTATGCAAGTGGATGCCACTCCTCCTTCCATGCTTGTTTTAATCGGGGACCTCCACCCCACTCTCTGTCCACATCGGATAGCCAACCATTAACGCATTTGACAGATTCCATGTCACAGTGTTCAACCTCACAGCAACCACAAATGACCGCTGGATGGCAACTTGTACACCAGGGCTATACGACCTAGAGGAATGTATGAACAAAAACAATGAAAGACTGCCCTTTGGCCCTTTTGGGCTTGAAGCCGCTGCTGCTGCCTGGAACCCAAGGCCAAGCGTGGCTTCCCTGGCTCCTGGAGGCAGCGTTGCCTTTCTCTAGAGACCACGGCAACACAACACCCACATACACAGCACCATGCTTTCTGGCCGAAGGATCATAGCCACCCTGGGTGGAGCAAACCTGGGAGATTATGGCCACCTCCTCCCTCCTCTTCTCCTTTTGGGCTTGAAGCCGCGGCTGCCTTCAACCCAAGGCCAAGCATGGCTCTCCTGGCTCCTGGAGGCAGAGTCGCCTTTCTCCAGAGACCGAGCCAATTGTAATGAAGGAAGAATGTCAAGCTTTACTAAAAGCATAGGCAAAAAATAAAGCCCCAGACGTCGATGGGATATCAGTTGATATGCTTCAAATAACAGATACAGCTCTGAACATGTTCACAAGTGTGTTCCAGGAAATTTAGAAGACAGTTAGTTACCTTGCTACCTGACTGGAAGAGATCCATATTTGTTTTCATTCCAAAGAAAGGTGATCTAACAGAATGTGGAAATTATCAAACATTATAATTAATTTCACATGGAAGTAAAATATACTGATAATCAATACACTGCTTAAGATACTTCTAGAACAGTACATTGATATAGTACTGTCAGAGTTCATCATGGGTTTAGAAGAGGCATGACACTAAAAATATCATTGCTGATGTCAGATGAAATCTGCCGGAAAGCAGAGAACACCAGAACAGTGTATATTTATTCTTTATTTACTATGCAAAGGCTTTTGACTTTTTGGATAATAATCAATTATAGCTAACATTGAGAAAAATATGACTCCTAGAACATGTAATTGTGCTCATAAGAGACCTATACATAGATCAAGAGGCTGTTACCCAAACAAAGCAAGGGAACAATATGTGGTTTAATAACAGAATGTAACAATTATCAAACAATAACATTAATATCACATGCAAGCAAGATTCTGCTGAAGATTATCCAAAAACGACTGGAAAAGTACATCAACAGAAAACTGCCAGGTATGCAGGCTGGGTTTAGAAGAGGCCATGGTACTAAGAATATTGTAGCTAATGCTAGATGGATCTTGGCTAAAAGCAAAGTACCAGAGGGATGTCTACCTGTGTTTCATCGACTGTGCAAAGGCATTTGACCGTGTGGATCACAACAAACCATGGCTAACTATTAGAAGAATGGGAATTCCAGAATATTTGATTGTTCTTATGTGAAACCTATGTTTGGACTAGGAGGCAGTTATTAGAACAGAGCAGGAAAACACTCATGTTTCAAAATTAGGAAGGGTATACACCAGGGATATGTCCTATCTCCCTACCTTTTCAATCTATATACAGAACATATCATGCAGGAAGCTGGGCTTTATGAGGAGAAATGTAGCATCAGGATTGGAGGAAGATTCATCAACAACCTCTACTGTGCCAATGACACAACCTTGCTTGCTGAAACTGAGTAGGATCTGAAGCACTTGCTGCAGAAGGTCAGGGACTAGCCTTGACAAAGATTCTCACCACTGAGCCAATTGGCAACATTATGATAGATGGTAAAGAGATTGAGATTGTTAACAGCCTTAGTTTGCTTGGTTCCACAATCAACACTCTTGGTACCAGTATGCAGGAAATCAAAAGATGAATTACACTGGAAACATCTGCAGTCAGGGACCTCTCCAGAGTACTGAAAAGTGAAGATTTCATTCTAGAGACTAAGGTGCACCTGATCCATGCCATAATCTTCACAATTACTTGCTATACATCAGAAAGCTGGACAATGACTAGGGATAGTAGAAAGATAATTTATGCCTTTGGGCCGTGGTGCTGGAGAAGAGTGTTGAATATACCATGATCTGCCAAGAAAACAAACAGATTCTCTCTAGAGACAGTGAAACCAGGTCGCTCCTTGGAGGCAAGCATTCTGAAACTTCATCTGACATACTCTGGGCATGTTGTGAAGAGGAACCAGTCATTGGAGAGGCACATCATGCTTGGTAGGGTGGAGGGACAGCTTAAAAGAGGAAGACCCTCAATGAAATGGATTGATTGAGTGACGGAAAAAGAGGATGGGTGTGTCAGAGACAATAAGGTTGACACAGTATAGACCAAGTTTCAGGGCTGTTGTACATAGGGTTGTTATGAGTCACAAGCAACTCAATGGCACATAACAACAAAAACAATAAAGGAATAACAATTGTGTCATGCTGCTTATTCCCTGTTGTTGACCAGGAAATGTATCATTATTACAAGAACATGAAAACAACCCAAATATCCAACCACAATCAAATGGATTGAGACATTATAGTATATGTATACAATGGAATGGCAACACGTATGAGCAATGGTTTTGTAAATCATTGCCAAACTTGGGAGAGACTGGAGAGCATTATGCTAAGTGAACTAACTCAGTCCCCTAAAGACATACTGTTTAAGACAATTATTTTTGAACATGTATGAAGATCCAAGAAGGGGAGGGTGGGATCACATGGGTGAAGATGGGTGGGTGGGGAGTTAATCATAGGGTCACATAATTTGATGGATTGAGGGAGGAATGGGTAAAGGAAATGGGAAATCCAGTGTGAAAAACAATGTATACGAACTTTGTAAGTAAACCAGTATAAAAATGAAAATTCTATTTTTAAAAAAATAAAGATCAATGATTATAATTTTCGATGTGGATTCTATCTCAACTTCTTGTTGTTGTTAAGTGCCATTGTGTTGCAGGTGACTCATAGCGACCCTATGAAGGAGAGTCCTCAATGCGTGGGTGTCTTTCATTCTCTCTCCAGGTTCATAGGGTTTCCGAAGGAAGTGGATGCCACTCCTCCTTCCAAGCTTGTTTTAATAGAGGAGCTCCACTCCACTCTCTGTCCGTATTGAGTGGCCAACCATTAACACATTTGACACAACAGTGCCACAGTGTTCAGCCTCACAGCAACTACCTCAACTTCCAGAAAACAAAAAATTCTTGCTACTTCGTCAATAGGTAACATCAAGAGAGATAGAGAAAAGATTGAATTTGTCAGCCAGTAGTTGTTTAATCTGCTTCAATTCACATTCAATAACCTTGATACTAGCAGTTAAAAAAAAAAGAAATAAAAGAGTCAAACTGGGACAATCTGCTGTCAAGGACCTCTCCAGAGCACTGAAAAAGAATGTCAGTTTAAAGACTAAAGTGCACCTAATCTAAGTCATATTCTTCTCAATTTCTTTTTATGCTTCTAAAGTTGGACATTGACTAACAATGACCACAGAAGAATCTGTATCTTTTAACTTCGGTGTAGAAGAGTACAGAATATTCCATGAACTGCTAAGAAAACAGATCTTTGCTGGAGAAAGTGAAACCAGGCTGCTCATTGGTGTCAAAGATGGTGAAATTTTGTCTCACATAATTTGGCATAATGTTAGGAAAGATCATCATACTTGGAAAAGTGGAGGGACTCAATAAGAGAGGAAGACATACATCTGAGATAGATTGATGCAATGACTGCAACAATGAGATCAAGTGTGTCAGAGATGGTGAGGAATTCACAGGACAGGGCAGGTTTCATATTAGCTGTTCATAGGGTCACTGTGAATCTCAGTTGCCTCAATGGCATACCATAACAACATGTGTTTGTATGTGCATATGGGTGGTTGTTGTTATATGCCATCAAATCCCCTGCTGCTCATAGCTACCCTGTGCAGAATAGTTCTGAAACTAGTCCTATCCGGAACCAATCTTATTGTCTCTGACAAACCTGTCTTCATTGCTCCAGTCACTGTGTCAATCTATATAGCTCAAGGTCCTTTTCTGCATTCTCCCTCCACCCTTCCAACTATACCCTTCTCCAAGGACCATTCTTTCTGGGAAATATGTTTAAAGTATGTCAGATGACGCCTCAAAACCTTTCCTCTATAGAGTAATGGCTTCACCCTCTCTACCTGTTTGTTTTTCTGACAGTCCATGGAATGTTCAGTACTCTTCTCTAGCACCACACTCAAAGATATAAATTCTTCTTCTGTCATCCTTAGTCATTATTCAGGTCTCTGATGGATAGCAAATAATTGCAAAGACCTGTATTAAGTGCACTTCAGTGTCTAGACTGGCATATATACTTTTCAGCTCTCTAGAAAGGTCCCTGACAGCAGATATTCCTACTGTAATTTGTCTTTTAATTTCCTGCCTGCTGGTGCCAACAGTGTTGATTGTGGAACCAAGCAAGCAGAAGTTGTTAACAATCTCAATCTCTGCTCAATCTATCATAGTGCCGACAATTGGTCCAGTGGTGAGAATCTTTGCTTTCTTGATGTTGAGCTTTAAATCCATATTGAAGACTACAGTCCTTGACCTTCTGCAGCAAATATTTTAAATCATCTTCAGTTTCAGAAAGAGAAAGCAAGGTTGTGTTATCTGCTTAACACAGGTTGTTGATAAGTCTTCCTCCAACCCTCCTCATAAAATCTAGCCTCCTGAATGATCAGTTCTGCATATATATTGAAAAGATATGGAGACAGGACACATCCCTGACACACTCTTTTCCTGATTTTGAACCATGCACTGTTTCCTGGCTATGTTCTGATGCGTGTTCATCCAAATATAGTTTTTGTATATGCACAAGCAAATGTTCTGGGATTCCCATCCTTTTCAAGTTTAGCCACAATGTTTTGTGATCTATGCAGTCATATTTCTTTGCATAGTTAGTGAAACAGATAGACATTCCCCTCTGCTTTCAGCCAAAATCCATCCGACATTGGTAATGATGTCCCTAGTGCCACAGTCTCTTATATACCCAACTTGTATTTACTATAGTTTTCTGTTGATGTATTGTTGCAGTCATTTTTAATTATTTTCAGCAAGATTTCGCCTGCATGTGATATCAGTGATATTGTTTGATAATTTCCACACTCTGTTGGATCACCTAATTTTGAAATATGGATAAATATAGATCACTTCTAGTCAAGTGATCACCAGATTCCCTGGCAGAATGTGGTGAGCATGTCCAGAGCTGTACCTGTGTATTGAAATTGTTCCTATTCCATCAATTCCAGAAGCCTTGGTTTTTTGCCACTTCATTCAGAGCAGCTCTTACCCTCCCTGCCTTGATCCTCATACACTTTCTACAATAATGGTCTTATACAGGATTTGTCTTTATGGAACTGAGTTATTTCATTTAACATGGTGCTCTCTAATCCTTCCCAAGTTAGGTAGCTATTTACAAAATCACTGCTTCTGTGGGCTTCATAGTATTTCATCATATGAATATACCATAATGTCTCAAAACATTCAATTGTGGTTGAATATTTGAGCTCTTTCCATGTTCTTGCAATGGAGAATAACAGTACTATGAATATTGGTATACAAGTCTCCATTTGTGCCTCAGTTCTAATTTTCTTAGGGTATATTCCAAGAAGTGGAATAAGTAAATCATATGGAATTTCTCTATCCAGCTACCTGAGGATATGCCAAACTGCCTTCCAGAGTGGTTGTACTGTTTTACAATCCCACCAACAATGTGTAAAAGTTCCTTTCTTGCCACATTCTTTCCAACATTTATTACTTGCTGTCCAGTTACCCTTTTCTACTGCTACTGGAGTGAGATGGTATCTTATTGTGGTTTTGATTTACATCTCTCTTATTGCCAGTGATTTTGAGCATTTCTTCGTGTACCTGTTGGTCATCCAAATGTCTTCCTCCATGAAAAGTCTTTCCATAACTTTTGTCCATTTTGTAATTGCGTTATCAGTCTTTCTTTTCTGGAGGCCCAGGGGTATTATGTAAACTTTCGTTGAGACCCTTGTCTGAGATTATATGGCCACATGTCTGTTATCAGTCGGTAGGTATTTTTTTCACTTTGTTGGAAAACGTTTTGATGAGCACATATATTTAATCTTTAGAAGGTCCCATTTATCAGTTTTATTATCTTCAGATTGTGCATTTATGGCTGTATTTGGCAGTCTCTTTATATCATAGACTAGGCCTTCTAAGCTTTATTCCATTTTGTCTCTTATGAACTTTATGGCTTTACTGACAGGTCTCTGATTCACTTTGAGCTGGTTTTTGTGTATGGTGTGAGACTGGATCCTGTTTCAGCTTTCTACAGGAAAAAGTTCAATTATACAAGCACCATTTGTTGAAGATGTTGTCATTTCCTCATTTGATAGGTTTTATTTTCTTGTCAAATATCAATTGACCATAGATAGCTGTGTCTATTTCTGAGTTCTCAGGTCTGTTCCATTGGTCTATGGACCTATTGTTGTACCACTTAATACTTGTCATTGTTTTGGCTACTACCACTGTGTGGTAGGTTTTGTGTTATGCCTCCCACTTTATTTTTGTTTTTCTGAAGTGTTTTACTTATTCTAAATAAACTTGAAGATTTCCCTTTTGTCTCCCTGAGAAATGAATTTGGTTTCTGTATTGGGATTATGTAGAATGCTTTTGATAGGATTGACATTTTCACAATATTGAGTCTTCCTATCCATGAACATAGGGTTATCATATATACCTGAACTAGAAGGCTGTTGTGCAAATAGAGCAGGGGAACATGGCATGGTTTAAAATGAGAAGGGAGAGCATCAATGTTGTGTTCTCCCTCCATACCTACTCAATCTGTACATGGAGTAAATTAATAAGAGATCTGTATTTGTTCCCATAGCCCAGAAAGGTGATCCAATAGAATGTGGAAACTATAGAAGACTATCATTACTATCACATGCAAGCAAAACACTGCTGAAGATCATTGAAAACTGGCTATACTAATACATAGATAGGGAACTGCCAAAAGTTTAAGCAGGATTAAGTAAAGAATACAAGAAGAATGTCTATTTGTGCTTTATTGACTACATAAAGACATTTGACTCTGTGGATCATAACAAGTTGTGGCACTGGGAAGAATGGGAGTCCCAGAGCACTTAGTTGTGCTTATGTGGAACCTATACACGGACCAGGAAATTGTTCTGCAAACAAAGCAGGGGAAAACCGGCATGGTTTAAAACTGAGGAGGTGCATCAGGGTTGCATTATCTCTCCGTAACTATTCAATCTGTATGCCGAGTGAATTATTTGAGAAATTGGACTCTATGAAGAAAAGTGTGGTATCAGGATTGGAGCAAGACTCATCAATCACCTTCTATATGTAGATGACACATCCTTACTGTCTGAGAGTGAGGAGGATTTGAAACACTTGTTGCAGAAGATCAAAGAATGCAGGCTTCATTCAGTATAGATTGCATCTCAATAGTAAGAAAACAAAGATTCTCTTACCACTTGACAAATAGCATCATGATGAATGGAAAGGAGTTTGAAACCGTCAATAGCTTTGTCTTGCTTAGATCCACAATTAACACCTTTGGTACCAGCAATCAGGAAATAATGAGACACATTGTACTGGAAAATCTGCACTTAAGGACCTCTCCAAATTATTGAGGACTAAGGTGTGTCTGCTTCAGGCCATGATCTCTACAATCACTTGCTATGCATCTGAGAGCTGGACATTGAAAAAGGTTGACAGAAGAATTGATGCCTTTGAGCTGTAGTGTTGAAAAAGAGCACTGAACATCCCATGGACAGTGAGAATGAACAGATATGTCTTGGAGAGGGTGCAGTCGGAGTGCTCTTTGGAGGCAAGAATGATGAGACTTTGCCTCACCTGCTTTAGACATATTTCTGGGAGGTGCTATTCCTTGGAGAAAGACATGATGCTGGGAAGGGTGCAGGGTTGGTGAAGGAGAGGAAGAACCTCAACTAGGTGGAATGACATGGTGACTGCTGCAATGAATGGTATTTTGTGTGTCGGGAAGTATGAGGAAGGTACAGGATAGAACAAGTTTCAGATCTTTTATTCATAGGGTTGCTATGAGTCATACTTGACTCAATGTCATCTAACATCAATAACATTAACATCATCCATTAACAGGAAACATTTTCCCATTTATTTAGGTCTTTTAGAATGTCTACCTGTGCTTCATTGACTATGCAAAGGCTTTTGACTGCATGGATCACAACAAGCTATGGCTGACTCTGAGAAGAATGGGAATCCCAGAACATTTGATTGTGCTAATGCGAAACCTACACTTGGACCAAGAGGCAGTCGTCAGAATAGAGCAGAGAGACACAGGATGGTTCAAAATCAAGAAGGGGGTCTGTCAGGGATGTATTCTGTCTCCATACCTTTTCATTCTGTATGCAGAATCGATCATCCAAGACGCTGGGCTGTATGAGGAGGAATGTGGCATCAGGATTGGTCGAAAAGTCACCAACAACCTGCGTTTTGCAGATGACACAACCCTGCTTGCTGAAACTGAGGAGGCCCTGAAGCGCTTGCTGAAGAAGGTCAAGGACTGCAGTCTTCAATATGGATTGAAGCTCAACATCAAGAAAACAAAGATTCTCACCACTGGGCCAACTGGCAGCATCAGAATGGATGGAGATTGAAATAGTTAACAGTTTTTGTTCACTTGGTTCCACAGTCAACACTCTTGGTAGCAGCAGTCAGGAAATCAGGAGACGAATTGCATTGGGAAAGTCAGCTGTGAGAGACCTCTCAAGAGTACTGAAGTGCAAAGACATCAGGCTTGAGACTAAGGAGTGCCTGATCCAGGCTATGGTCTTTGCAATTACGTGCTATGCATCGGAGAGTTGGAGAGTGAATAGAGATGATAGAAAGAGAATTGATGCCTTTGAGTTGTGGTGCTAGAGAAGAGTGTTGAATATACCATGGCCTGCTAGGAGAACAGACAGGTTTGTTCTGGAGAGGGTGAAGCCAGAATGTTCCCTGGAGTCAAGCATTCTGAAGCTTTGTCTGACATACTTTGGGCATACTGGTCCTTGGAGAGGGACATCATGTTTGGCAGAGTGGAGGGTCGGTGCAGGAGAGGAAGACCCTCAATGAGATTGATCGATTCTGTGAGTGGAGTGGTGGGAATGAATGTGTTTGAGACAGCGAGTTTGGCACAGGATAGAATGGCGTTTAGGGCTCTTGTACTTAGGGTTGCTATGAGTCACAAATGACTCGATGGCACATAACAATAACAACAACAAGAACATTGTGTCTTGAAAAAAATGTGTAGTTTTCTTTGTATAGATCTTTTGTGTCTCTAGTTGGATTCACTCCCAAGTATCTGAATTTGTGGTTGGCTATTGTAAATGGTATGCTTTCTTTGTTTCCTTGAGTCCTCTTTGTTATTGTAGAAATAGCCCACTGATTTTTGGATATTGATCTTGTATCCAGCCACTCTACTAAACTGGCCTACCAGCTTTAACAGTTTTTTGGTTGAGTTCTTGGAATTTTCTGTGTACACTGTCATATAAACTGCATATTATGACAGATTCACTATCTCTGCCAATCTGGATGTCATTTATTTCCTTCTCTTGTTATATTGTCCTCATAAGCACTTCCAATATACTGGTGAATAGAAATGGCAACAGTGGATATCCTTGTGTGTTTCTTCCATGAAGAAAATGTTTTTAGTCTCTTTCCACTGAGAATGATATTGGCTCTTAGTTTTTCATATATACTTTTCCCTTCTATTCCAATTTTGCTGAGAGTATCTTTCAGGAAGTCGTGTTGGGTTTTGTCAAATGCCTTTTTAGCATCAATTGCGAGGATCATATGGTTCTTGTTATTTGTTTTGTTAATGTGGTGAATTACATTGTTTTTCTTACGTTGAACCATTCTTGTATCCCTGATATGCATTCCACTGGGTCATGATTATTTTTTTTTAATTTTATTTGCTTTTGGATTATATTGGCTAGGATTTTGTTAAGGGTTTTTGTGTCTATATTCATGACAGATATTGGTCTGTGTTTTTGGGGATTTTGTTGTTGTTGTTGTTGTTGTTTTAATATCTTTGCCTGATTTTGGTATTAAGATTATGCTTGCTTCATAGGATGATTCTGGGAGTGTTCCTTCTTTTTCTACTTTTTTTTAAAAATAGCTTAAGTAGGATTGGTGATAAACTTCTTTGAATGTTTGGTGGAATTTAACTGTGAAGCCTTCAGGTTCACTTTTTCTGTAGGGAAGTCTTTTTGTGACCTGCTCGATTTAGTCTATTGTGGTGGGTCTGTTCAACTTTTCTACATTTGTCCATGTCAATATGGGAAGGGCATGAGCTTCACAGAATTTATCCATTTCCTCTAAGTTTTTAATTTATTATAGTATAGCTCTTCATAAATATTCAATATTGTAGATATCATTTCCTCTGGTTCTGTTGTGATGTCACCCCTATCATTCCTTAGTTGGGTTATTTGTGTCTTCTCCTTTTCCCCCCCTTCTGTTGAGTTTGCCAATGGTTTGTCAATTTTATTGACCCTTTTAAAAAGAACAGTTCCTGGTCTTATTGACATTTTCAATTCTTCTTCTATCTCATTGATAGCAGCTCTTGTTCTTGTAATTTCCTTTTTTTTTTTTTCCTTGAGGGTGTGGGGTTAGATTGTTGTTTTGAGATTTTTTTTGTATTTGATGAAAATATTGATTTAGATCATTAATTTTTCTTCTTTCTTGTGTTCTATATGTGTGCCTATTACTATGAACTGCCCCCGAGGACTACCTTAGCTGCATCCCAGAAGTTTCTGTACATTGCTGTATTTTTCATTATCATTTGTTTCAAGGAGTTTCCCCACCCCCATTTTTTATTTCTTCTGTAATGAAATAATGTTCTAGCAGGGTGTTATTTTGCTTCCACCTTTGTAGCTTTAAAAGCATTAGCCTCTTGTGGTTAATTTTTTAATTTTACGGCACTGTGGTCTGAGAGGATACTTTGTTTTATTTCAGTGTTTTTTAATCTGTTGAGGCTTACTTTGTGCCCTAATATGTGATTGATTTTGGAGAATGTATCATGTGTACTTGAGAAGAAAAGAAACTGAGTTTTATTTGGTTCAGTACTTAGAATATATCCTCAAGGTTGAGTTGGCTGAGTGTGTTGTTTAGATTTTCTGCATTTTGTTACATCTCTTTTGAGTTGAACTATCCTTTGGTGAGAGTGGTGTGTTAGTCTCCTACCAGTATTGTGGTGCTGTCTATTTCTTTCTTCAAATCTGTTAATAGTTGTTTTATGTATTTGGCAGATCTATCATTTGGTGCATAGATGTTGACCAATGTTATGTCTTCCTGGTCTACTCTGCCTTTAATCAGTATGTAATATCCTTTCTTATCGTGGTGGTTTTATGATGGTTTCATTCTGAAGTCTATTTTGTCAGAGATGTGTACTGCTTCTCCTGCTTTTATATGGATGCAATTTGCTTGGTATGTTTTTACCCAGGCTTTTGTTTTGACTCTTTCTCTTTGTTCCTTGGATGTATCACTTGTAAATAACATATTGATGCACTTTGATTTTGGATTTTGGTGTGGTGTTTTTTTTTTTTATCCTTTATGCTACTCTTTTTCTCTTGATTGATGCATTTAGTACATTCACATTAATTGAGATTATTGACAGGCTAGTTTTTATCATTGCCATTTTGCTGTGTTTCTTTTTTTGTTGTTTCTTGTTACTATGATCCATCCACTTTCCTTTTACTGTTTCTATATGAAGGACTTCCCTTAAAAGTTCTTATAGTTTTGATCTTGTTTTCACAAATTCCTTAAGTTCTATCTTTTCTGTAAAGCATTTGATTTCTCCTTTATATTTGATGGAGAGCTTTACTGCTTACAGGATCCTTGGATGGTAATTGTTTTCTTTCAACTTCCTGTGTATGCCATTCCATTGTGTTCTTGCTTTCATGGTTTCTGCTGAAAAAATTAGAATTTAATCTTACTGATTTTCTTTGGAGGTGACTGTTTTTCTTGTGCTGTTTTCAGTATTCTATCCTTATCTTTTGTTGTTGTTATGTGCCACGGAGTCGCTTGTGACTCAGAGCAACCCTATGTAAAACAGCCCTAAACCCTGTTCTATCCTGTGCAAATCTTATTGTCTCTGACACATATACAACCTTTACCCCAATCAATGAATCAATCCATCTAATCTAGGGTCTTCCTTTCTTGTGATGTTCCTCACCCTCCTAAGCACGATGTCCCTCTCCAAGGAGTAGTCCTGCCTTGCAACATGTCCAAAGTATGTTAGATGAAGCTTCAGAATCCTTGCCTCCAAGGAGCAGCCTGATTTCACCCTCTTTAGGACAAATTTGTTTGTTCTCCTAGCAGTCTACGGTACAGTCAATACTCTTCTCCAGCACCACTGCAGCTCAAAGGCATCAATTCTCCTTCTGTCATCCCTAGTCATTGTCAAGCCTTCTGATACATAGCAAGTAATTGCAAAGACCATGGCCTGGATCAGGTGTACCTTAGTCTTCAGGCTAACATTGTTGCTCTTCATTACTTTGGAGAAGTATCTGTTAGCAGACTCTTCCAATGCAATTTGTCTTTTTATTTTCTGGCTGATGGTACCAAGAGTATTGATTGTAGAGCTAAGTAAACTAAAGCTGTTAACAATTTCAATCTCTTCACCATCTATCATGATGCTGCCAATCGGCCCAGTGGTGAGAATCTTTGTTTTCTTGATGTTGACTTTCAATCCATATTGAAGGCTAAAGTCCTTAATTTTCCACAGCAAGCGCTTCAGGTCCTTTCTCAGTTTCAGCAAGCAGTGTTGTATCATCTGCATAATGTAGATTGTTGATGAATCTACCTTCAATCCTGATGCCACAATTCTCCTCATAGAGCCCAGCCTCCCAGATAATTTGTTCCGTATATAGAATTTGATTATGATATGTTTTGATGTTTTTATTTTTGGGTCTAGTCTATTCGGTGTTCACTGAGCTTCTTGAAAGTTGATTTCCTCATTATTCATAATACCTGGTAAGTTTTCTTCTAGTACATTTTTCACAGTTTTGTCAATGATTTTCCTGTCCTCATATTCTGAAATTCCAATCATATATATAGTGTTCCTTTTGATGTCATCCCACATGATTTTAATGTCTTACTAATTTTCTTTATGTTTCAGCTCTGATTTTTCTTCTAATATGTTTCTGTTGAGGTTTTTATCTTCCAATTCATTGATCTGTGCTCCATCTCTTCTGTTCTACTTGTTTGTTCCTCCAGCATGTAGGACACATCTACCATTTCAGTCTTAACATTCTGGATTGCTTTTTTATATATTTCTGTTGTTTCTAGTACTGTGTTGGCTGTACCCTCTCTATATTGTGATGATTTTTTTAAGTTCTTTTGCCTCTTTATAGTTTCAATTCTTTCTTCTATATTTTGCATTTTCTTCTGTAGTTTTACAAGTTCCTCCTCTTCACTATATTTCTTCTGGCTCCATGGATCTGGAGTGTTTGCTTTCATGGTGATTTCCATTGTTTCTTCCATCTCTTGCACCTTCTTTTGTAGAAGTTCAGATAACTCTTCAATATATTTCTTCTGATTTTCTACCTTTAGGTTATTCCCTTTATTTGTTGCTTTCATTGTTTCTTCCACTGTCTGTACTTTTCCTCCATAGACGACTGAATGTTTCCATATCAACATATATCATCTGCATTCTTTACTCTAGCGTATTCATTGAGTTTGCAAGATTCTCTGCTTTTTTTTTAAGAAGGCTTAATTTGTGTTTTCATGATGTTTGAAGCTGTCTGGTGCTTCCTTGACAGTATGTGAAGTTTCTCTTGATAAACATTAGGTCTTTTCTATTGTGTCTGCATGAGTTGTCAGTCATTCTTTTCTTTATGGTGTTATTGATTAGTTGCTAGGTTAGAATGCTCAATCTATAGAGTGATCCACTCATACTATTGGAAGTCTTTCCTGGGAAATTTGCCTTCCGTAAGGCTCTACAGGCTCTCTCTGTTATGCACAGAAACTCTCCAGTAATCTTGCCTTAATGCAGCCCCTGTCCCAAACTCTATTGTCCTCCTTCATCTATGGAGTAGCCAAATGGTATGAAACTAGGTGCATCACTTGAGCATAGTTTCTTTCTAGGGTGATTTCAAGTCAGCTTTATTTTTTGCAGCTCGATGTGTCAATTGATAAAGCTGAAAAAGTCTTTTCCCTTCTTGTGGCTCTGTGTCCCAAACTCTGTTATCCTGTTTGGTCCCTGGGATGTCCCCACTGCCATGGAGGCAAGGATTCACAATTGGAGTGACCTATCTCTGGGGAGGGTTCAGTCCCTTTTCCTACAAGCACCCCAAAGGGCTTGCTCTGGTGCTCTCTCTTCTGAAGCTTAATATCTTCCTTTTCCTTGGGGTGGCAAGAGATTAGTGCTGTCAATTGACACAGTTTGCATACAAGGAGGTCTTAAATGAGGTGGTGATGCAGGTGACACATCACAGCCAGGCAATGTGGTACAGACCAGCAATGTGCATGTGGCACAGCTGTAATATTTCTTGACCAGAATAAATTTGTGAGATTCAAATGTATTTAGAGTTTTGATGAGATCAAAAGACAAAAACAATGAAAATGAATATCTCTTTATTTGCATGTTAACAAATGAGAGTTCAGTTTTCCCTTTATTATCAGTTACAAAACATCATAGTCTACACCAAAGTATGCAGTATGTGGACTGAAGCTTACTTGAGTTATCAGAGAAAAGAGAACTATTTTCACAGGGAAATCTATAAATGTATTCATTAGTTCACCTTGCTGTTTGCTGGTTGGATAATGAGCGTGAGATTTGAAAGATATATATTTCTGGAGAATATTATATAATTATATAATCTATATCTCAGTCAACTCAACATCATATAACAACACTCTCTGTCTCTGTCTCTCTCTCTCTATCGACATGATAACTGTCTCACAGATCATACTTGGATTCATTGTAAGTACTGAAATTGTATTTGGAAATTTTGGGAATGGATTGATAGTACTTGTGAACTGTGCTGGCTGGGTCAAGAAAAGAAAAATTTCTTCAGCTGATAAAATTCTCACTGCTTTGGCAATCTCCAGGATTTTTCACCTCTGGGTAATGCTTACATATCTTTACATATCTATTTTTGATGTAGATTTATTTTTAGATAAAACGTGTTTGATAATAAGTTGTAACGCCTGGACAGTAAGCAATCATTTTAGTCTATGGTTTGCTACAAATCTCAGTATCTTTTATTTTCTCAAAATAGCCACTTTCTCTAACCCTATTTTTCTCTACCTAAAATGGAGAGTTAAGAAGACTATTTCATTCTTATTTCTGATGGTCTTGCTCTTCTGGTGTTTTAATACTGCACTGATAAACATACAACTTAATATCTGGATTAATGAACATGAAAAAAACATGACTTACAGTTTAATGGGAAGTGACTTTGCACAGTTTGCAAGTCTTACTGTCTGGATTATAGCTATTTTCACTTCCATACCCTTTACTGTGTCCCTGATAACATTTCTCCTGCTGATATTCTCCTTGTGGAAACATCATAAGAAGATGACACTCAATGGAAAAGGACACAGAGATGTCAGCAGCAAGGCCCACATAAAAGCTATGCAAACTGTGATCTCCTTCCTCTTACTATATGCAGTTTTTTTCCTGTCTTACTTCATACCTGTTTGGAGATTTCACAGTCAGAAAAGAATCATTCTTTCTATATTGAGCCAAGTTCTTGCACTTTTTTATCCTTCAGGTCACTCGATTTTGTTGATTCTGGGAAACAAAAAGCTAAGGCAAGCCTCTCTTTTGGTATTATGGCCACTTAGGTGCAAGTTCAGGGACTTTCAGTTTCATAAACTATTTAAGTGATTGTCTTGCGTATTCTAGAGTTAAAAAGGTTGATAAATTCTTATCAAATAGTTTATACTTGTCAAATGTTCTTTTGTTATGTTCAAGTTCTTGAATTTTATAAAAGCTTTTCTAGAACATATATTACTGAAACATGCTACAACTTAACAATGTATGATTTTTGTTGTTGTTGTTATGTGCCATTGAGTCATCTGTGACCCACAGTGACCCTATGTACAGCAGCTCTTAAGCCTGCTCTATCCTGAGCCTGTATCAACTGACTTAAACACACGTGCCCCCATTACACTAGTTACTGTATCAATCCATCTCATCCAAGGTTCCAAGGATGATGTCATTCTCCAAGGACTAGGCCCTCTTGGCCATTGCCCAATGTATGTGAGACAGAGCGTCAACATCCTAACCTCCAAGGAGAAAATTGGTTTCACCGTCTCCAAGACATATCTATTTGTTTTCTTGGTGGTCTATGGTATGTTCAAGACTCATCTCCAGCACCACTCAAAGGTATCAATTCTTCTTCTCTCATCATTAGTCTTTGTCCAGCTCTTCGATGCATAGAAGTAATTGTGAAGACCACAGCCTGGATCAGGCACACTTTAGCCTCTAGACTGATATCATTGCTTCTCAGTACTCTGGACTGGTCCCTAACAGCAGATTTTCTTCATCTTGTGATTTCCTGATTGCTGGTGCCAAGAGTGTTGATCGTGGAGCAAAACAAACTGTAACTAATAACAACTTCAATCTCTTCAGTGGTAAGAATTTTCGTCTTCTTGGTGTTGAGCTTCAATCCATATTGAAGACTACAATCCTTAACTTTCTGAAGCAAGTGCTTCAGGTCCTCTTCAGTCATTGCCCAGCTCTTTAATGCATAGCAAGTAGTTTTGAAGACCATGGCCTGGATTAGGAACACCTTAGTCTCTAGACTAATATCATTGCTTCTCAGAACTCTGGAGAGGTCCGTAACAGCAGATTTTCCCAATGCAATTTGGTTTTTTATTTCCTGACTACTGGTGGCAAGAGTGTTGATTGTGGAACCAAAGAAGCTGCCATTTGGCCCAGTGGTGAGAATCTTTTTCTTCTTGATGTTGAGCTTCAATCCATAATAAAAACTACAGTTCTTGACTTTCTGTAGCAGTGTGTCAGGTCCTTCTCAGTTTTAGAAAGCAAGGTTGTGTCACCTGCATCAAGTAGGTTGTTGATACATTTTCCTCCAATCCTGATGACACATTCTTCCTCATAAAGCCCAGTCTCTCAAATGATCTTTTCTGCATATAGCTTGAAAAGATATGCAGACAGAACACATTCCTGACTCACTCCTTTCCTGATTTTGAACCATGCAGTGTTTTCTTGCTCAGTTGTGATGACTTCTTCCTGGTCTGAGTATAGGTTTTCATGAGTACAATTAATTGTTCTGTGATTCCCATTCTGCTCAAAGTTAGCTTTTGCTTTTTTGTGATCCACATGAAAAATAAGAGGATCATCTCTGAGTAATCAATAATTTATGGTTTTAAAACAACTTTGTATTGAGAAGCTAAAGAGAGAATAAGAAAATAAGAGCCATTTAAAGATAACATGAAAGAAACATGATCATAAAAGATTGTTACTAATTTGAAATTTTCAGTGATTATTTCTTTGAAAGATTGGTATTATGATAAATAACACCAGTTATTTATTATGACAGCATCATTTATCCAATAAATACTGAACAGACACAATTTTAAATATTGGGAATACAGAAATGAATAAATGAGTAATCTGATACATATGTATACACAACACCCAAATTAACTTTTGTTCTAAAAATATGCTTTTTAGTACCTTATCTGTTTACTGTCAACTGGAAAACACTATTGGATATTTTTTTTAATTCAGTATTGAAGAGACAGAGCCCTTTTCCTTATATTATTTCTACTTTTTTGAGAGGTACTGGCAAAAAATATAAATAGGTATTAACTTCCTATAGGAATCTCATTGTCCAATCTAGTCTTTTCAGAAAAGGAAAGGATTCCTGTGGCATGACCTCTGGAGTCAAAATACTCCGATGAATTTATTTTCAATTTCTGAACATCACTCTTGATGTGATCTCTCTTTTGGTATTAGAAATAGGTTCCATTCTTCCTTATCACAAGACATCCCACGTAAGATTGTTAAAGAAATTATAATAAATAATTTCAAATTTTTGCATTATTTTCCACATAATAACATGAGAAACATAAAACTCTATTCTTGACATTGTTGTTGTTGTTAGGTGCCACCAAGTCAAGTATAACTCCTTATGGGCAAAAGATCTGAATCCTCTTTTATCCTGTGCCAGCCTCACACTTCCTGACACACAAGAGCCCATTGCACCAGTCACCATGTCAATCCCCCTGGTTGAGGGTCTTCCTCTCCTTAACCAGTCCTCCACCCTTCCCAACATCATGTCTTTGTCCAAGGAATACCCCCTCCTAGTAATATGTCCAAAGTATGTGAGGTGAAACCTCATCATTCTTGCCTCCAAAGATCCCTCTCCAAGATATTCATTCTCTTGACCATCGATGGAATGTACAGTACTCTTCTTCAAGACCACAGCTTAAATTTATCAATTTCCCCCCTGTCATCCTTATTTATTGTCCAGCTCTCAGATGCATAGAAAGTAACTGGAAAGACTATGTTCTGAATCGGATGCACCTTAGTGTTCAAACTGACATCCCTACTCTTCAATAATTTTGAAAGTTCCTTAACTGTAGATTTTCCCAGTGTAACTGCTGGTACCAAGGATATTAATTGTGGACCCAAGGAAGATTAAGCTATTGACAGTTTCAATTTTCCTTTCTTAGAATTGCTCAAATTGTACTATTACTTTCCCCTAGCATCATCATTACACTCATTTCTTCTGTAGTGATGCTTAGGAAAACACCTAACAATAACAACATATAGGAAAATTTGAAATTCCTTCTTGTTCCTTGAGAACTGTTAAAATGGCAGAAAATTGTTTGGCATACTTCTGAATAGCAAGGTTGATATCTTTGAACTAGTCAGCAAACTATATTACCAGATATGTTTTCGTTTGCAGTGAAACTGAATTTATGCAATCAGCAGGACTGAAGATAAGTCTTGGCTTTCAGTTTATTAATTTAGCACATATATAAATATATCTCCGTTTCCTCTCCTACCTAGAAATTAAGTTCTGTAGTATCAGTAATCTTGTTTGCCCTCCCCCCCACACACACAAGTAATAAGGAGACTGCTCAGCAAAAAATTTTTGTTTTTTAATGCACCATGTTAGGAATTAAGGTAAAGCAAAGTCATATAAAATAAAAAGGTTTATGCTCATAATACCAATTTCTTTCCACCAGGAAGAATTTTCCAGTGCTAGTATGTCAATCTTCATTAAAGTAGGAATTTCCATGAAAATATAAGGAATATAAGAAACATCAAGAAGACTTGGCTCACAGCTACATCAGCCTAGGGAAAAAGTTAGATAAAGTATCTATCTGTATCTATACTGAATGCTTTGAATTTTTTCTATGTCAATTGGCATGTGATTAATATGTAGAGAAGATAAAAAAATATGTAGAGAAGATAACTGATTTTTTAAAGTGGATATAAATGACTTTATTAAACTGTGATGTCTGTGTTTTAAACTGATTCCCTTGACTTTTGCAGATAGAAAATGATATCCATACAATAATTATTTCACTTATTTTTAATTATAATTTTGTATTTGGCTATTTGTGTTGACATACTATTAAATGATTCAATTACTTGAAATGTTAAGTAATTGTGGAAATAATTATTTTTGTTTGTAAGTAAGGCTAATTTAGCATTTTATCAATTAACATAATACTGATGTGGCTTCAAAAGAAACATTTAAAAAATAATCCTAAGAGAAAATTATTTTCTTCCTCTCTTTCTTAGTGGTACTCTAGTAAGGTAATTTATTAAGATTATCATGTATTTTATTCTCTGATTTATTAAAATAATAATATATGCAAATAGTTGTACAATAAAATGATATCTCTCCAAGAATGTTTAATAGAATATAACAATTAGAACATTATTTAAATGTTCTATAATAAAATTGTGGCCATCCAAGGAAAGCTGAAATTGAAAAAGAAATAATGTAATGATGACAGCCACTATAAAATGAGGGAAGAAAATGAATCTTAATAACTTGTGAAATCTTATTTTAGAAATTATATACCAAATGCTAATTTATTAGTATTTTCAAAGTGTTAAATTATTTGATTATATTCTTTATATTGGACTAAATCTAAGGTTTGAATTAAATAATATAATGTTCCATCCAAAGAAGACTGGGACTATTTACTATACACAACTCCTCACTGAAAGTGCAACTAATATGTTTGTTTAATTTAGATGAAAGATAAATCATAAGGAGAGGATTAGGATGGAAGAAGCAATGTTATAACAATTAAATGTTTAGATATGTTGAGAAAGTAAGTATTGACTTATATATCAGATATAATAAAAATGAGCAGTTAATAGTTTAAAGGAGGCAATATGGTGCTTTCTTAAAAAGTTGGAAATAGAAATACCATTTAACCCAATAATTCCACATTAGGAATATGCCCTAAAGACACCAGATCTGCCGCCTGAACAGATATATGCACACACATGTTTATTGCTGCATTATTCACAATAGCAAAGAGATGGAAACAATCCAAGTGCCCATCAACAAATGAATGGATAGAAAAACCATGATATATTCACACAATGGAATACTATGTAGCACTGAGAGACAAGGAACTCATAAAACATGACACAACATGGATGACTCTGGAGGATATTATGCTGAGTGAAATATCTCACTCACACAAGGACAACTATTGTATAACACCACTGTTATAAAACAGGATTGACATGGAGTTTGGGGGTAAACCAAGAAAAGAGG
>NW_006399817.1:2867105-2872137 GCF_000299155.1 Elephantulus edwardii | reverse complement strand
AAAGATTCTTTCATTGTTTTACAAACCCTCCCCCAGGTCCCCTCCACCATGTAGCCCTCGCTCTAGTCTCCTGTGATGACAGAAATACCCAGTTATATATGTTTAAAGAAATGTTTTAAAGTAATAAGAACTGTTAAAAAGAAATATATGACTAGACAATATTTGCATGACAACAGTACAGAATAAGAGGTGTATAAAATTGACAGCTGGAGGAGTGGGTGGGGAGGGAGGAAATTATGCAAAAGCAAATTAGTTTTTTTTTTTAAAGTGAACTAGGGGTAGGGAGCAAAATGTGTAACAATGAATGAACGAAAATTCACATTTTCTGTAAACTTTCATTAAAATCACAGTAAAAATATATGAAACATGAACTACGCTGCACAAACTATATAAATTCAACTATAAACTTCATCGTGGATTTTGTTAGGTGCCATTGACTCATCTATGACTCATAGTAATGCTGTAAATAACAGATCTAAACCTTACCGTATCCTGTACCATCCACATGAGTTCTGCCATGCTCATACCCATTGTGATAGTCATCATGTTAATTCATCTGGTTGAGGGCATTCCTTTCTTTCTCTGACCAATCACATTTTCCAGCATGATGTCTTTTTCCAAGAACTGGCCCTTCATGAGAACATGCACAAGGTATATGAGACAAAGTTTCACCTTTCCTCTAATGAGTAACCTTGTTGCGTTTTCTCCTGAAGGGAAAATCCTATGAATAAACATCATAACTGTATATTTAAACCATTGAAAAACAAAAACAAAACCTCCAGCAAACAAACCTACAAACACACAAAAAAAATATATTGGTTTTTTTATAGAAAAATATGTATCTTTTAAAAAATATATATATTGTTGTTGTTGTTATGTGCTGTTGAGTCGCCTGTGACTCATAGTGACCCTATGTACAACAACCCTAAACTCTGCTCTGTCCTGTGCCAATTGCACTGTCTCTGACATACCCACCCCGATTACCCAAGTCACTGAATCAATCCACCTCATAGAGGGTCTTCCCCTCATGTGCTGTCCCTCCACCCTACCAAGCATGATGTCCCTCTCCAAGGATTGGTTCCTCCTTACAACATGTCCAAAGTATGTCAGAAGAAGCCTCAGAATCCTTGCCTCCAAGGAGCAACCCGGTTTCCCCCTCTCCAGGATGAATCTGTGTGTTTTCTTAGCAGTCCATGGTACATTCAATATTCTTCTATAGCACCACAGCTCAAAGGCATCAATTTCCCTCTGTCCTCCCTAGTCATTGTCCAACTCTTTAACACATAACAAGTGATTGCAAAGACCATGGCCTGTATTAGATGCACCTTAGTCTCCAGAGAGACAACATTGCTTTTCAGTACTTTGGAGAGGTCCCTAACAGCACACTTTCCCATCACAATATGTCTTTTAATTTCCTGGCTGCTGGTGCCAAGAGTATTGACTGTGGAGCAAAGCAAACTAAAGCTGTGAATAATCTTCACCATCCATCCTGATGCTGCCAATTGGTCCAGTGGTGAGAATCTTTGTCTTCTTGACATTGAGCCTCAATCCATATTGAAGGTTGCAGTCTTTGACCCTCAGTAGCAAACACTTCAGGTCTTTCTCAGTTTCAACAATTTTTATATTTTTAATATTAAATATATTTTTATATTTTTAATATTAAATATATTTTTATATTTTTAATATTAAAAAACTTATATTTTTAATATAAAAATATATTAAATAACTTTCAATAATTAACTTTAAGAAAAATATAGTAAATATACAATTTTTACAAAAAAATTCGGATAAATAAAGCAAATTTTAGTATTTTCCTTGGTAGGTAGATTCTCAAGTGCTTGTACCCCGCATTTAACAATTAAAACCTTTTTCAACAGCATTCTGTAGGATTACAGCATAACACCTTCAGCAGACCATCTCTCTGTAACTATTTCTCCCTAACCCCTAAAAGGTGAATTTCTGGCAAGTTTGAGAATAGATTGTATGCACATTCAGTCAGTATACGTGAACCTTGTCTATGTTGTTTCCAGGGAGATGTGATTTCTAACCCCATACCTATGTGTCTTATATTTTGGGTACTATATCTTGGTCTTAGATGTAATATCGCTATCCTATATCTACCATTCCCATATTTTTTGCATTCTTTTTGGCTAACATGTTTTTATTCCAGTCCTATTGTTAATCATAGCTAGTTTGGTGTGAAGACTGATTTACTATCAGAGTTAGAAACTAAATTGATAGTTTGTTGTGTTTGAGGAGAATGTTGCTCTTATTGGTAAAGCACTTGTCTATCAGTTTGCTGTCTTGAGATAACTTGTGGGTCGCTGTCATTATGAATGTCATAAGGGTTACCCATGGTGGACAGGTTTTAGAGCTCCTAGATTAAGACAGCCTAGGTAGCAGGATTGGCTATCCACTTCTTAAATAATAAGCCTTTGAAAACCCTGTGAACACTAGAGTAATACAGATAGTTAATGTAGTGGTGGAACTCAGATTGGAAGTGAGTTTATAAAAGGAAAAACAATAACAAGCATTGTTTAATAATTAGAACATGATATGCACATAGCTTGAATGTTGGAAAACTGGAAATTATAACAAAATGATATGGAATACATGAACGTAAGTATACTAGACATTAGTGAGAAATTCGGGCAATGTGATCTGGGAGCCCCCACGTCAAGATCATCAGAACAAAGTCCTGCTGGGGCCTCAACCAAGGAAAACTTTACCACAGCAGTAACACAGAAGAAGCAGGATACTTCACACCCTACAGAAAACTAAAGCATGTGGTCAATCTTAAGAAGTGATCAAAGCACAACATCAAGAGATTTCCTGAAGTCAGAAAGTCTTTTGAAATTTTCTGACACAGAATTCAAAAGAACAACTGATATTTTCAATGGGTGAAGTACACACTCAAAGAATTACAGGATTTTAGAAGCAAAAGCCAAGAGGAATTTATAAAAACAATCAAAGACAATGCAGATAAAACAAGCAAGGAATCAGAAACTCTGGATAAACAAGAAATTACAATTCAGTATACGAGGACCAGTGTCTGAGATGCTGTCAACATTTTTGAGACACTTATGAGGAAAGTTGAAGAAGTGGAACAGAGAAACAGCAAAAGAGAAAATAATTATCAGCACCAATTTGAACAAAACACAGAAGGAAAAAAAAGAAAACCCAAGAATAATGTTAGATACCATCAAGAGGAACTACATTAACATAATTTGAATCCCAGAACAGGAAGAAGAAAAGCAAGGCACTGAGAGATTTGTAGAAGAGTTACTAGCAAAAAACTTTACAGGCATAATTAAAAATGAGAGTATATATATTTGAGAAGCTGAGCAAACTCTGTGTAGAATAGACCTCCAAAAGAAAAAACGCCAAAGCATATCCCAGTCAAATTTACCAGAACCAAGGATAAAGAGAGAATTTTGAAAACAACTAGGGTAAAATGAAGAGTAATGTGTAAGGGAAAACAAATTAAGATTAAGTGGCAATTTCTCAGCAGAAACCATGCAAGCAAAAAGACAATAGAATGACATATAAAGAAGAACACAAACTCAAAGTACACAACTGTCAATGAAGAATACTGTCCGCAGCAAAACTGGCAAGCAAATATGATGGCGAGATCAAGATAGTCTCAGAAAAGCAGAACTTAAGGGAGTTTGGGGGCGGGGAGTGGAAGACCACTATTGCAGGAAGTACTGAAGGAAGTTCTTACAGACATGCCACATAAAGCAGAATGGATCAACGTAACCAGCAGTAACTCCAAAAAAGAAAACAACAAAATGATAGCAATAAAACCTTGCTTTTCAATAATTACACTGAATGTGAATGGTCTAAATGCATCAGTGAAAATATAATCTTTATAAACTTTCACTCAAATCAAAACTAAAAAATATTTTAAACATAAAAAAATGCACCAGTGAAGAAAAAAAAAGGTAGCAGATTGGATAAAAAAAATAGAGCAAGAGGATATAACCATAATAAATATCTATGCACCAAATGATAGAACTGCAAAAATGCACAAAGTAAACATTAACACAATTTTTAAAAAAGTAGACAACACCACTTGGAAGCGGGAGTGACCTCCACTTCCTCAACAACATGCCTCTGAAAACTCTATGCACTTCGATAAATAATGATAGTTATAGAAAGGCTTCAGGACTTTTATTCATAGGGTCACTATAGTCGTGCTTGACTCAATGGCAATCAACAACAACAACAAACAACAACAACAGACAACACCACAAGAGTAGTAGGAGACATCAATATATCACTCACAAGAAAGGCTAGAACTACTAGAAAGAACTCAATAAATTTGTTGAAGAATTAAACCACACAATCAACCAACTCAAGTTCATAAACAGACAAATGCACTTGAAAAACACTGAGTATATATTCTTCCCCTATGTGCATGTTCCAGAATAGATCATATTTTAGGTCACAAAGCAAGCATCAATAAATTAAAAAAAAATAGAAATAACTTTTGAAAATAATTATCTCAGATCACAGTGCTATAAAGTTAGAAATCAATAACAAGAGGATAAAGCAGAAAAAAAGTCTATACATTTGGAAACTGAACCATGTGTGAACATGAGTGGGTAATAGAAGAAATAAAAATGGAAATTAAAAATAATTTCTTGAAGTAAATAACAATGAAAATACAACTTACTAAAACTTCTGGGAAACAGCCAAAGCAGTAATCAGAGATGAAGTTACAGCAATGAACAAACACATCAAAAGGGAAGAAAAAAAATGAAAATTGATTTTTTAACCCTCCATCTCCAATAAGGTGAAAAAGAATAGTAAGAAGACCTGACACCCTCTAGAAAAATGAAATTATCCTTGAGGACATTATGCTGAGTGAAATATCTCCGTTACAAAAGGACAAACACTGCATAGTGCCACTGCTGTAGAATGGGACTGATATCAGGGTTGGGGTAAGAATGAGAAAAAACTGGATAAATTATGTATACTGCATTGAAATGGATGAGGGAGAGAACAGTTTAAAAGCAATATATTGTAG
>NW_006399817.1:2826747-2860314 GCF_000299155.1 Elephantulus edwardii | reverse complement strand
CTCCACCCCAAATCACTCTTCTCCTTGAAAAGAAAAACTCTTTCATTGGACCCTGTGCAATTCTTAAAATCTCTCCTGTGCTTGAGCCAACTGTTGGAGCCACTGTGTCAATCCACCTCATTGAGGGCCTTGCTCTTTTTCACTGACACTTTACTTTTCCTAGTACAGTATCTTCTTTGAGGAACTGACCTCTCCTGATAACATGCCCAAAACACATGAACCAAAGTCTCACCATTCCCTTTCTAAGCAATCTTCTGACTGGACTTCATCTAAGACTGATTTCTTTTTCCTTTTGGCAGTCCGTGTTCAATGTACTTTACCAACACAATTCAAAAGCATCAGTTTTTCTTTGGTCTTTTTTATTAATTGTCCAACCGTGCTATCTATGCTCATTAAACTGTTGGAAATACCAAAAAAAAAAGGGTTAATGAAATCAACAAACCACTAGCAAAACTAACAAAGGAAAAAGAAGATACAACTAATCAAAATAACAGTTGATGGGGCAATGTCACAAACAGACCAACTGTTATAATAAGGTTAACAATAGAATATTTTGAAAAACTATACTCAAACATATATGAAAACCTGGGGGAAATGGACAAATACTTAGAAACGCACAATCTACCCAAAATAACATTGTGTGTACATCTGTACAGACCCATTACAAAAGAAAAAAATTGAGACGGTAATAAAACCTTCCAACCAAAAAAGTCCTGGACCACATGGTTTTACTAGTGAATTTTATCATATATTTAGAGAAGAACTGTCACGAATTCTACAAATAGTTTTCAGAAAATAGAAAAAGATGGAATTCTCCCAAACTCATTCTACGAACCATACATATACGTGATACTAAAGTCAAGTAAAGACACCACCAAAATAAAAAAAAAAAAAACCCAAAAACAAAAACACCACCTATAGGCCAATATCTCTCATGATCATAGATGCAAAAATCCTTTACAAAATCTTGACCAATAGAATCCAATAGTACATAAAAAAATAATTTACCATGACCAAGTGGTTCAACATAAGAAAAACAATCAATGTCATTTATGACATTAACAAAGCAAAGAACAAGAACAACATGATCTTATCAATTGATGCAGAAAAGGCCTTTGACAAAATTCAAAACACTTTCCTAATTAAAGACCCAACAAAATAGGAATAGAGGGAAATTTCCTCAACATTGTGAAAAGTATATATACAAAGCTAAGGGCCAACATCATTTTCAATGGAGGGAAATTAAAGGTATTTCTTATGAGAACTGGAACTAGGCAAAGATGCCCACTATCACCTCTCCTATTAAATACTATATTGGAAGTCTAAGTGAGAGTAATAAGACAAGAGAAGGAGAAAAAGAAGTATCAAAATTGGCAAAGAGGAGGTAAAACTGTCTCTTTCTGAAGATGATACGATAGTATACTTAGAAATCCATAAAAACACAGCCGGAAAAATACTGGACATAGTCGACCAATTCAGAAAAGTAGCAGGATACAAGTTCAATGTAGAAAAATCAGTGTCATTTATCTACAGAGACAAAGAGAATATAAAAAATGAGCTAGGAAAAACAATACCAATCACAATAGCTAATCAACAGATTAAATACTTGAGAGCAAATCTAAGCAGAAATGCAAAATATTACTACAACATGGATAGGAAGACTCAATGTCATGAAAATAATGATTCTACCAAAAGGAAATCTGCAAATTCAATGAATATCAATACAAATACCAATACTAATTCCATTCTTCAATAAGATGGAAAAAGCAATTTCCAATTTTGTCTGGAATGGAAAGAGACCCCAAATAAAGTACTCCTGAAACCAGAAAACAAGGTAAGAGGCTTCATACTCCATGATTTCCAATCCTACTACATAGCCATGGTGATTAAGACAGCATGGTACTGGTACAGAGACAGACATATAGATCAATGGGATAGAAGTGAGAACCCAGAAATCAGCTTATCCACCTATGTCAATTGATTTTTTGCAAGGAGACAAAAATCAGTTAACTGGTGATATGACAACCTTTTAACAAATTACATTGACAAAATTGGAAAACCATCTGTAGAAAACTCAAGTAAGACTAGTATCTCACACCATACACAAAAAACAACTCAAGGTGGATCAAGGACCTAGAAGTAAAACCAAGGACTATAAATTTCATCACAGAAAAGCTTGGAAGGATCTAGAAGCCCTAATTCACAGCATGAACAGTCTTCCAATCACAATGAAAAACCTACAACCAGGAGACTACAAAATAGAGGAATGTTATCTTCTAAAAATCAAATCTTTATGCACACCCAAAAAGTTCTCCAACAGCGTGAAAAAGAAAGCCACAGACTGTGAAAAAATATTTGGTAATGACATATCTGATAAGGAACTTATATCTAAAATTTATAGACTATTCCAGCACTTCAACAAAAAAAAGTTACACAACCCAATCACAAAATGGGCACAGGATGTGAATAGACACTTCACCAAGGAAAACATTCATAAGACAAACAAATGCATGAAGAAATGTTCAAAATCCCTAGCTCTCAGAGAGAGGTATGAGATATCACCTCACCCTAGCAAAAATAGCAAAGTTCAACAGAGTAGTGAACAACAAATCCTGGTGAGGTTGTGGAGAGATTGGAACCCTTATTCACTGTTAGTGGGAGTGTAAAATGATGCAACCACTATGGACGGTGGTATGGCACTTTCTCAAAAAGTTGGAAATAGAAACACCATTTGCACTGCTAGGAATATACCCTTAAGAAACCAGAACTGCCAACAAAACAGATGTATGCACACCATGTTTATTACTGCATTATTCACAATAGCAAAGAAATGGAAGCAACCCAAGTGCCCATCAACAAACAAATGGATAGAAAAGTTATGATATATTCACACAGTGGAATACTAATTAACTTGTAAAACATTGTACAGTATAGATGACCCTGGAGGATATAATGCTGAATGAACAATCTCAATCACAGAAGGACAAATACAGCATAACATGACTGTTACAAAACAGGACTGATATGGGAAGTTAGAGGATGGATAGATAATGAACACTGCAACAGATGAAGGAAAGAACTGTTTAAAAGGGAATATGATTAGGCATTATATTTAAGACAACAGTCCAGAATAAGAGATACATTTCAAAGAGGAATGGGAGAAGAGGAGGGTGGGAGGGAGGAAATTGTGCAACATTGAATGAATATTGAAAAATTTTAAAACGTGAACTGGGGAAGGGAGGAGAAAAGGGGTGGAAGAAATGTGCAAGAATAAATGAATGAAAATTCTACTTCTCTATAAACTTTTGTTCAAATAATAATTACAATTTTAAAAATTATTATAGTTTTAAAAAAGAAGTGAGTTTAGTTCCAGGCCTGAAGAATATTTAAGGTACCTAGTCTCAGAGATTCTACTAATATCTCTCAGACCAGTAAGCTTGGTTGCTTTTTTAAAGTCTCTGAGTGTTTTTTAAAAAACGGTTTGTCTTGTATTTCTCACATTTTCCCTGACTCTACCCTTTCAGAGTGTTCAGTAGTACATAAATGTGCTAATTCTTCTATTCTCAGGGTCAGATTCTGGGATTATGTGGTCCGTTAGTTATTTGGGCCAACAGCTTCATCATGTCTTTTTATTTATTTTACTATCCCTTGATCCAGATAAAGAGACGATTTAGGAGAATACTCACAAGTTCAGTTTCATTAAAACGGGATGTTCAGTGTTTTCTTTGTGGTCTACTTTATACTAAGTGATCTAGGTCTGAGTCTATATAGGGAAATGATAATCATCTTCTAAAAGGACTATATTATACAAATGCAGAAACATTATGTTTTATTTTAAAATATTGACTAATTGATAATAATGCTCAGATTAAGAAAAATTCTATACTAAGGTTTTGTTATCTATCATTGAGTCAGAACCAATTCATAGCCAACTCCTCAGTGAGTTTTCAGAGACAATAAATCACATAGAAGGAGATTGTCTATCCTTAACCCATGAAGCAACTGGTAGATTCAAACTGTGTACCTTTGGGATTGCAAAAAAGCTTCTCACCACTAACCCACCAGAGCTCCTGACTATAGTATTAATAAAGAGACTAAGGTATGATAAAATATAGCTCATATGAGAATTTGAAAATAACAAGAGTTATTTTTGCAGACAATGTGTTTGCTTACTTAATCTATCCTAATCTTTAAAGAAAGATGTAAGATTAGCAATATTTTCAATATGATATAATTATGTATCTGTTCATAATGTCTTAGTTATCTATTGCTGCTATAATAGACATATTGTGAGTGGATGATTTTTTATTTTCTTTTTTCATTTTTTCCACTAGTTTATTTACAATTCTAATACAAATATGAACAAACTCTTTTGATTTCCTTCACCCCCCCATCAAATTGTACAACCCAATGATTAATCCCTTCTTCCCCCTATACATATACATCCCTCTGCTTCAAGCCTCTCCCACCCATCCTGGATCCTTATACTCATTCTACAATTATGGTGTTATACAATATTTGTCCTTGTGGGACCAAGTTAGTTCACTCAGCATAATGCTTTCCTGTCCCTCCCAAGTTAGACAATAATTTACAAAATCATTGCTCTCTCATGCTGTGTAGAATTTCATTGTGTGAATGTACTAAAATTTCTCAAACCATTCAATTGTGGTTGGACATCTGGGCTGTTTCCATGTTCTTGCGATGGTGAATAACACTGCTATGAACACTGATGTACACAACTCTGTCTGTGTCTCAGTTCTCATTTACTCAGGGCATATTCCAAGTAGTTTTTTCCTGCTCTGGTCACACAACAGACTCTTGGTCCAAATCCACAGGAACCAAGATAAAATCTTTCAATCAATTCCACCTGATTTCAAGATCATCTTAAAAATTGGTTTGAAATGGGAAGGAACTTGTGTGAAAAACAGCGTATTTGAATTTTGTAAATAAACTAATTTTAAAAAGAATTGGTTTGAGGCATTGAACATCAATGATCAAAAACTAGATAAGTTGTGAGATGATAATCAGAGATATCATCCATGAAGAAAACAAAAAGTCATTGTAAAAACAGAGAAAGTAAAATCTAAATGGATGTCAAAAGAGACCTAAATATTGCACTGGAGAGTCAAAACCCCAAAACAAAATTAAAATGTTGCAGTGAAAGAGCTGAACAAAACATTTCAAAGGGCAGCTTGGGAGGAGAAAGCAAAGTATTATAATGGAATTTACTGAGAGCTGGAGATGGAAAATAAAAAGGGAAAAACTAGTTCTGCTTTTCTCAAGCTAAAAGAACTAAAAACTAAAGTTAAGCCTCATGTCACAATATTGAAAGATTCTATGGACAATATATTGAATGGCCCAGAAAGCATCAAAAGAAGATGGAAGGAATACACAGAATCACTCTACTGCAAATAATTTCTTGACAATGAAAAATTTCAGGAAGTACCATATGAACAGGAGCTGATGGTAAAGAAGGAGGAATTTAAAGCTGCATTGAAGGCATTGGCACAAAATTAGGCCACAGGAATCGATGAGATGCCAATTGACATATTTCAGTTAACAGATGCAGTCTTGGATGCGTTCACCAGTTTATGCCAGAAAATTCAGAGGACAGCTGTCTGGCCAAGAGACTGGAAAAGGTCCATATTTGTTACCATTCCCAAGAAAGGTGATCCAATTGAATGTGGAAACTATTGAATAATATCATTAATATCACATGCAAGCAAAATACTGCTGAAGATCATTAAAAAATGGCTAGCACAGTATATAGATAGGGAACTACCACAAGGTCAAGCAGGATTTAGAAGAGGCTTTGGTACCAGGGATATCATTGCTGATATCGAATGGATCATGGCTGAAAGTAAGGAATACCAAGAGAATATCTATTTGTTCTTTATTGACTATGCAAAGGCATTTGACTGTGTAGATCAGAACAAGTTGTGGTTGACATTGAGAAGAATGAGAATTCCAGAACACTTAATATTCCAATATTCCTATTGGACATAAAAGAGAATAAACAAACATACATATATGTCAGGTTTCTAGAATATATAGGGTCAATTTTCCAAAATAGCAATTACATTAATGTTATTGTCCAAGGCAATTCCAACCAAAAACACAATTAATTTTAAAGAACCATTTTCACAATTGCTGAATAATTTAATCTAAAATTATACCATTAATTTTGTTAAGAACTAAGCTTTAATAAAATATCATGAGTAATGAGAGATCTTTGTGAGATATATTAACAAGGGACTTAGAAGTTTGAACATGCAACAAATGGGATTTAAATATAAGAGACCCTGGAGGGGGAGAAAAGGAACTCTGGTGGCCTAGTGGTAAAGAGTTGTGCTGTTGCACTGCAGTCCTGAAGGTGTGCAGTTCAAATCCACCAGACGCTCTGCTGGAGAAGGAGGGGCAATCTCCTCCTGCACCAGTCAGATCAGGTTTGACTACACACACACACACACACACACACACACACACACACACACACACAGAGAGAGAGAGAAAATTAAAAAAAAATATTTGTGCTGTCTGTCAATCCTAAAGCATGCGAGTTAAATCCACCACCAGAGATGCATGACATTTAGGTTAGCAGTCGTCCTGATGGACTATGCTCAATTCTGGTTGATGGTTGGTGGTTGTGTACCATCTAGCCAGAACTGAATCATAGCTGGCCCTCCAGCAAGTTTTCAGGGACTATAAAATGCACAAGAGGGAATTGCCTGTCTTTCTCCTGCAGAGCAACTGGTAAATATAAATTGCATGCCATAAGGTTGGAAGTACAACTATATGGTGGTTTGAATCCATGAGGGACCGTGAGTTGATCTGACTCAATAGCAATGAGTTTTTTTGTTTTGATCTTTAAGATTAAGGTTTCATTTTGAAAGAATAAAAATTCATATTTTAATAACACTATAAAATTTTCTGAGAGCACTGTTTTTGAAATTACAATATAACTATATGTAAACATTCCCAATGCAATAGATTTCTTTATGTATAACTTTTCTAGTGATAGTGTTTACATTTTGCAAATATGATTAATCTTCATAGAATTTACCCAATGATGGCAAGGATTTATTAACAGTTAAAAAGGTAGAGTACAGAGTACATTCAATACTCAATAGTATTGAATGACTTTTGGTCCACTGAGATGACTATTTGGTCTGGTCCTGCTAGAAGCACCACATATTTATTTAAAAAATATTTACATAAATATTTATAGAGTAGGCACAGATAGGAGTTCTGGTGGCCTAGTAGTTAGAGGCTGCACTGCAATCCCAAAGGCACCAGCTGCTCAGAGGGAGAAGGATAGACAATCCTATCCAGTACCATTAACTGCCTCTGAAAACCTGCAAAAGGTTCAGCTATGAATTAGTTCTGACTTGGTGGTACACATAACAACAACAACAAAGTGCAGATGACACAATGTTGCTTTCTGAAACTGAGGAGGGCCTGAGGCATTTGCTGCAAGAGGTCAAGGACTGCAGCCTTCAATATGGACTGAAGCTCAACATCAAGAAAACAAAGATTCTCACCTCTGGGTCAATTGGCAGCATTATGATCGATGGAGAAAAGATTGAGCTTGTTAATAGCTTCAGTTTGCTTGGCTCCACAATGAACACTCTTGGTATCAGCAGACAGGAAATCAAAGATGAATTGCATTGGGAAAATTTGCTGTCTGGGACCTCTCCAGCTCTGTCTCAAATATGTTGGGCATGTTACCAGGAGGGATCAGTCCTTGGAGAGGGACATCATGCTTGGAAAGGTGGAGGCATAGCACAAGAGAAGAAACTCTGAATGAGGTGGACTCAGTTATAAGATTGGCTCAGGATAGAGCAGGGTTCAGAGCTGTTGTACATAGGTAGCTATGAGTCACAAGCTATTTGATGACATATAACAACTGCAACAACAACAAGGCATTAGTGAGATGAATCAGAAAACTATATGCTCTGATGTCTAGAATGAAAATGTGAGGAAAATATAGAGCTACATTCATTGTCAAATGACCAGTTTTCTAGACCTATTCTGAAGTACAGGACTGTATTATTACATACATACATACAAGTAATACAGGTTAACATAACTATCATTAAAATATATGCATTAACAACTTCAGTCAGAGGAGGAAATTAAAGATTTCTACCAACCTTTTAGCCTGAAATTTATTAAATATGCAATTATAATTCATTAATAATAATTAGTGACTAGAATGCAGAAATTGGGTAAAAGTTGTACTAGTATGGGAAATTACAGACTTGGTGACAGAAATGAGGGTACAGAAACAATGACCGAATTTTGTGCAATCAATTATTTATTAATTGTGAATAACTTTTCTTAAAAACGCGATTGGCCAAAACAACTATGACATATCATCTCACCTGAGTCAGAATAGCAAAATTTAACAGAACAGCAAACAACAAATGCTAGTGAGGTTGTGGAGAAACTGGAACCTTTATACACTGTTAGTGAAAGTAAAATAGTGCAACCACTATGGAAGGCTGTATGGCACTTTCTCAAAAAGTTGCAAATAGAAATACCGTTTGATACAGCAGTTCCACTACTGAGACTATACCCCAAAGAAACCACAACTGCCACTCAAGCAGATACATGCACACCCATATTTATTGCAGCTTTGTTCACAATAGCAAAGAGTTGGAAACAACCTAAGTGCTCATCAACAAACAAATGGATAGAGAAGCTTTGGTATATTCACACAATGGAATGTTACACTACATTGAAAAACAAGGAACTCATGCAAAATCTTGAACAACCAAGGAAGTATCAAAAGAAGTTGGAAGGAATGAGCAGTACTGAAAAGAATTGATTGACATGGAACCATTTCAAGAAGTAGAATATGGTCTAGAACTAATTGTGAAAAAGGAAGACACTCAAGCTGTTCTGAAGGGATTGGCAAAAACTAAGTGCCCAGGAATTGATGGAATACTACCTGACATATTTCAACAAATAGATTCTGTCTTGGATGTGTTCACTAGGTTGTACAAAGAAATCTGGAGGACAACTACTCAACTAACTCAATGAAAGATATCCATATTTATTTATTCCCATTCACAGGAAACGTGATCCAATAGAATGCAGAAATTATCAAACAATATGATTAACATGTTCCCATTCCAAAGAAGGGTGACTATAAAGCAATATTATTGATTTCACATGCAAGCAGGATTCTACTGAAGATGATCCAAAAATGACTAGAATAGCACATCAGCAGAGAACTGCCAGAGGTCCAGCCAGGGTTAAGAAGGGGTTGTGGTACTAGGGATATTGTAGCTGATGTTAGATGGATCTTGGCTGAAAGCAGGGAATACCAGAAAAAATGTCTAACTGTGCTTCGTTATGCAAAGGCGTTTGACTGTGTGGATCATAACAAACTAGCTGACTCTGAGAATAATGGAAATCCCAGAACATTTGATTGTGCTAATGCAAAACCTATACTTGGACCAAGAGGCAGTGGTCAGAACAGAGCAAGGAGACACTGCATGGTTCAAAATTGGGAAGGGCATGTGCCAGGCTTGTGTCCTGTCTCCATACCTTTTCAACCTTTATGCAGAACAGATTATCCAGGAGGCTGGGCTCTATGAGGAGAAGTGTGGTGTCAGGACTGGTGGAAGATCTATTAACAATCTATGTTATGCAGATGACACAACCCTGCTTGCTGAAACTGAGGAGAACTTGAAGCGCTTGCTGCAGAGGGTCAAAGACCTTTCTGGTGGATTGAGGCTCAATGTCAAGAAGACAGATTCTCACCACTGGATCAACTGGCAGCATCAAGATGGATGATGAAGAGATTGAGATTGTTAACAACTTTAGTCTGCTTGGCTCCACAGTCAATGCTCTTGGCACCAGCAGCCAGGAATTTAAAAAACGTATTGTGATGGGAAAGTCTGCTGTTAGGGACCTCTCCAAAATACTGAAGAGCAATGGTGTCATGCTGGAGACTAAGGTGCATTTGATACAGGCCATGGTCTTTTGCAATCACTTGTTATGCATCAGAGAATTGGACAATGACCAGGGAGGCTAGAAGGAGAATTGATGTCTCTGAGGTGTGGTGCTGGAGAAGAGTATTGAGGGCACCATGGACTGCTAAGAAAACAAACAAATTCATCTTTGAGAGGGTTAAACCGGGCTGCTCCTTGGAGGTAAGGAATCTGAGGCTCCTTCTGACATACTTTGGTCATGTTGTAAGGAGGAACTGGTCCTTGGAGAGGGACATCATGCTTGGGAGGGTAGAGGGACAGCACAGGAAGGGAAGACCCTCTATGAAGTGAATTGATTCAGTGACTTGGGTAATCGGTATGGGTGTGTCGGAGGCAGTGCGATTGGCAAAGGATAGAGCAGGGTTTAGGGCTGTTGTACATAAGATCGCTATGAGTCGCAAGCGACTCAATAACACTTAACAACAACAAAGATTAGCATCCCATGCGTGCAAAAACTTGTTGAAGGCTATCCAAAAATGGTTAGAACACTACATCAACAAAGAACTGATAAAAACACAAGTCTATTTAGAAGAGGCTATGGCAGTAGGAATAGCAATGCTATTGTCAAATGGATCTGGCCTGAAAGTAGAGAGTACCAGAAGGATATCTGCTTCTATTTTATTGACAGTGCAAAGGTATTTGACTGTGGGAATGATAGCAAAGTATGGTTAACATGGAGAAATTTTTAACAGGGGAGGACAAAACCCTCAAGATCAAGAAGAACCACTGTTTTTATGATTAGGATATGGAGTTTCTGCAAGATGGGGGTGGGACTTTTAAAAAGAGCTCAGTAGGGCTCCAGGACTATAACACTGAACACATTGTTAAGCCTACAATGTTCCTGGTGACAGAATCAGTGGCCAAAAGAGCCTGCATGGCTAAGAGAGAGACTGTACGACTGAGAAGACTGTTACACTGGCTAGGAACTTGTCCATTTAGCAGTGGAGAAGCCTGACTACAGAGGAGAGATGAGAGTGCTGTCTTGTCCTGATGAAGGGAGAGGTGGTTTTACTACTTCATTTGAGCCTTCCATCTCTTGCCTTGCTGCTTCCTGACCCTAACCCATGGTGGATGTTGTCACTTCCAAGTTGATTCTAATCCTGAAATGTAGCTTGTTACTTCTCTAATGAACGTCATAGCAGTTAAGTACTGTTTGTGAGTTCTGTATGGTCATTACAACAAATTGTCAAATGTAGCAGAGAAATAGTGTCATGGGAGAGTAGCTGGTGTCAGAAACTATGTAGAAGTAGAAAGGCAGAAGTATACCTGATTTCTGTCTCATGGTTACAGCTTTGTGCTGGTACTGATTCATAGCCTTTATCAATGTATATGATTTCTTGTGCTGCTTTTACATTATTAATTATCAGCTTCTGGTTTAAGATTGTTTCCTTGGAGTGTCTTCAGGGAAACCTGAAGCTCTCAAGAGAAAAGTACTAAATGCCAAATAATGCTTTCTGAAATTCTACATTATGTATTGTTTTGTTTAATTATATGCTTTATGATATTAACCCATAAGCATCACCACAACATAACTAAGCTCTATCTATGAATTTAGACACTTTTCTGTTTATTGTAGATAATGGGTTTTTTAATTCTACTAATAACTGAACGCTGAATCCAATCTATGTAGAAATCAGGCAAAGCAAAACTTACAAATCAGAACAATGAAAGAGAATATTTTTATTTGCATGCTATCAAGTAAGAGTTCAGCTTTTACTTGGACATTAACTATGTAGCATTTCAGCCTATGACAACAACACGATATATGAACTAAAGATAGTTTTGATTGCTCTGGAAATAATGCCTTTCATAATGAGAACTTCAAACTCATTTGTTAGCATACTTTTGTACTCTTTTGTTCATCTTAAAAAAGATGTTTACTACAAGCTCAAAAATAAGATGTTTATAGAATTTTTAGATCAAAAGAAATTGTAAGCAGTGTTATTAGCCTTCTAATTTTTGTTGGTTGTTTGCATACATAAAAAGAGGCAAATAATTTTTCTATTGTACTATTTCTATAATTTTATTCTGAAAATTTTAGAAATAGTTTAGAGGACTAGTGAACTGAATTGACTGGGTTGTTGTTGTTGTTGTTATGTGCCGTCAAGTCGCTTGCGACTCATAGCGACCCTATGTATAACAGCTTTAAACCCTGCTCTATCCTGTGGCAAAAGCATTGCTTCTGACACACCCATCACAATTACCCCAGTCACTGAGTCAATCCACCTCATACAAGGTCTTCCGCTCCTGTGCTGTCCTTCCACCCTCCCAAGCATGATGTTCCTCTCTAAGGACATGTCCCTCCTTACAACATGTCCAAAGTATATCAGACAAAGCCCCAGAATCCTTGCCTCTAAGGAGTAGCCTGGTTTAACCATCTCCAGGATGAATCTGTTTGTTTTCTTGGCAGTCCATGGCACATTCAATACTCTTCTCTAGCACCACAGCTCAAAGGCATCAATTCTCCTTCTATCCTCCCGAGTCATTGTCCAACTCTCTGATGCATAACAAGTGAGAGCAAAGACCATGTCCTGTATCAGGTGCACCTTAGTCTCCAGAGAGACACCATTGCTATTGAATACTTTAGAGAGGTCCCTAACAGCAGACTTTCCCATCACAATACGTTTTTTTCTTTCCTGGCTGCTGGTGCCAAGAGTGTTGACTGTGGAGCCGAGCAAACTGAGCTGTGAACAGTCTCAAGTTTCTTCGCCATCCTTCCTGATGCTACCAATTGGTCCAGTGGTGAGAATCTTTGTCTTCTTGACATTGAGCCTCAATCCGTACTGAAGACTGCAGTCCTTGACCCTCTGCAGCAAGCATTTCAGGTCCTCCTCAGTTTCAGCAAGCAGGGTTGTGACATCTGCATAATGCAGATTGTTAATAGATCTTCCACCAATCCTGACGCCACACTTCTCAGAGAGCCCAGCCTCTAGGATAATCTATTCTGCACACAGGTCGAAAAGGTATGGAGATAGGACACATCCCTGGTGTACACCCTTCCCAATTTTGAACCGTGCAGTGTAACCCTGCTCTGTTCTGACGACTGCCTCTTGGTCCAAGTATAGGTTTAGCATTAGCATGATTAAATGACTGGCTTAAGAAAGAAAATATTCCAGCTGACATATTCTCACTGCTTTGATAGCCTCCAGAATCCATGTTGTTATGTGCTGCCAAGTAGCTAGCAACTCATAGCAATCCTGTGTACAACATCCCTGGACCCCACTCTATCCTGTGCCAATCTTATTGTCTCTGACACGCCTACCCCCCATTACCCCAGACACTGAATCAATCCATTTTATAAAGGGTCTTCCTCTTTTCTGCTGTCTTTCCACTCTCCCCTGTATGACATCCCTCTCCAAGGACTGGTCTCTCCTTGCAATATGCCTAGAGTATGTCATATGAAGCTTCAGAATCCTTGCCTCCAAGGAGCAGCCTGGCATCACCCTCTATCGAATGAATCAGTTCATGGTTTATTCAATGCTTTTCTAAAGCACCACAGCTCAAAGGCACCAATTTTCCTTCTATCATCCCTAGTCATAGTCCAGCTTTCTGAAGCATAACAAGTAATTGCAAAGACCATGTACTGAATCAAGCACACCTTAATCTCCAGACTGATATCATTGCTCTTCAGTTCTTTGGAGAGGTCTCTGACAGCATGCTTTCTCAATGCAGCAATTCATCTTTAAATTTCCTTGCTGCTAGTGCCCAGAGTGTTGATTGTGGAGCCAAACAAACAGAAACTGTTAACAGTCTCAATCTCTTCATGGTCTGTCATGATGCTTCCAATTGGTCCAGTGGTGATGTGTGTGTGTGTGTGTGTGTGTGTGTGTGTGTGTGTGTGTGTGTGTGTGTTGAGCTTCAATCCATAATGAAGGCTGCAGTCCTTGACCTTCTTCAGCACCAGTCCCAATTTTGAACCATGCAGTATTCCTTCCTCTCTTCTGTCAGCTGTCTCCTCGCCCAAGTATAGGTTTCACATAAACACAGTCATGATCTGGCAAATAATATATTCATATGCAACATCGTATAATTGAGTTTTTATGAATTAGAAGAAACCTACTATTGCCTGAGTGATAAACATTTCAGCATCTGGATTGCTTCTGTTGTTGTTATTATGTGTCATTGAGGCACTTGTGACTCATAGCAAACCTATGCTCAGAATATTGCTCTATTCTAGCCAATTTCATTATCTCTAACACATTACCCTCACAATGCCAGTAACTGAAGCAGTCCATCTCATTCAGGGTCTTCCTCTCTTGCACTGTTCTTCCACCTTTCCAAGCATCATGTCCCTCTCTAAGGACTCGGCCCTCATTGCAACATGCCCAAAATATGTGAGACAGAGCTTCAAAATCCTTGCCTGTTCAAGGAGTAGCTTGATTTCACCCTCTCCAGCACAGACTTTTTTCTCTTAACAAACAGTCCATGATATATAATACGTTTCCAGCACCTAAACTCAAAGGCATCAGTTCTTCTGCTATCATCCTTATTCATTGTCCAGCTCTCTGATGCATAGCAAGTTAATGGGAAGACCATGGCTTGGATCAGCCACATCTTAGTCTCTAGACTGATATCATTGCTCTTCAGTACTCTGGAGAGGTCCCTTACAGCAGATTTTCCCAATGCAATTCATCTTTTGACTTCCTAGCTGTTGGTACCAAGAGTGTTCATTGTGGAAAAAGCAAGCTGAATCTGTTAACAATCTCGATCTTTTCTCCAACTATCATTATGTTGCCAGTTGGCCCAGAGGTGAGATTCTTTATTTTCTTGAGTTGAGCTTCAATCCATATTGAAGACTTCAGTCCTTGACCTTCTGTAGCAAATGCCTCAGGTCCTTCTTAATTTCAGCAAGCAAGGTTGTATCATCTGGATAATGCAGCTAGCTGGTGAGTCTTCCTCCAATCCTGATGCCACATTCCTCCTACTAAAGTCCAACTTCCCAAGTCATCTATTCCACATATAGATTGAAAAAGTATGGGAGTAGGATGCATTCCTGGCATACACCTTTCCTGATCTTGAACCAGGTAATGTTTTCTTTGTCTGCCTCCTAGTCCAAGTACAGTTTTCTCATGAGCACTATTAAGTGTTCTGGGATTCCCATTCTATTTTAAGGTTAGCCACAATTTATTGTGTTCCACACAGTCAACTGTCTTTGCATTGTCACTGATGCACAGATAGACACTCCTTTGGTACTCTCTACTTTCAGCTAAGATCATTATAACATTGGTTGTAATGCCCTTAGTGCCACAGCCTATTCTAAACCCAGCATGCATATCTGGCAATTCTCTGTTGCTGCATTGTTCCAGTTGTTTTGGGTAATCTTTAGCAGTAACTTGCTTGCATGTGATATTAATGATATTATTTGATAATTTCCACACTCTATTGAATCCCCATTTTTTGGAATAGGAGCAAATATAGTTCTCTTCCAGTCAGTTGGTCACATAGTTGCCCTCCTATTTTCTTGGCGACAAACAGATGACCACATCTTGGGTAGCATCTGTTTGTTGAAATATATCAATTGGTATTCAGTCAGTTCCTAGCGCCTTGTCTTTTGCCAATTTCTTCAGAGCAACTAGAACTTATCCTTCGCCACTATCACCTCCTGAGCATATGTTGTTTCATGAAATTCTTCCGTATCAGTCAATTCTTTTTGGTATAATGACTCTGTGAGTCTGCTTGCTTCTAGTTTCAGCAAATTTCATTTGCTCAAGACAGTCAATTTCTCTGGCTGTTGGTTGTTTGGGTTTTTTCTCTCTCTTCACTTAGAGTTCAAACGTGGTTCTGGTGACACTCTTAGAATTGTTGGTGTTTTTAAGATTTTCATCTTGCAGTGGTAATTAGAGATCACTTGATGTGGATAGATTATTTTAAAGGTCAGGATTTTGAAGACCATACTGTGTAAAATTATAAACTTTTAAAACCGATTGTATCCACACTAGCAACTTTAATACCTTTATTCATGGTGTCTTTTTTGTTATTAACTTTTTTTCCTATGGAAGCATCTAAAGATGATGCACCACCATGTTCTGTGATCCCAAGATCTCATATCCAAAGTTCGACAGAAGAGCTGTGCAAACTGTTCTCTCCTTTTTGCTGTCATTTGCTTTTTGCACCTGTAAAAGGAGCAAGGACCTCATGAGGATAGCTATATGTGACCTCTACCAACTCCACGAAGGGGAGCTGTTCTTGTCAACACACCCGCAACACAAAACCAATTCCTATGACGTCAGGTATGTTCTCCATGCTTCTGCATCTTTTTCTACTCATCCCAACACCAATCTTACTTCTCTATTGTGTCCCAAATCCATTGTGATATCTCACAGACCACACCGAACAATGCTTGGAAGTCATAAGGCTATATTTTAGGTTAGCAGACAGCTTCTGAAATATTCTCACAGGCACCTCAGCCTTGAGGCTTGAGGCAAGTGTTACAAAGCCCTTAGTCCTGCCAATCATGACACTTTCCCCTGAGTCCTTCCAAAAACTTGGAAAAAGGGCTTTTGGGTCTGGTTCAGTAGGGTTACACTCCCAGGGTTGGCTCCATCCCATGTTAGGTCTTTAGTTCTTTTCTAGACCTCCTCTGAAGGTCTGGCATAAGAATCTCTATTCCTGAAGGGTATGGATTCCATGCCTGCTTCTCTTTTACAGGTGCAAAGTCTACCACTGAATCTGCTCAATTTAGTGGTAAGATTAGCCAATCCCCTTGTATATAGAAACACCATATTTACATTCCAGGCCATCTAAACAACAAAGTGAAGCCAATTTGAACAATAAAGCCTCAATACTAAACTTGAAATGTTAATATACAACAGAACATACTGGTTTTATGTTCATTCTCACTATTGGGATTATCTATTCTTTAAGTCACTCCTTTATTCTTATATGGGAAACAAAAGGCTAAAACAGACCTTTCTGTCAGTTGTGTGGGAGTTGAGGTACTGGCTGAAAGGCAGAAAAGTCTCATTTCATAGATAAATAAGAAAGACATCTTATGTCTTCCAGGAGAGAAGTAACTGATGGAATCTATGTGGAATATTTTCTAGTTCTTACTTTTCATGTCTATGCATCCTCATTATTTTTTTTTGTTTTAGAGTGGGTTTTTGAATTTTTTAAAAAATATTTGTTACTTTGTGTGTAATAATTCCTATATATTGTGTTTTGTTCAAGTACTTCATATAATCAGTATATTTTATGCTTAATTTATGTTTTATACAATCATTACATTATACATTACATTTTATCTAATCTATGCCTATGACTAGGGAGCTCTCGTGGCCTAGTGGCAGGAAGCTCTGCTGCAATCCTGAAGGCACACAGTTTGAGGACACCAGCTGCTCTGTAGGAGAAGGATCTTATGTATAGCAGATGGTTGTTACTATGGTTATTAGATGACATGGATTCAACTAGACTCATAGAGACTCCATGAACAACAGAACTGAAACTTAGTCTAGCTTGGGCTATATTTACAATCTCTCATCTCATTGAGCCTGTTGTTGAAAAACACTGTGTCAAATATACCTTGTTGAGAATCTTCCTCTCTTTGTCTGACCTTCCAACTTTTCCAGTATAATGCCTTTTTCCAAGAACTGGCCCATCCCGGAAACCTGTATGTGAGATGAAGTTTCACCTCCTTGCCTCCAAGGTTGCACTTTCTTCAAGACATATTTATTTATTTATTTATTTATTTATTTTGGAAGACCTTGAGATAATCAGTGGATCACAATTTGTTGCATAATCTCCAACACTATAATCTATTTCATGTTGTTGTTGATGTTGTTATGTGCCGTCGAGTCATCTGCGACTCATAACGACCCTATGTACAACAGCCCTAAACTCTGCCCTATCCTGTGCCAATCTCACTGTCTCTGACACACCTACTCCCATTACCCCAGACACTGAATCAATACATCTCATCGAGGGCCTTCCCCTCCTGGGCCTGCCCTCCACCCTCCCAAGCATGATGTCCTTCTCCAAGGACTGGCCCCTCCTTGCAACATGTCCAAAGTATGTCAGACAAAGCCTCAGAATCCTTGCCTCCAAGGAACAACCCAACTTCACCCTCTCCATGACAAACCTGTTCGTTTTCTTAGCAGTCCATGGTATATTCAACACTCTTCTCCAACACCACAGCTCAAAGGCATCAATTCTCCTTCTATCAACCTTAGTCATTATCCAGCTCTGTGATGTATAGCAAGTGATTGCAAAGACCATGGCATGAATCAGGTGCACCTTAGTCTCCAGACTGACTTCGATATTTTAGAGAGGTCCCTAAACACAGACTTTCCCATCACAATATGTCTTTTAATTTCCTGGCTGGCTGCTGATGCCAAGAGTATGGACTGTGGAGCCAAGCAAACCAAAAGTGTGAACAATCTCAATCTCTTCACCATCCATCATAATGCTGCCAATCGGCCCAGTGGTAGGAATCTTCGTTTTATTGGTATTGAAATTCAATCCATACTGATGACTGCAGTCCCTGACCTTCCACAGTAAGTGCTTCAGGTCCTTCTCAGTGTCAGCAAGCAGGGTTGTGTCATATGCATAACGCAGATTGTTGATGACTATTCCTCCAATCTTGATGCCACGTATCTCCTCATTAGGCCCAGCCTCCTGGATAATACGTTCTGCGTAAAGAATGAAAAGATATTGAGACAGCATGCATCCCTGGCGTATACCCATAAGCTATCAGATCAAGGGGTGTATAGCAGGATATAGGTGTTGAAAGGAGTAGGTGGAAGTGGAAGGGAATGATGGTGAAGCAGGGAAATGGGTGGGTCAAGAGACTCATGTCAAGGGCAGGGACAACACTAAAACTACTGGCTATTTCTACAATTGGGAAAGATCTTTCATCTGCATTGTTCTGTAAAATACTTGTCTGTCAGATACTTTTCTAAATCTGAGCATTAAGATTAAGACAGACTCAGAAGAAGGACTGGCCATCCACTTCCAAAATAGCAGGCCTTCAAAAACCCTATGTACAATAGAACACACTTAGACTAGGAGATAGGACACCAGAGGTGGAGCTTTCAAGTATGGAGCTATTGCATAGTAAATCAATAACAAATAAACATCTTTCTGAAATTTTCCACTTTTAGTCAAGATCCATCTGACAACCACACTGATATTCTTTATACCACTGTTTCTTCCATCCATGTACTGTTCTAGGTTTTTTGAAGAAACTTTGTTAATATTTCACTCATATGTGGTGTTAATGATATTGCTTGATAAATTCCAAATTGTGTTATATCACCTGCTTTGGAATAATGGGCATAAATATGATATCTTCCAGTCACTTGGTTAAGTAGCTGTCCTCTATATTTCTTGACATAAGTAAGTACATCCAGGACTGCATCTGTTTGTTGAAACAAGTCAATTGATTGGGGCTTATTTTTTTGCCAGTTTCTTCAGTGTACCTTGAACTTTTTCCTTTATTACCACCAATTCTTGATCATATGCTACTTCCTGAAATTGTTCAGTGTTGACTAAATTGTTTGGTACATTGACTCTATATTCCTTCCATTTTCTTTTATGCCTTTGTATTATCCAGAATTTCCCCATAGAATCCTTCAGTATTGCAACTTGAGATTGAATTCTTTTTATTCAGTTTTTTTCAGTGTCCGTAATGTTGAACATGATAGCTTATTGATGTTACTTTTGAACAAGTCAGATGTTGCCTTTCAGTTTGGTGCCATTTACTGAATCTTTATTAATTTGGCATATACAATTGACATGAAGGGATGTCAGGAATACATATTTTGAATAGTTTAAAAATCATTATATAAATTCAACAATATTTTAAAATGTATTTATATTTTCCATAATTGATATAAATAATATTTATTAATTCAATGATACTAAGTGACAACTAAATTTTATTTGTAGTACAGGATCAAGAAATTTTGGCAAATTCATATATTTGATACTATTTGGTACCTAAAATATTTTAAATCCTGCAATTGAAACATATGGATAATTATCTTACAATAAAACATTTAACAGAAGAATCCAAATTTACCTCAGAAAAGAGAAAATAAATCTATAAATGTATATGATTTGTTTAAAGTGCAGCTGCAAGTTGAGTAAACTAATACTTAACTACACATATTTTGGTAGTAAAACTACTAAGAAAACTATGGAAATTATTTCCACGAAGGATGATTTGGAAGTAAAACAGTTGTGATAATGAGGGGTCCTACAGTGAGATTCAGGAGATATTTTTTAATCTATGTGTTATTAACACCAATGTTGACTTTATAAAATTTCTTAAATAGTACATCATCATCATCTTTATGATGGATTTCTTCAAATTATCCTGACAATTATCAATGATTGTATTTAGAGAAACATGTTATAGGCATTATTTATTTTTCAGGTAGGCAATTTTCATTCAAAGAGATTTAAATTGAAAGCACAATAATGTTTTCTCTATTGGTATCAGAAATATAAGTAATATTTCTTTTTTAATTTATTTTATTATTCATTTTAATGAACATTTGCAGAAACTTTGGACTTGGTTCAATCACCGTTGAATTTTTCTCCCTGCGCACCCCTCCCCCTCAGTTCGCTTTTCTCCTTGAAAGGCAAAAGAAAAATTATTTCATTGATACACAATTCCCCGCTCCCCAAGTGCACTCCACTATGCAGCCCCCACTTTGTACTCCTGTCATGACCGTAATACTCAGTCATATATTGGTTTACACAGTTTTCTCCCTCATCTGCCTCAACACAGTGTATACAATTTATCCAATATTTCTCAGTTTCACCCCAAGCCTGTTGTCAGTCCCATTCTACAACACTGGCACCATGCAGTATTTGTCCTTTTGTGACTGAGATATTCATGCAGCATAATATCCTCCAACATCACCTATTTTAAATAATATTTCATGAGTCCCTTGTTTTTCAATGCAGCAGAGTATTCCATTGTGTGAATATACCACAGCTTCTCTATCCATTCATTTGTTGATGGGCACTTAGGTTTTTTCCAACTCCTTGCTATTGTGAACAAAGCTGCGATAAACATGAGTGTACATTTATCTGCTTAGGTGTCAGTTATGGTCTCTTTGGGGTATATTCCCAGTAGCGGAATTGCTGGGTCAAATGGTATCTCTATTTGCAACTTTTTGAGAAAGCGCCATACCGCCTTCCACAGTGGTTGCACCATTTAACACTTCCACCATCAGTGAATAAGGGTTCCAGTCTCTCCACAACCTCACCAGCATTTGTTGCTTGCTGTTCTGTTAAATTTTGCTATTCTGATTGTGGTGAGATGATATCTCATAGTTGTTTTGAATTTGCAACTTTTTGAGAGAGCGCCATGCAGCCTTCCATAGTGGCTGCACCATTTTATTTCTAATGCTACTGATGCCTCTCTATGTGTATTCATATTTCCCTCTGGTATTGTTTTCCTTCTGCCTGGATAATATCCTTTATTTGATATTCACTCATACTAACTAAATTGTTGTTGCTGTTGTGTACCATAGAGTTGGAGCTGACCCAAGGCTGACTCTCCAGTGGATTTTCTGAGGCAGTTGTTCACATTAGAACAGATTGCCCATCCTTCTTCTATGGAGCAGCTGGCTTGAACTGTTTGCCTTTGAGATTGCAGTGCAGGCTCTTACTACGAGGCTAATATGTTTATACATATCTCACTTGACTAACTGTTGTTGTTAGGTGCCATTGAGCCAAGTATGACTCATAGCAACTCTATGAACAAACATCTCAACCTTGTTCTATCCTTCACCATCCTCACACTTGACACACAAGAGCCCATCGCGCCAGACCACCAATCAGCCTGGTTGTGAGTCTTCCTCTCCTTCACCAACCCTCCACACTTCCTAACATCATGTCCTTCTCCAAGGAATAGCCCCTCCTAGCAACATGTCTAAATTAAGTGACACAAAGCCTTGTCATTTTGCTTCTAAAGAGCAAGTGCACTCTGGCTGTACCTCTCCAAGACATATTTGTTTGTTCTTTTGGATGTCCATGGGAGGTTCAGTGCTATTCTTCAACACCATTGCTCAGAGACATCAATTCTACTTCTGTCATCCTTATTCATTGTTAAAGGACACTCCATTTTGTAATCTAATGTAATTATCCTATGAATTGTAAATCCTACAGTCTTAATGAAGGATTAATGACAGTTATGTAAATGAAGCAGAATGCAACCCTCAGCATTAGGTTGTGTCTTTGATTAATTTCTTTTGAGATAGAAAAAGTTTTTAAAAAGAGAACAAGGAGAGAAACCTATGTCCCTTGAATGCAAGGTCCCTGTACTAAGTACCTCTTACAGGATGGGAATAGACAAATAAAGTCTTCCCCTGGAACTAAAACTTTGAATTGCAATTTTAGTTTCATGAACTGTTAAAAAATAACTTTTTGTTTGCTATTAAAGATTCTTACCACTGGCAGCATTATGATTGAGGGAAAAGAGAGTGAGATTGCTAACAATATCATCTTGCTCAGATCCACAATCAATATACTTGAAACCAGCTGTCAGAAAATCAAAAGGTGAGTTGCCTTGAGAAAGTCTACTGTCACAGACCTCTACAGAGTGCTGAAGGGCAATGATATAATTCTGGAGACTAAGGTGTGTGTACCTGATCCAGTTCATGGTCTATTCATTTACTTGCTATGCAACCGAGATCTAGACAGTGGTTAAGAATGATAGAAAAAGAAGAATCCATGCCTTTTACTTGTGGTTCTCTGAGAGTATTGAACATACACCATGGACTGCCAGGAGAACAAACGGTTCTGTCCTAGAGAGGGTGAAACCAGGTTGCTCCTTGGAGGCAAAGATTTTGAAACTCTGTCTCACATACTTTGGACATGTTGCCAGGAGGGACAGGAGAGAAAGACCTGGATGAGATGGATTGACACAGTAACTGGGGAAATGGGGTTAGGTGTGTCAGAAACAGTGAGATTAGCATATAATAGGGCAAGGTTTAGGGTTACTGTTTATAGGATGGCTACTGAGTTGCAGTCAACTTGACTTCATGTAACACATAACACAGCAACATTATACATTCTGTTTGCTAGTTATACATTTTGGGTATTTCTATGATGGAAGCATAAAGTAGCTAAGATAATATCTAATATTATTTTTAATATTTTTAGTTGTTTATAACTCCTAGAGACCTAAGAGAGGTTTAATAATAAATATTAGTGAAGGATTAAAAATTAATTCTAAAATATTCAAAGAAAAGAAAGGGATTTTAATCAAGTAATTTCTCTAAGTTTTATTTTCCTTTAGGAAAAAGAAAACAATGACCCTGGACCATACTTTCACAGGTTTGTTCTTCAAAGTTCTTCAATTTGTGTACTTGTAAATAATTGAATAATGAATAATTTTATATTATAAGCAACCAGCATTTAGGAAGTTATGATCTATCTGAATTCACTCAGAAAATTTAAAGGCTATGAATAGAAAGAACGTTGGATAACATATGCAAGTGTTCCTTTGGTGTTCCTTTCTCATTTCTCATTAGTAATAATTTTAAATCTAAGGGTCCAGCCACTAATTTACATATTTTATTGTATGTCAGAGTTCTAAATAATGAATTTTAAAATCTTATTGATAAAACCTGATAATAATAATACTTTGTATAGAAACTAGATAAAGCAAACAAACATTTGCACAATAATGAAAAAGAATACTTCTTTATTTTCATACCAGCAAATTGAGAGTTCAGGTTTTCTTTTACCACTATGCATGTGAAGTTTCATTTTATCCCAAAGATTGGATCAGACTGCAGCTGTCTGATAAAAAAATATTTTTTTATCAAGAGAGTTATGTACTCATATATTCAAGCATGTTGGTGTTTTCTGACTTATTACAGAGCTAATATTTTTTTGAATGAAGAAAGTAACTACATGTTCAAGAAATATACCTTTTATTTTTAAAGAGAGATATAATTTGAAAGTAGTAAATCAACAAAGTGTTAACGTACTTTGGAGATTTGAGTTCTGCAGACATGGTAAGTGTCTTGCAGAGCATCTTCATGGTCATATTCGGTATAGAGTTCATAATTGGGATATTGGGTAATGGATTCATTGCACTGGTGAACTGCATTGACTGGATCAAGAAACAAAAGATCTCTTTAATAGATCAGATCCTCACTGCTTTGGTGATCTCCAGATTATTTTTGTTAATTATAATGATCCCCTTTATAGGAGTGTTTGATCCTTTTGCACCTACAAATGCAAAGAAAATGGTAACTCTTGCTAATTGTGGTGCAGTGGCTAATCATTTTAGTGTCTGGCTTGCCATGATTCTCAGTCTCTTTTATTGTCTCAAAATTGCTAATTTTTTAAATCCTGTTTTCCTTTACCTAAAGCGGAGAGTTAGAAAAGTGGTCATGGTGATGTTACTTGCACTATTAATCTTCTTGTTTGTTAACCTTTTGATGCTAAACCTATTTATTAATATCAAGATGGACTCATTTGAAGGAAATATGACTTGGAGTTCCAAAAGGAGTGTCACTGAGACCTTTTTAAAATTGACTATGTTCAGTATTGGATACCTCATTCCTTTTTCTGTATCCTCAATTTTTTTTCTCCTGTTAATTTTCTCTCTATGGAAACATCTCCGGAATATGAAGCTCAGTGCAGCAAGATCAAGAGATCCCAGCACCAAGGCTCATGTAACAGCCATGAAAACAGTGGTCTCTTTCCTCTTCCTGTTTGCTGTTTACTTCCTATGTCTTCTCCCAACTCTTTGGACTTCTAGAAAAAGTGTGAATGCACTAGTCCTTAGTGTTTGTGACACTCTTGCAATTGTTTATCCTTCAGTCCATTCATTTATCTTTATTCTTGGAAATAGTAAACTAAGAAAGGCCTCTCTTTTGGTGCTGTGGCAATTGAGGTACAATTGAAAACTGGGGAATCAATTGTTTCAGAAGCAGTTCTGGTGTGTGTCTTATGTAATTCAGAAGCAAAAAGTTTTTCGAGAATCTTTGTGGGATAAGACACCTCTGCTTGTGACTCTTCTATAAAGTATGTTAAAAAGAATTGAAAACCAGTTGTGATAAACACATACATTACTATATCAACCTGGAATAAGGTCGCATCTACGTTTATATATACAATGTAACTAGCTCAAATAACTAATGTAGTTTAAGATTCACCTACGCACAAAAATAACTGACAACAAAAAAAGGCATATTTTCATTCTTACCTCTGGGGGAAAAATTGATAAATGTAAATAAGATCTCAATTTTAATTAAAAACTATAATTTTGTAAAAGTCATATTTGTTAATCAAACAAAAATAATTGCCTTGATCTTTCATGTTTACTTAATATGAAGGCTACAGTTTTTATACTTATGTGTTTTTCAATGTCAATCAATTTGTAAATATTTGGTAGAAACACCTAAAAATTAAGAAAATTAAGCCTTTATTTTACTTGTTCACTTTACTTTATTGCCATTGACTCTAAGACTTATAATAAGCATTTCCATATGATCCGGAAACTGCAACCATTTTTAATAATTCACAATTTTTATGCCATTCTTTAGATCTTAACAAAAACTTTCAAATTTAATGCCTACGTCTCTAACATTTTAGCTTGTGATAATTATTTTTTTATGTTACATTGTTTATTTGATCATGAATATGTCAATAAGTGGAAAACTGAATGATCATTGTCATTGTTGTTATGTGCAATTGGATTGACTGCCACACATGCAACTCATATGTACAATAGAATTAAACACAAAGAATTAACTGACACAGAAGAATATCATGAAAAAACATATGATCAAAAGGCAATGGTGATGAACAAGGAAGTCCAGGTTGCTCTGAAGGACTTGGCAAAAGATAAAGCCTCAAGAATTGATGAAATATCAATGGACATATTTCAACAGATGCTGCCCTCGATGTGCTCACCAGGTTGTGTTAAGAAATTCAGAGGATAATTACCTGGCCAACTGGCTGGAAGAGATCCATATTAAATAAAGGTGACCTGACAGAGTATGAAAATTATTGAACAGTATCACTTATATCACACACTAGCAAAAAGTCCTGCTGAAAATGACCCAGAAACAACTGGAACAGTACGTTGACAGAGATCTACCAGAAATACAAGCTGTGTTTAGAAGAGGTCATGGTACTAGAAACATTATTGCAAATGTTAGATGGATCTTGACAGAAAGCAGAATACCAGAAGAATGTCCATCTGTGTTTCATTGACATTGACAACAAATTTTGGCTAACCCTGAGAATGGGAATCCCAGAACACTTGATTGTGCTCATGTGAAACTTAGACCAGGAAGCAGTCCTCAACAAAGAAACACTATGTGGTTCAAAATCAGAAAAGGAGTGCCTTAAGGATGCATCCTATGTCCATACCTTTTCAATCTATCTAAGAAACAGGTCATTTGGGAGACTGGGCTTTACGAGGAGGAATGTAACAACAGGATTGGAGGAAGACTCATTAAGAATCTGCACTATGTAGATGACACAACCTTGATTGCTGAAACTGAGGAGGAACTGAAGTGCTTGCTGCAGAAGACTGTAGTCTTTAATAAGAATTGAAGCTCAACATCAGGAAGACAAAGATTCTCACCACTGAGTCCATTGGCAGCATCATGATAGATGAAAAGATATTGAAAGATTGTTAACAATTACAGCTTGCTAGGCCCCACAGTCAACACTCTCAGCATCAGTAGCCAGGAAATCAAAAGACAAATAGCATCAGGAAATTGTGCTGTCAAGAACCACTCCAGAGTATTAAAAAGGAATGATGTCAGTCTAGAAACAAATATGTGCCTCTTTCAGGCCATGGTCTTTGCAATAACTTGGTATGCATCAGAGACCTGGACAATGACTAAGGATGTCAGAAGAAGAATCATTGCCTTTCAGTTGTGGTGCTGGCGAAGAGTCTTGAACATATCATGGATGGCCAAGAAAACAACTAGGTTTGTTTTGGAGAGGGTGAAACTAAGTTTCTCCTCATAGGCTAGGATGTTGAAGTTCCATCTCACATACTTTCATGCATGGCCAGGAGGAACTAGTCTTTGGAGAAGGACCTCATGCTTAGAAGGTTGGAGGGAGGGTGCAGGAGAGGAAGACCCTAGATGAGATGGATTGACACAGTAACTCAGGCAATGGGGGGAGATGTGTTGGATTCAGTGAGACTGGCTCAGGACAGGGCAGCTTTCACAACTGCTATACTCCAGGTCACTATGAGTCAGGACACTTGAAGGCACATAACAACAACATGTACAATAGCTCTCAACTCTTTCCTATTCTGAGCCAACCTCATTGTCTCTGATACAACTACTCCCCCATTACCCCGGCCACTGAGTTAATCCATCCCATCTAAGATCTCCCTCTCCTGAGCTGTTCCTCACCCTTTCCAAGCATGATGTCTCTCTCCAAGGACTGGTTCTTTCTGGCAACGAGCCTGAAGTAAGTGAGACGGAGCTTCAAAATCCTAGCCTTCAAGGAGCAGCTTGTTTTCACCCTTTCTATCATCCTTAGTTATTGTCCAGCTTTCTGATGCATAGCAAGTAAATACAGAGACCATGGCTTGAATTAGGCATACTTTTGTCTCTAGTCTGACATTGTGGGACTCTGGAGAGGTCCCTAATAGTAGATTTCCCAATGTAATTTGTCTTTTGATTTCCTGACTACTATTACAAAGAGTGTTGATTCCTCAACATTACATTTCTCAATTTCATTATTTTTACCTTTTATATTTGATTGCATTGTTGACAATCTATTTTCAGCCCTCTGTAGCATTATAAAATTATTCCAATTATAAGAATCTTATATTATTATGTTTATCAAATCACATGCAGTTTTTCCATGTAGTTTAACACTGCTGTATTTTCAAAGTTGTCATTAAATTTAACTTACCTGTTAAACATCTGTATAGATATTTACATTTAGTGCTTTTCACAGCACTACAGAAAGATATTCTTATTTGGGTACAAATGTATTATATACATGATAAATGTAACCACTTAAATGGGGACACTTTAATCCTGCTACAATTACATGTGTGACATTGGCATTTCAATTGGAAAAAGTCTGCAACACACATCTTTTGCAAAATAAGTCACAAGTGGATTATGAATTTAAATCTGATAAAAAAAGTCTAGCAGAAAAGTTGTTGTTGTTGCTGTTGTTAGGTGCAATCAAGTCGTAGACAACGCATAGCAACCCTATGAACAAAACACCTGCACACTTACATAACTTTTATCATTTCTCCAAGTTCATAGAGTTTCCGGAGGCAAGCTATTTCGGAAGTGGATGCCATTCCTGCTTCCAAGCATGTTTTAATTTGGGAGCTCCACCAAACACTGTCCACAGTGGGTAACCATTATCGCATTTGGCACATCAGTGTGACAGTGTATAGTGTCACAGCAACCTCGTGTTATCTCTGTACAGCAAATGGACAGACCAGTGCTATGTGACCTAGAAGAATGTTTGACCAAAAACAATGAAAACCAGTCCTGAGGACAGCAGATTATAATCACCCACCTTTGGCTTGGTAGCATAACTTTCTATCCACTGAGCCCACAGAGCTCTCTCTATGAATAGAACATTATCTTCTGAAATATACCCATTTTAATGTGTTCTGGCTTCAGGATCATGGTAAATTATGTTCCACTAGGCTCTTAAACTACAAACTATTAAACAGAACAAAGTATCAATAGTTTTATATTGGTGTTTTCATGTAATAAAAATGTAATGTGTCGTTGTGTACCATAGAGTTAGAATTGATGCATAGATGGCCCTCCATTGGTTTTCAGAGGCAGTTAGTCACAGGGGAAAAGATTGCCCATTCTTCTCCCACAGAACAGCTACTGGCCTTGAACCCCATGACTATGAGATTGCAGCACAGCTTCTTGCCAGTAGATCACCAGAGCTAAGTTAAGAAGAGTTTCTTTCATCTACAGTTTGTAAGAGCTTATATTCGTGTTTTCATCTTATAAAAATGGAATGTTACTCAATATTAACAGAGAATTCTAAGTATTGGCTTATTATTTTGAATGATTTCTAAGTCATCATACTACACAAATCATTAGAGACATAATCGTATGGTTTACTTTATGAAAAGTTGTCAAATCAAAACATTGTTTTTAAAATTAATATTGTTTATAATATAATACAATTAACAATACAACTATCCATAAACATGTTGCAAAGCAATTCTGTTATTTGACTGAGTGAGGATCACATGAATGCTACATGTAAACTGTTCCATGAAAATAAGAAGAGCTAGGTTAAACAAAGCTAGAGAACATTGTGGGCTACAGAAATTCTCAAAGGCTAATAATGTCAAGTAGAAGCATATACTACATGTCATTCCAAGCATCCTAATCAAAGAAAACCCCTGTATGCCCCCCAAAAACAACTTGAAGGATCAAGTTAACTATTTATTGGTATAAAATTATGAATGTCATGCAATATGTTTGTTGGTGTTTGCACATTTTCATTGACATGAGCATATTTTTAAGTTTCTTCATGAGCTAGAATATAATAAAATGGCCAAAATGGAATGAAGGATTCACAGCTTTTGTTTTGTCTGTTTTCCTGTCAATATTTCCCCCCCCCCTTTGAGTGTAAGTAGAGTATTTCAATAGTGTTTGAAAATGTAATTAGAATGCCTTTTATGACCAATGGAATGAAAAATCTGATTATGATTCCACATCCTGATGTAAAGTTTAGTCTTGCTACTTAGTACCTAAGTGATGTTTGGCAAATTGGCTGACCTCTTTGACCTCTATTTGCACATTTGAAAAATAAATATAATACTTGATTCTTTTCAAATGCACATAATAATTTTAAAAATAAAAGGAAATTGTCTTATAAAAATGTAAATCACTAAGGACCAAAATAATCTCTCTTTTGAATTTTAATTATCCAAATTTTTTCCCTTATTTTCTGATCTCATGATTTATTTCTAGTCATATGTCTGGCTTTACTCTCATTCAAATTTAGAATGAAAATACTTTAAAATTCAGTGAATAATGATGCTAATAATGACTTTTAAATTAAAAAAAAGCGGTAGGGAAATTTTGGTAGCTTAGTGCTAACTGCTTAGAATCTATTACCAGATCAGAAGAAGGAGCTGTACAGTTATCTCTGGAGTGATTTACAAGCTCCAAAATCCTTTTGGAGCGTTTTTAATAGTGAAAGTGATTCTGAATTATCATCTCTGAATTAAAAATTCTCCTGCTAATGCTATTTTCAATTTTCCACTAATCTTCTAAACAAGGGCTGTGATATGTTTATTACAGTCCTTGCTTGCTGACCGTTAGGCGGACTTGGAGCACTTTTTGTAGAAGATTAAGGAATGCAGCCTTTGCTATGGATTGTATTTCAATGTAAAAAACAAACAAACAACAACAAAATAACCCACCAAAAAACCAAACCAAATATTCTTATCACAGGACCAAATAAGCAAAATTATGATGGATGGAGAGGATATTGAAACTGTCAATAGCTTCATCTAGCTTGGATCTACAATTAACACCCTTGGTGCAAACAGTAAGGAAATAAGGAGAAGCATTGCACTGGGAAAATCTGTACTTAGGGACTTCTCCAAATTATTGTTGAGTAATGATGTAAGTTTGAGGACTAAGGTACATCTGACTAAGGCCATAGTCTTTCCAATCATTTCCTATGCACCTGAGAGCTGGACAATGAATAAGGTAACAGAAAAAGAATATTCCATGGATGAAAAGGAGAACAAACAGATATGTCTTGGAGAGGGTGTAGCCAGAGTACTCTTTGGAGGCAAGAATGATGTGGCTTTGCCTCAGATACTTTGAGCATGTTGCTACGAGGTGCTATTCCTTAGAAAGGGACATGATGCTAGGAAGGGTGGAAGATTGGTGAAGGAAAGGAAGACCCTCAACCAGGTGGATGAATGCAGTGACTACCACAATGGGCTCTTGTGCGTCAGCAAGTATGAGGATGCCACTTGAATAGAACAGGGGTTAGATCTTTTGTTCACAGGGTCACTATGAGTCAAACTCAACTCCATGGCACCCAACAACAACAACAACAAAAACAACAATGTGTTTATATATTATGTTTAAAGGTGGACTGAGAAGGTAAAACCACAGAGAGAAAAACTACTGATATTTTTAACAGATAATATTAGACTTCAAAGTAAGGATATTATTTTTAAATACAGATAGTTTTATTAAATATAATTTCCATAATTAATAAAATTTGTTCTAAGATCTGGGAATTTTTTTTCTTTCTGAAGATTAGCCAAGTACAAAGAAGAATATTTTTGGTTTTGGTTTTGACTGTCAAAACAGATAAAGAAGAGAATGAATCTACTTCAGTGATCCCATTCTAACCAAAATATGCCCATTACCATTCATTTGATTCTGCCAGTCACCCTGCTGGCAGAGAAGAACTGCCCATAGAGTTTCCAGTGCTAGAAATCTTCATGATAGCAGGCTTTCTCACCTTTCTCCTACAAAGCCATTGGTGGATTCCAACTACAGAGATTGTGATTAACAGCTGAGTTACTACATTACCAGGTAACACACATCAGTTTATTCCTGCTGGCATGCTTTTATATCTCTGTATATCACTGGAAAAACTGAAATAACAATAATTCATTGGAGTAGAGAATGTTCATATACGTGTATATGAGGTTTGCCAGCAGCCTCAGCTTTTCACTCTTTCTTGGAAATCACATTTCTTTAATCAACTCTTTCTTTTACCTGAGTTGAAGGGTTTAAAAAAGTTGTGTTGTCTCTCTCTCTCTCTCTTTCTCTCTCTCTCTCTCTCTTTCTCTCTCTCTCTCTCTCTTTCTCTCTCTCTCTCTCTCTTTCTCTCTCTCATCTTTGTATAGTTTTTCAGTGGAGGCAAAATATCTGGGAGTTCTGGTAGCACTGCAGTCCTGAAGTAATGAGGATCGAATTCACCAGCTGCGCTGTGGGAGAAGGAAAAACTATCTCCCTGCAATTTACTGCCTCTGAAAATCTACTGAAGGGTCAATTGTGGATTGGTTCCAATGCAATGATAACAACAACAACAAGTTGAGGAAAGTTTGCCTTGGACCTTGGATCAAATGAAGTCCTGAAAGGGAGAAAGCATAAATCTTATTAAAAATAGAAATACATTTTAGACCTAGAAAAAAACCCTTAAGATAATAAAATACAAAGTTAATCCTCAAGGAATTCCTTATATTTCTGTCTTATCCATTTTGTTTTCATTTTATGCTATAATAGGTCTATGGAAGAGGGTTATATTGAACATGCGTCTTAGTCTTAAAGTCTTGAGCACTGAATTTCAGAAGCATAACAATCAGAAAAATTTAATTACTTCCTAATTTGATTCTAGGCAGTTTTGAAGGTCTACAGATAACTTTCAAGTTTGTCCGTTTTAGCAGACTGATTTGCTCTGTAAACTTTAACTCAAACTATCAAAATTAAAGAAAAAATGCAACCTAACCTTAATTAAAAATAAGACTACTATGAATAGTTGTGTCTTGTCTTTGTGATGGCCTAGCTTTTAACTTCTCTTTAGTTAAACATGTAGAAGTAGAATATTCAGATCTTTAAAAAATAAAAAACATTGGGAATTGTATACCAATGAAAGAATTTTTCTTTTGCTTTTCAAAGAGAAGAGAGAACCGGGGGGAAGGGTAGGCAGGGAGAAAAATGCAACAATGAATGAATGGAGATCCAAAATCTCTGTAAACATTCATTAAAATTAACAAAATAAAAAAATATTGCTGGTTTTTAAAAGAAGCTTCCAATATCTATCTCCCAGAGCAGTTGTTTTTATCCCACTAGCATATTGATTAGTAATTGGGTACATAAATTGTGGGTTTTCTATACCTGAAGAGTGTTAATCAATTAAAAATTAATTAACCTATGATATAGGAGCATCAATAAATTTTAACAATTAGGCTGAATGAATGAAGTCAGGAAAAAGGAGTGAAGTATAATAATTCCATTTATATAACATTATAGAATACGGAAACTAATTTATATAACAGCAATTAGCTCTATGGTTACCTAGGGATTTGAGCAGAGAGGATGAAGGGAGGAATTATAAAGGAATGCAAGAACACTCTTGAGAATAAATGTTTTGTTATCTTGACTGAAGCAGTGATACCTTAGGTATATAAAGAAATCAATTTGTTGTTACTAGATGCTGCCTACTTGAATATGACTAATAATGACTCTATGAATGACAGATATTGTCTTTTCTTGTGAAATCCTTATCATCTCTGACATGCTTGAGTCCATTGCCATAGTCCTTGTGTCAGTTCATCTCATTGAAGGTTGTCCTCTCTTTTGCTGTTCGCTCACCTTTCCAAGCATGTTGGTTTTTTCCAAGGAATAGCCCCTACCTAACAACATGCCCAAAGTAGGCTCATTGCCTCTAAGGAGCACTCTGGCTGCATTTTCTCTAAGACCTCTTTTGTTCTTTTGGGAGTTTATAGGATATTAAATACTCTCTTCCAACACCACAACTCAAAGGAATCAGTTCTTCTTCTGTCCTAATTCCTAGTTCTCAGATGCATAGCTGTTGTTGTTGTTATGTGCCATCGAGTCGCCTGCGACTCATAGCGACCCTATGTACA
>NW_006399817.1:2808160-2825762 GCF_000299155.1 Elephantulus edwardii | reverse complement strand
AAACACAGATAGACATTCCTCTGGTATTCCCTGCTTTCAGCCAAGATCCATCTAACATCAGCTACAATATCCCTAGTACCACGATCCCTTCTGAAGATGATTGAAAAAATCATTACTTGAATCAGCTCACCTGATCCTCTACCCTATCCTCTCCGCTTTTCTTTTCACCTCCATCTCATCCTCTCCCCTCCTTCTCTGCTCCTTTTGTCTCCTCTCTTCTCCTGCCTTTCTTTTGTTTTTAGCCTAGTTATATATCTGTTTACTAAGGTACAGTATGTGGGAACTTTCTTACTTTCTCTGTTGCCTTACCTGCTCTATGTCTTTATTCAGTATGAATTTCCCCCCCCCTTTTTTTTTTCTTTTCTGTGTGCATGCATGCCTGTGTAGCTACAAGTAGGAGAGTGATTTTAGAGGGCTTCTTTGGAATAAGTCCAACCTTTCCCTATTCCTAAATTCTATATCCCTTTTAAAGCATCATGAGAGTTCATCTTCTCTTCCCACTTAATTTTCTCACCTTTGTTTCCACTCTTATGAAAAGTGATGTACCTTTCTGCCTAGTGCCCTGGAAAGTGTCAGATTTATACTTTTTTTTTAGGGTGGAATGTGGGGACCTAAACACTTGAAAGTGTTGCCCTTGTATCCCTCATATTTTTCTGTTTATATTTTCAATAGTTTAGATATTAGCTTTCATATAATTAACAAATTATATGAAGATGAGATAAACATTGGAACAGCGATGAAAGAGAATATGTCTTAATTTGCATGCTAGCAAATTAGAATTTGGAGTTTTTCTACATCAAGTATGAGGAATTTTATTTGATGTCAAAGATATAGAGTGCCTGGATCAATGTGCCGCTAGCTGGCTGAGAAAAAATTCTTTTCTATTAAGAGAGTTAGGTGCCCATACATTACTATACCTTAGTGTTTTCTGCCTTGATATTAAGCACATGACTTTTTAAAGAAAGAAGTTGACTGCATGTTCAATAAGTAAATAAACCAATAATTTCAGCCGGTAAATCATGAATTAATTTTGCAATGGACCTTCAGGCTCTCCATTTACAGACATGGTAAGTGTATCGCAGAAAAGCCTCACCATCATATTCAGTACAGAATTCGTAATTGGGATTTTGGGAAATGGATTCATCGTACTGGTGAACTGCATTGACTGGGTCAAGATGCGAAAGATCTCTTTACTAGACCAAATCCTCACTGCTTTGGTGATCTCCAGAATCTGTCTGATTTTGTCAATAATGTTGAGTTGCTTATCACAGCAGTATGAGTCATTTGAACGTTTGAATAGAAAATATCTTTTATTTATTGGTACTTGCTGGGGAGTGGCTAACCATTTTAGTGTCTGGCTTGCCACAATCCTCAGCCTCTTTTATTTTCTCAAGGTAGCGAATTTTTCAAATCTTGTTTTTCTTTACCTAAAGCAGAAAATTGAAAAAGTAGTTCTGGTAATGTTTCTGGGAATATTAGTCTTTTTGCCTTTCAATGTTACAATGACTAACAGATATATTTATGACTATGAATTCACACGTGAAAACAATGTGACATGGAGTGACACCAGAACATCTTTAAGACTGACTGTATTCATTTTTGAATATATCATACCCTTTTCTGCATCCATGACTTTTTTTATCCTGTTAATTTTCTCTCTGTGGAAACATCTCAAGAATATGAAGGTCAGTGCAGCAAGATCAAGAGATTTCAGCGCCAAGGCCCATATAACAGCCATGAAAACTGTCATCTCTTTCCTTTTCCTGTTTGCGGTTTATTTCCTATGTTTTCTTCCAATTCTTTTCTGTTTTAACATTTCTGATGATTGTATGTTCTTTTTTCATGTTCTTGAAATTGCTTATCCTTCAGTCCACTCATTTGTCTTGATTATGGGAAATAGTAAGCTAAGAAAGGTCTTTCTTTTGATATGGTGGCAATTGAAGTGTACTTGAAAGTTGGAGAAATCTTTAATCTATGAACTAAACATATAATTAAGAAGAAAACTTACATATAATTAAGAAGAAAGAATTTATAAATTCTTTTTATAATATTTTGTCACTTTTTTGGTTGTTCTGTTTAATGTTCAAAATATTTTAGTTTGTGTTATGATAAAGACATTTATGAACATATCAATATGGGATACTGTAAGAAAAACAACCCCAAGAAATATCAAAATCCTTGCTGTCCAGCCAGAACTAACTCATATTTAACCTTCCAGTGGTTTTTCAAAAACTATATTCAAACCTAGAGTTGCTGTAATCAAGGATACCTTGGGCAGAATATTAAATGATCCAGGAATTATTAAAAGAAGATGGAAGGAATATACTGAGTCATTGTATAGGAAGGAATTGGCAGATACAGAAGAATGTAATGAAATAACATATGAGCAAGAGCCTATGGTGATGAAGGAAGAAGTTCAAGCTGCTTTGAAGGAAATAGCAAAAAATAAGGCCCCAGGAATAGATGGTATACCAATTGAAGTATTTCAGATAACAGATGTTGCCCTGGATGTGCTCACCAAGTTGTGCCAAGAAATCTGGAGAATAGCCACTTGGCCAACTGACTGGAAGAGATCTATATTTGTTCCCATTCCAAAGAAAGGTGACCCAACTGAGTGTGGAAACTACAGAACAGTGTCATTGATTTCACATGCAAGCAAGATTCTACTGAAGATTATCCAAAAACGATTAAAACAGCACATCAGCAGAGAACTACCAGAAGTCCAGGCTGGGTTTAGAAGGGGTTGTGGTACTAGGGATATTGTTGCAGATGTTAGATGGATCTTGGCTGAAAGCAGAGAATACCAGAAGAATGTCTATCTGTGTTTCATTGATTATTCAAAGGCATTTGACTGTGTGGATCATAACAAACTGTGGCTGACTCTGAGATGAATGGGAATCCCAGAACATTAAATTGTGCTAATGCAAAACCTATACTTGGACCAAGAGGCAGTAGTCAGAACAGAGCAGGGTAACACTGCATGGTTCAAAATTGGGAAGGGTGTACACCAGGGATGCAGCCTGTCTCCATACCTTTTCAACATGTATACAGAACAGATTATCCAAGAGGTTGGGCTCTATGAGGAGAATTGTGGCATCAGGATTGGTGGAAGATCTATTAACAATCTGTGTTATGCAGATGACACAACCCTGCTTGCTGAAACTGAGGAGACCTCATGCACTTGCTGCGAAGGGTCAAGGACTGCAGCCTTCAGAATGGACTGAGGCTCAATGTCAAGAAGACAAAGACTCCACTGGACCAATTGGCAGCGTCAGGATGGATGGCGAAGAGATTGAGATTGTTCACAGCTTCAGTTTGCTCGGCTCCACAGTCAACACTCTTGGCCCCAGCAGTCAGGAAATCAAAAAGTGTATCATGATGGGAAAGTCTGCTGTTAGGGACCTCTCTAAAGTACTCAGGAGCAACGGTCTCTCTCTGGAGACTAAGGTGCACCTAATACAGGCCATTGTATTTGCAGTCGCTTGCTATGCATCAGAGAGTTGGACAATGACTAGGGAGGACAGAAGGAGAGTTGATGCCTTTCAGCTGTGGTGCTGGAGAAGAGTACTGAATGTACCGTGGACTGCCAGGAAAACAAACAGATTTATCTAGGAGAGGATTAAACCAAGCTACTCCTTGGAGGCAAGGATTCTGGGGCTTCGTCTGACATGCTTTGGACATGTTGCCAGGAGGGATGTGTCCTTGGAGAGGGACATCATGCTTGGGAGGGGGGAGGGGCAGCGCAGGAGGGAAAGACCCTCTATGAGATGGATTGATTCGGTGACTGGGGTAATCGGGATGGGTGTGTCAGAGGCAGTGCGGTTGGTGCAGGATAGAGCAGGGTTTATCGCTGTTGTGCATAGGGTCACTATGAGTCGTAAACGACTCGACGGCACATAAAAACAACAACAACATAAATTGTATTAGGGCAGGGGGAGATTGACCATATTATCTCACAGAGTAGTTGGTAGATTTGAACTACTAGTGTCTGGGTTGGTAGTACAACTGTCTACACACTAGGCAACCAGTATTTCCTCTATGTGGAATAAACCCTCGTTTATGTTTATTAAACGATAGTAGTATATATATTATTTAATATGTATAAAATAAAAGTTAAATTTACTATCTAATTATTTAAAAAATTGCTGGCAAAAAAAGCTGTAGTATTTTAGGTATTTATAGTGAGCTCTTATGGCCTAGTTCCAACAAGCTTTGCTGCAATCCCAAAGGCCTATGGTTTGAGGCCACCCACTGCTCCACTGGAGAAGAATGGACAATCTCCTCCAATGTGATTGACCAGCTGTCTCTGAAAACCTGCTGGAGGGTCAGTTATGGGTCAGTTCTCACTCTACTATACACAACAACAGTTTTAGTTTTTAGCTCTTTGAAAAAATTTTAACAAATATATGTTTTCTGTATTAATAAAATGTATAATTCTATCAAAATTTAATATAAAGTAAAAATATAAATAGTGGAATAGAAGCATCTGGTAACTTTGAACTACATGCCTTCAGGAGGCCACCAGAGCTCCCTACTTAGCAAAATGTGAAGGTTAAATTTTTTCATTAATTTCTTTTTCTAACTATAAATTCAAGTTGCTACAGATAAGGAGCTAGAGTGCCAACCCAAAGGCAAGCCCTTCAAATCCACCAGCTACTCTGTGGGAGAAAGATGGGTAATCTCCTTCCATGTAATTTACAGCTTCTAAAAACCCACTGTAGGGTCATCGGTGGGTCAGCTTGGACTCAACAGTGTACAAGAAGAATTAATCCACAAATATTTAGTAGACATGTCTCAGAATAGAGAAGGAAGTTATATTTGATTTCCTTGCATCATTAACTCATCAATGCTACCATTATACATTATTAGGAAACTTTATATGTCTTTGGGAAACCGTAACTTTTTAGTACTATCCTATAAATATTTACACAAACTATTTAAACTCTTAGGTTACTATCCTCAACAGTTTAGTATGTGATGGCTCTTGATTTTGGAATGTCAATACAGTGTAGATGATGGGTTTTTAAAATGTGTTTTATTGTTTTATTTGATCATATATTTCTGTGTCACTGATGAGTGCACAACAAAATGATCGCTGGAGAAAAAATTAAAGAGAAATATTTATGAGAGATATAAACAAAATCATTAATCTCAGATCCAAGTGAATATTATGGTGGAAAAAGAAAGATTGAACTTAGCCAAAAGATGTCAAAGTAAACTCCTTTTGAACCAATGGATAAAAAACCCAGAAGGCGATGTTGTTGATATCATTAAATTTTTTAATATAATGAAATGCTTTCTGTTATTTTGTCTCTTCAAACTAAATGTAAGCTCCAAAAAGATTAAAAGCTTTTTTAGGCTGGGTTTGGGTGGTTCCCACCCCCCATTATTGTTGTTGGAAGACTTAAGAAAGAGTGTAGCACACAGACTTCCATAAATGTTCTTTCGATGGTTGCTAAAATTACTGAATGGACAAACTGTACTAAACTTAAGAAAATAAGCAAACATCATTGAAACAAGGAACCTCACATTGCAGATATTTCTTTAACTTGACATTAAACTAAGGTGTGATTTACTCCCATTATTTTGAACATTTTCAACAGTCAGGTATAGCTGTAAACTGGAGCTTTTCCATCACCCAGATAATATTTTACCAAGAAAGAAAAAATAAACTAATATTCTGAAGTGGAAGAAAGTAAGTTTTAAAAAATAAACCAATCAGATGTTTACTATTATGATCACATCAAATAAGCAAATAGGAGAGTATAGGTTTCTTTCTTATTAAAATGTGTACTTTATTTGTAAAAATAATTTTCTGTAAATATAATTTTGTCAACCTTTCTGCACACAACTTGATCTAGATATTTACAGATACAAGGAAGCTCTTTGTGCCACCAAGCAAAATCTACTCAAGGCCCATCTGCTTTTGACTTCAGGACTGAACAAGACTTCCTCTAGCCTTCACAGGTCAAACTTATCAGCACTGAGACACAGAGATGCAGACAAGCTCAGCCTGCATTGGGATGCCTAAGATAGAAATTAATTACCTTAGTATCTTAGCAACCAAAGGAAAATTTGCAATCAAAAATGAACTCATTTCTCTTATTGGTAGAGCTTGTGTGTGTGTGTGTGAGAGAGAGAGAGAGAGAGAGAGAGAGAGTGTGTGTGTGTGTGTGTGTGTTGCATGTGTGCCATAAAATCAAATCTGACCCCTACAGGAGGAGATTGTCTCTCCTCCAGCAGAGTATCTGGTGGATTCAAACCGTGCACCTCTGGGATTATAGTGCAGTTTCTTGCCACTAGGCCACTAGAGCTTCCTCACTGCTAGAACTCTTATGCTGGGTGCTTGTCAAAATATAGGATTTCTAATTAAGAGGACAGGGAAGCTATGCTGAGCATAACTAAGGAGAGAAAAATAAACTAGGAAGGTGACTTTTACAAGGTGGCAGCAGTTTCTGTTTGAGAAAGAATTTGTTTCCCAGATATAAAAATTTTAGTCAACAAGCTTCAGGCAAGTAAGAGGGTGTTTTACTTTCCTATTTGAGCTCATTTGGATGAAATTACCTTCTTTACTAATTTCTATCTGATTATTGTGTAATCTCAAAGGTTTTTTAAAAATAAAATTGAACCAGTAGCAATATCTAACTAAACTCCTATTTTAATTATGATGTTTCCTCTTGATTCTATTCTCCTAGAATAGGAAAATATATTGGTATGTAGTCAGAATTTTTATTTTTCTAACTGAGGCTGAGCCCTCAAGTATAGAAACACAAAGGAAGAGAAACAGTCATAAGCAGACACTAGTGATTGGAACATTAAATGTGAGAAGTATGAATGTCAGAAAATTGGGCATCATTAAGAAAGAAATGGAACAATAAATATTGACATATTAGATATTGGTGAAAAGAGATGGATTGGCCTGGGACATTTTAAATCAGACAATCATATGATCTATTACACTGCAGATGAAAAGGGAAGGGAATAGGGTCGTGTTCATAGTTTAAAAGGCCATTTCTAGATCCATCTTGAAATACAATGTTGTGAGTGACAGGATACTACCCATACGCATACAAGGAAGACCTGTTAATATCATTATCATTCACATTTATGCATCAACAACCAGAAACAAAGAGGAGGAAATAGATTATTTCTACCTATATTTGCAATCAGAAATCAAACAAACATGCAACCAAGATGCATTAATAATAATGGGCGACTGGAATGCAAAAGTTGGAAAGCAAGAAGAAGGACTGGAATGCAAAATTTGGGAACCGGGAAGAAGGATCAGTTGTTGGAAACCCGGACTTGGTAACAGAAAAGAGGCTGGGGATAGAATTACAGAATTCTGCTCAATCATTTATTTGTTGCAAATACCTTTTATAAGAAACATAAACTCAGGCTATGCACATGGGTTTCCCCTGATGGTATGCACAGGAATCAGACCGATTACATATGTGGAAGGAATCTTTGGAGAAGTTCACAATCAGCAATGAAAACTAGGTCAGGTGCTGATTGTGGGACAGACCATCAACTACTCATAAGCAAATTCAAATTAAAGCTAAAGAAGGTCAAATTAAAAGCACAGGAATCCAAATTTGACCTTCAGTGTAGCCCACTTGAATATAAAAACCAACTCAGGAACAGGTTTGAGACAATGAACAAAGACCAGATGAGCAGTGCGAAGATATTAAGAATATAATCCACAAATAATGCAAAAGTTCATTAGACAGAGGAAGAAGAAAAGACCAAAATGGATGTCAGAAGAGACTCTGCATATTGCACTAGAGCACCTAGAAGCCAAAGCAAAAGGAAGAAATCAAGAAGTTAGCTGAATAGAAGATTTCAAAACAAAGTATTATAATGAAATGTGCAAGGATATGGAGTCAGAAAATCAAAACAGGAGAACTCGCTTAGCATTTCTTAAACTAAAGGAACTAAAGAACAAATTCAAGCCAGGAGTTGCAATACTTAAGAATGGTATGGGCAGAATATTGAATGATCCAGGAAACATTAAAAGTGGGAGGAGTAAGAAGCTGTGCTGCAATCCCAAAAGAAGGAAGAAGAGTCACTGTACCAAAAAAAATGGTTAATACAGAAGAATTTTATGAAACAACATATCATCAAGAAGCAATGATGATGAAAGAGGAAGTACTGGCTGCTCTGAAGGATTTGGCAAAAAATCAGGTACCAAGAATTGATGAAATATCAATTTACCTATTTCAACAAGCAGATGCTTGTAGAGGGTGAAACTGAGTTTCTCCTTTGAAGCTAAGATTTTGAAGCTCCATCTCACATAGACTGGGGATGTCGCCAGGAAGAACTGGTCCTTGGAGAAGGACATAATGCTTGGATGCGTGGAGCAACAGTGCAAGAAAGGGAGACCCTGGATGAGATGAATTTATTCAGTAACTGGTCAATGGGAATAGGTGTGTCAGAGTCAGTGAGACTTGCTCAGGATAGATAGCTTTCAGAAGAGTTGTACATACATTCACTATGAGTCACAGGTGACTAGATGGCACATAACAACAATGGCAACATTGGTTTGCTTACAAAATTTATATACCTGTGTTTCACACTATTTTTCATTCGTATTGTGTTTTACACAATCATTCTCATGAATTATGTCTATGAGCAATCAAAATAAACTACTGCTTTGAATAACCAATTTTTGAGTGTTTTGTTATATGGGAACAGATAACAAGAATGATCATTAAGGAATCAAAATAACTCTATCAATCCAATACCAGTGTAAGAAAAGGAATAAAACAAAAAATGTGACAACTAGCAAAATTCTGATTAGATGATAAAAAAATATGCCCAATGTTATAAGAAATTTCCTTTATTTTAAATATATTTATCCCTTGAAAGAATTTCAGGTAAATAAGAAAACATTCCCCAATATATTCTACTTACAAGAATCATGTCTAAAGAGAATCACAGTGACTAAAATAAATATGTTATAATGCACCCACACTAATAGCCACGCTGACTGTTATTTGCTTCCTAATATAAATATCTATTATAAAAATATATAGGGAGCTCTAGTGGCTTAGTGGTAACAAGCTGCACTGCAATCCCAAAGGCATGCAGTTTGAATCCACCAGATTCTCCATTCCACGGGAGAAGAATGGACACTTTTCTCCCATGTGATTAACTGCCTCTGAAAAACCAACTGGAAGGTCATCTATGGATCAGATCTGACTTGACGGCACCTAACACCAAAAAATATCTATTATCCTTTCTGCTATTAATGATAGCATCCCACTATTTCCCTGGGCATATTTATACCACAAATACTTACTTGTGGTTGCTTAATTTGTACAAGAGATAGAAACTCTTCCATATGGTCACATCACGAGTATTCGATTGCTTCTTTGCTATCTAGCTGAATTATTACTAATGTACTGCCTATGCAATTACATAGGCAAACTAACAAATATCATCAATAGGTAAAAAGGGATATTTTAGAGTAACGATAATAACAAACACCTATGAAAAATTTGCAGTGGCATGAATCTGAACATATTAAATAAGCATTATCTAAGTGGATAAAGCATCACAAAGAAAAACAGGTAAGCCTACAAATAACATGAATTCAATGCATATGTCATAAGTTAATATATCAAACAGAGTTAATGATAATATGGAAGATTTGAAGAACATAAAATTGATGAAATATTTTTATTAAAAAAGTCTGTACTTGACAGAGAATATGCAATCATTGCAAATACATAGACAATATTTATGGTCCTGAATCATATAGTAACTAACAAAACATATTTCAACAGGCTTTAGAACAGATACTATATAGAATATAATGTAATAAAATATTAAATAAATTTAAAAGTAAGCTGATTACATTAAATCAGTTTTTATTAACTAAATAGCACAAATAAAAGCATATTGAACCTCATGAACATTTAGATCATAACAATGGCAAACAAACTGTGCATAAACAAAACATGAGATAAAAGATTATACTTACTATTGCACTTATTATGGAGCCTTGGTGGCATATCAGTGTTGAGTCAGCAATTTAAACACACCAGCTACTTTTTGGGAGAAGACTAAAGCATTCAACTTCTGAGATTTATACCCCTGGAAATTGGATGGATGTTACTATGAGTCAGTATCAACTCAAAAGTAGTGAGTTTCCTTTTGTTTTGTTCTGTTGTCATGGAAATTGTTTCTAAATGAATAAGATATATATTAACATAAAGAAATAAAATAATAGACTGTCTGGAGGGAAAAAAAGAAAGTTTCTGGACTTTAAAAAGTTCATTAATACTAACTTTATGCCAAGTATGGCCATAATGCTATGCTAAATAGAAAATTAGAACATGCCCACAAGAGCCAAACTACCACCTTGAGATAATCTAACTTGAAATTTAAAACTATCTGAAGAACATGTTTGATGCAAAACTAATGACCAAAGACCAGATGAATTGTGAGAGAACATCAAAGACAAAGAAAGCAAAAGACTTGTAACAGAGACACAGGAGAAAGGAAAGGCCAAAAGGTATGTCAGAATACATTCTGTGAAACTTCCACCAGAAATTTTAAGGGGTAGGGTGGAGGAAGAGAACAAATAGAGAGGTGAGAGCTTAATTATAATAAGCTGAATAATGACAATAATGAGAGACGAGATAATTCAAAAGATGGTGCAAAGGCAGAAGAGTTTTATAACAAAATGTGAGAACACCTGCAATCAGAAAATAAAATGGAAGAACATAAGCTGAAAAAATTGAAGAAAGAATTAAAAACATTGAGTTTCACTATTGAAGAACAGTTTGGCGAAAATATCTAATGATACAGGAAGCAAAAAAAAAATTGGAAAGATCACTGCTGCAAGTCACTAAGGCCTGTGTGGTATGGCAGACCTCAGAGCATCTTCCTGGACCACTTCCCCTGTGTCTGCTAAAGGTTGGGGCTCAGCACAGAAACACTCACACCATGGCCACCCACAGAACCACTATGTACCAGCTTGAAAGGTTTCTGTTCCAGTGTGGCCCAGATTGCAATCCCACCCATACCACCAGATGGTTGTCCTGTTGTCTGGAGACCCCGCTGCCCCATTGTCTGAAGAACGCCCTGACAACATCCCCCTGCCCCCATCCAGTACCAAAAGCACCATGTCATGGGTAATTAGGCCCTAAACTCTGCCGCCTAGCTACCTGTGAGATTTCTTAAGCTAAAGTGGAAGAGTTCTAGTCGAGCTCAGTTTCTGGACAGCAACAGTCATCCTGCTCCAGGTTTACTATAGTTCTCAAGAGAGGAGCACCAATATACAGATCTTTCACAAAACATTGTCATACCCTGGGGCATTACATAGTTACAACAACCTAACATCTAGTAAGAAAGACACACATAAAATTAAGAAAGCAGCAGTCTGTGTGAGTCATCATGAAAAAACCCCAAAATAACCCTTTTCGTAAATAAGCAGACCCAATGAATACCCCAGATAGAAAAAACAAGAAGAAATATGTTGATGTGGAGTTATTTGAACAGATACAAAAGAAAATGCAAATGATGGGAGAAACAATGGAATTCATTAAGAGAGCAAACATCCCTGAAATAGCAATTCAGGGGGGAGGGGGGAAATGATGATAGATAGATAGATAGATAGATAGATAGATAGATAGATACATAGATAGATACATAGATAGATACATAGATAGATACATAGATTGATAGATAAGGAACAACTTGAACAGCTAGAAAGAAAATGTAAAAAGTGGAAGGAACAATTTATAGTATAGATAAAGAGGAGTATTATTGTAGCTGATGTTAGATGGATGTTAGCTGAAAGCAAGGAATACCAGAAGAATGTCTGTGTTTCATTGATTATGCAAAGGTGTTTGACTGTGTGGATCATAACAAACTGTGGCTGACTCTGAGAAGAATGGGAATGCCAGAACATTTAATCATGCTAATGCGAAATCTATAGTTGGACCAAGAGGCAGTCGTCAGAACAGAGCAGGGTAACACTGCATGGTTCAAAATTGGGACGGGTGTACGCCAGGGATGTGTCCTATCTCCATACCTTCTCAACCTGTGTGCAGAGCAGATTATCTGAGAGGCTGGGCTCTATGAGGAGAAGTGTGGCATCAGGATTGGTGGAAGGTCTATTAACAATCTGCGTTATGCATGTGACACAACCCTGCTTGCTGAAACTGAGGAGGACCTCATGCACTTACTGAAGAGGGTCAAGGACTGCAGCCTTCAGTATGGACTGAGGCTCAATGTCAAGAAGACAAAGATTCTCACCACTGGACCAATTGGTAGCATCAGGATGGATGGCTAGGAGATTGAGATTGTTCACAGCTTCAGTTTGCTCAGTTCCACGGTCAACACTCTTGGCACCAGCAATCAGGAAATCAAAAAACATATTGTGATGGGAAAGTCTGCTGTTGGAGACCTCTCTAAAGTATTCAAGAGCAATGGTGTCTCTCTGGAGACTAAGGTGCACCTAATACAGGCCATGGTCTTTGCAATCAGTTTTTATGCATCAGAGAGTTGGACAATGACTAGGGAGAATAGAAGGAGAATTGATGCCTTTGAGCTGTGGTGCTGGAGAAGAGTATTGAATGTACCCTGGACTGCCAAGAAAACAAACAGATTCATCCTGGAGAGGGTAAACCAGGCTACTCCTTAGAGGCAAGTATTCTGGGGCTTCATCTGATATACTTTGGACATGTTGTAAGGAGAGATAGGTCCTTGGAGAGGGACATCATGCTTTGGGAGGTTGGAGGGACAGCACAGGAGGGGAAAACCCTCTATGAGGCGGATTGATTCAGTGACTGGGATAATTGGGATGGGTGTGTCAGAGGCAATGCGATTGGCACAGGATAGAGCAGGGTTTATGGCTGTTGTACATAGGTTTACTATGAGTCGCAAACGACTTGATGGCGCATAACAACAACAACACAGATAAAGAGGTTGAAGAACTTAAAAAATCATCACAAGACAGAGGGGGTATAGCCAACACAGTACTGGAAATAACACAAAAGCATGAAAATGCAATCTAGAATACTAAGGCAGAAATTACAGAAATGTCCAACACGCTGGTGGAACAGAAAAATAGAACTGATGAGATGGAACAGAGAGTCAGTGAGCTGGAAGAGAAGAGCCTCACCAGAAACGTACTAGAAGAAAAATCAGAGACGAGACATGAAGAAAACAGTAGAACCATAGGGGATGATAACAAAAGGAACAACATAAGTATGATTGGAAGTCCAGAGCATGGGAGTGGCAGGAAAGTCACTGAGGTAATTGTGGAAGAAGTACAAGAAGAAAACTTCCCAGGTATTTTAAGAATGATGAAATCCACATTCAAGAAGCACAGTGAACACCAAATAGGCTAGAAAAATATCAAGACATATCATAGTCAAATTCTCCAAATTAAAAGATAAAGATAGAATACTAAAAGAGCAAAAAGAACAATCACCTCTAAAAGGGAAACCATTAGATTAAATTCTGATTTCTCAGCAGCAACCATATGAGCTAGAAAAAAAAATGAGTGGCATATACAGAAAGTGGAAAGAAAACAATTGTCAGCCAAGGATCCTATACCCATCAAATGTGAAGGAGAAATTAGATCTTTTGCAGAAAAGAAAGAACTTAAGAAATTTGTGAAAACAAGACCAAAACTATAAGAACTTTTAGTGAAGTCCTTCACAAGAAGACACCAAATATAGGTGGATAGACCATAACAACCAGAAGCAATAGGAAAAAAATGGCAAATGATGAAACTGGCCTAACAATAATTATACTTAACCGACAACCAGGAGAAGATAAAACAGATGAATGGGACCTTATAACAATCAAATCCCTATGCACATCCAAAAACTTCTCCAACGGGGTTAATAGGGAACCCACTGACTGGGAAAAAGTATTTGGTAATGACATATCAGATAAGGGAATATCCAGAATTTATAGAATACTTGAGCACCACAACAGGGTAAACAATCCAATTGAAAAATGGGCACAGGATATGAACAGACACTTCACCAAAGAAGAAATTCAGATGGCTAATAAGCACGTGAAGAAATATTCAAAATCCCTAGCTCTAAGAGAGATTAAAATCAAAACATGAGATATCATCTCACCCCAGTAAGAAGCAAAATTTATCAGAACAGCAAGCAATAAATGCTGGTGAGGTTGTGGAGAAACTGGAACCCTTATTCACTGTTGGTGGGAGTATAAAATGGTGCAACCACTGTGGATGGCAGTATGGCACTTTCTCAAAAAGTTGTAAATAGAGTTATCATTTGACCCAGCAATTCCACTTCAGGGAACATACCCCAAAGAGACCATAACTGACATCCAAGAAGATATATGCACACCCATGTTTATCATGGCTTTGTTCACAATAGCAAGGAGTTGGAAACAACCTAAGAGCCAATCAACAAACTAATGGATAGAGAAGCTGTGGTACATTCATACAATGGAATACTATGCTGCATTGAAAAATAAGGAACACATGCAATAATATTCAAAATGGGTGACCCTGGAGGTCATTATGCTGACTGAAGTATCTCAGTCACAAAAGGACAAATACTACATGGTGTCACTGTTGGAAAACAGGACTGACCTTGGGGATGGGGGGTGACTGAGAAAGATGGATTTAATAATGTATACTGCACTGAAAAAGATGAGAGAGAAAACTGTTTAAAAGGAATAAGTGATTAAGTATTTTTGTCAGTACCGGAGTCCAGAGCGAAGGCTGCATAGTGGAGTGGACCTGGGGAGAGGGATTGTAAAAGAATGAAAGAATTTTTCTTTTCCTTCTCCAAGATGGTAGTGTACTAGGGGAAAGGGTTGGGAGGGGAGAAAAGTGCAATAATGAATGAATGGAAATCCAAAGTCTCTGTAAATTGTCATTGAAATTAATAATAAATTTAAAAAACAAAAAATAGGTTACCTAATAGAATATAGAAATTACTGACCAAAAAAAAATCATACTTAATGTGAATTGACTGTGCCAATTAAGAGAAAAAGAGTAGTAGAATGGATACAAATATAAAGCCCATCAATATGTTGCTTATAAAAGATACATCTAAAAACGGAGAAATAAAGAGATTCAAACTTAGAGGTTGAAAAAAATATATACCAAACAAATGCCAACCACAAAAAAGGAGTGGCAATACTAATCTGTGAAAAAATAGACTTCACACTGAAAATAACCATAAATGATATGGAAGGGCATTACATAGTTATTAAAGGCACAATACATTAAGAAGCCAAAATCTTTGTCAACATTTCTGCACCAAATGATACACCTGCAAATGCATAAAACAACAATTAACAGAATTGAAGAAAGAAATAGGCAGCGCCACAGTAGTGGTAGGATCTTCAACACACCACTGTCACCAAAGGATGTGGTGGTGGTGTTGTTAAGTGCCATCAAGTTGTAAGCGACTCATAGAAACCCTATGAATGGAAGACCTGAACAGTTGTAAAACTTTGTTTCTCTAAGTTCATGGGATTTCTGAAGGAAGGCAAGCTATTTCAGAAGTGGATGCCACTCCTGCTTCCAAGCGTGTTTTAATTGGGGAGCTCCACCAAACACTGTCCACCATGGGTAACCATTATCACATTTAACACATCAGTGTCACAGTGTTCAGCATCACAGCAACCATGAGTTACTTCTGTACCGCAAATGGACAGACCAGTGCTATATGACCTAGAAGAATGTTTGACCAAAAACAATTAAAACCAGGCCCAAGGGGCACAGATTAAAGTCACCCACTTTAGGCTTGGTAACATCACTTTCTGTCCACAAGGCCAACTGAGCTCTCTCTATATTGTCATTGTTGTTAAGTGTCATCGAGTTGTAGGTGACTCAAAGCAACCCTATGAACAAAGACCTTTCATTGTTTCTCCAAGTTCATAAATTTTTCCGAGGCAAGCTATTTCTGAAGTGGATGCCACTCCTGCTTCCAAGTGTGTTTTAACTGAGCACTGTCCACCATGGGTAACCATTATCCAATTACCACATTTGACACATCAGCAAGTTCCATCTTGCTGACACCCACTTGGGACAAAAAAAAAGCCATAAGAACTCTGAGGGTTCCGTACATGTCTCTCCTCAAAACACAAGACACCATCATAAGATCCATCACAAACCCATTCACAACACACTAGCACTCAGTCTGCAGGCATGGCCAAGCATTTTAGCATTTTAGAATTCTGGAACACCCAAATGCTGCTGGACTATGGGCCAGAGACCCCCAATTCAACTGGCACATTCCATCCACTGATACCCACCTGAGATAAAAAGAAAACCATAAAAGCCTCAAGCATTCCATTTGCATCCCTCCTCAAGATGCAAGAAGCCATCATAAGATCTAACGTAAACATATTCACAACACACTAGCTAGGATAGGTCAACTAGAAAGAAAAGATGAAGGAGATCTAAACTATACAATCAGCCAACACGACATTGTGGATGTATTCAAGGTACTTAACACCCAACTAAAACACAATCCACTTTCCTAAGTACATATGGGACATTCTCCAGAATGGATCATATATTAGGACACAAAGCAGGTCTCAACAATTTCATAAACATTGAAAAAACACAAAGAATCTCCTCAGACCAGAATGCCATAAAACTAGAAATTAACAAAAAGAGGGTAAAGCTACAAAACCACTTATGTGAAAACTAAGTAACTCTTCTAGAACATGATTGGGTTCTAAAAGAAGCAAAGAATGAAATTTTTTTTAAAGTTCCTTGAAACAAACAAAAATACAGCATACCAAAGCCTCTGGGATGCAGATAAGAGAGTCCTTGGGGTTGTGGGGGAGTTCATAGCACATTTGCAAAAAAGGAATAAAGAAAGAACAAGATTCAATTATCTAACACAACACCTTCATCTACTAGAAGAAGAAGAAGAGTCTAAGAAAACAATCTAAGGGAAAGTCCTTGACCAGATGGCTTCACAGCTGAATTCGACCCAATATTCAGAGTAGATCTATCACCAATTCTATTTAAAGTATTTAGAAAAAAAAAAGAGAAAAAGTAACAAGCAAAGCACTCCTTAAGAATAGAAGAACGGTAGAAGGTATCTCACTCCCTGATTTCAAATCCTACTACACTGCTGTAGTGGTAAAGACAGCATGGTACTGGTACAATGACAGACACATAGATCAATGGAATCCCTGAGTCATTCTATGAAGCCAGAGTAACCCTAATACCAAAATGAGGCAAAGAAATTACCAAGAAAGAATATTACAGGCCAATATAGCTCCTAAATATTGATGAAAAAATACTTAACAAAATCCTAGCCAATAGAATGCAAAAGCACATAATAACATAATTCATAATGACCAAGTAGGATTCATGAGATGTATGCAAGAATGGTTCAGCATGAGGAAAACAATCAACATAATTCACCACATTAACAAAGCAAATAACAAAAACCATATGATCCTAGAAATTGATGCAGAAAAGACATTTGACAAAACCCAACACCCTAAGCAGAGGGTCAGTGAGAAGGACAGAGACCCTCATGTACCCACTGCCAATCAGTGGCTGTAAATGGAGCACTTCAATCATAGGAATACACCCATGAATACATACAAGATTTTATAAAAAAAA
>NW_006399817.1:2778513-2808060 GCF_000299155.1 Elephantulus edwardii | reverse complement strand
AAAACAAAAACCCAACACCCCTTTCCAGATAAAGACACTCACTAAAATTGGAATAGAAGGGAATTCCCTCAACATTGTGGTTGTTGTTGTTGTTGTTATGTGCCATCGAGTCATTTGTGACTCATAGCAACCCTATGTATAAGAGCTCTAAACACTGTTCTATCCTGTGCCAACCTAGCCATCTCAAATGCACATATTCCCATGGCTCCAGTCACAGAATCAATCCATCTCATCCAAGGTCTTCCTCTCCTTCGCTGCCCCTCCACTCTGCCAAACATGATCTCCCTCTCCAAGGACCAGTCCCTCCTTGCAACATGCCAAAAGTATGTCAGACAAAGCTTCAGAATCCTTGACTCCGAGGAGCATTCTGGTTCCTTCTCCAGGACAAACCTATTTGTTCTAGCAGTCCATGGTATATTCAACACTCTACTCCAGCACCACAGCTCAAAGGCATCAATTCTCTTTCTGGCAACCTTATTCACTGTCCAACTCTCCGATGCATAGCACATAATTGCCAAGACTATAGCCCGGATCAGGCGCACCTTAGTCTCCAGTCTGATGTCATTGCTCTTCAGTACTCTTGAGAGGTCCCTCACAGCCAACTTTCCCAAGGCAATTTGTCTCTTGATTTCCTGGCTGCTGTTACCAAAAGTGTTGATTGTGGAGCCAAGTAAACTAAAACTGTTAACAATCTCAATCTCTTCACCACCCATACTGATGCTGCCAATTGGCCCAGTTGTGAGAACCTTTGTTTTCTTGATGTTGAGCTTCAATCCATATAGGAGGCTGCAGTCCTTGACCTTCTGCAGCAAGTGCTTCAGGTCCTCCTCAGTTTCAGCAAGTAGGGTTGTGTCATCTGCATAACGCAGGTTGTTGATGATTCTTCCACCAATCCTGATGCCACAGTCCTCTTCGTACAGCCCAGCGTCTCGGATAATCTGTTCTGCATACAGATTGAAAAGTTAGGGAGACACAATACATCCCTGAAAGACCCCCTTCTTGATTTTGAACCATGTGGTGTCTCCTTGCTCTGTTCTGACGACTGCCTCTTGGTCCAAGTATAGGTTTCTCATTAGCACAATCAAATGTTCTGGGATTCCTATTCTTCTCAGAGTCAGCCACAGCTTGTTGTGATCCACACAGTCAAAAGCCTTTGCATAGTCAATGAAGCACAGATAGATCCCGAAGCATTGCCAGAAAAATAGTTCTTTGGGAATCGGGGAGGAGAGAGAGGCGGAGCTTTTTCCCTTGGGCCAAGAAAATTTGCATCAGCACCTGGCTTCAAATGGAAGACAAGTGGTATTAACCCATGAAAAGGCAATCCTGGAGTGGAAGTTGTACATTACATTTGTACTTAACTTTAAATTGAAGGCATATTGACTACATCATAAGAGACTCACAGCAGCACGATATGTTCAGAATCAGAATCACAGAAATCCTGATGGCTTGGGACTTAGGCCATCACATCAGGGGCTGGTCAATGGGAGACGGGTATTGAATGCTGTAGGCAAAAGTAGGAAGAGATAGTGGTGGAGTAAGGAAGTGTGGATGGGCAGCAACATTGAATCTATTGGTCCTCAACATAGTGAAAAGTACATATGCAAAACCAAGAGCCAATGTCTTTATTAATAGAAAAAGTCTAAAAACATTTTCTTTGCAAACATGGACCAAAGATGCTCACTGTCACCACTTCTATTTAATATTGTATTGGAAGTACTTCCTAGGGCAATATGACAAAAGAAAAAAAAAATGAAAGACACCCACATCAGAAAAGAAATGATGAAACTGTTTCTATATTTAGAAGATATGATAGTGTTCCTGGAAAACCCCAAGGACTCAACCAAATAACTTAGAGCTAATAGACCAATTTAGTAGAGTGACAGGATATAAGATCAATATACAAAAGTCAGTGGGATTCCTTTACCATAACAAAGAGAATTCGGAGAAGGAAAAGCAATACCACTTACAGTAGTCAACCACAAATGGAGATACTTAGGAGTGAACCTAACTAGAGACACAAAAGACCTGTGCGAAGAGAGCTACAGAATATTTCTGCAAAATACAATAAAATACCTAAACAAATGGAAAAGTGTACCCTGTTCATGGATAGGAAGACACAATATTGTGAAAATTACAATCTTGCCAACAGTAATCTACATGTTTAATGCAATCCCAATACAGATATCAAATGCATTTTTCTAGTAGATAGAAAAGGAAAGTGTTTATTTGGAGAGGAAAAGAGACCCAAAATATGCAAAACACTTCTGTAAAACAAAAATGAAGTGGGAGGAATAGCACTTTCTGGCCTCAAAACTTACTACAGGGCAGCAAGTAATAGTTATTGGAAAGGATGTGGCAAGAAAGGAACTCTTATACATTGTTGGTAGGATTGTAAAATGGTGCAACCATTCTGGAAGGCAGTTTGGCACTTCCTCAAAAAGCTGAACATAGACATTTCATATGACCCAGGTATTCCACTACTTGGAATAAACCCTGAAAATAAGAGAACTGAGGCACAAACTGAGATTTGTACACCAATGTTCACATTATCATTAATCACCATCATAAGAACATGGAAACAGCCCAAATGTCCAACCACAAACAAATGGATTGGGAAACTATGGTTAATTTACACAATGAAATACTATGCTGCATGCAGGAGCAGTAACTTTGTAAATTATTACCTAACTTGGGATGGACTGGAGAGCATTATGCTGAGTGAACTACTCAGTCCCACAAGGATAAATCTTGTATAAAATCATTTTTGTAGAATGAGTGTAAGGATCCAGGATGGGTATGAGAGGCTGGAAGCAGAGGAAGTTGAGGATGTTCAGAGGAAGGGGGGATTAATCATTGGGTTGTATAATTTGATGGATGGGGTGAGGGTAATCAAAAGAATTGGTTTGAATTTGTATTTTAATTTTGTAAATAAACTAGTAGGGGGCGAAAAGCTGGGGAAAACCTTATCTCAATCAAAAAAGGACAAATACTGCATAACACTACTGTTATAAAACAGAACTGGCTTGGGAATTGGGGGAAACTAGGAAAAGAGGAGATAAATAAACACTGCATTGGAAAGGATGAAGGAAAGAACTGTTTAAAAGGAATAAATTGTTGTTGTTGTTATGTGCCGTCGAGTCGTTTGTGACTCATAGCGACCCTATGTACAACAGCCCTAAGCCCTGCTCTATCCTGTGCCAATTGCACTGCCTCTGACACACCCATCCCGATTACCCCAGTCACAGACTCAATCCATCTCATAGAGGGTCTTCCCCTCCTGTGCTGTCCCTCCACCCTCCCAAGCATGATGTCCCTCTCCAAGGATCCGTCCCTCCTGGCAACATGTCCAAAGTATGTCAGACGAAGCCCCAGAATCCTTGCCTCCAAGGAGTAGCTTGGTTTAATCCTCTCCAAGATGAATCTGTTTGTTTTCTTGGCAGTCCATGGTACATTCAGTACTCTTCTCCAGCACCACAGCTGAAAGGCATCAACTCTCCTTCTGTCCTCCCTAGTCATTGTCCAACTCTGATGCATAACGAGCGATTGCAAAGACCATGGCCTGTATCAGGCGCACCTTAGTCTCCAGAGAGACACCGTTGCTCCTGAGTACTTTAGAGAGGTCCCTAACAGCAGACTTTCCCATCGCAATATGATTAAGTATTATTTCTATGACAACAGACTTTGCTTGCATAACAAAGTCGACTGGGGGAGGAAAGGTAGTAAAATGTACAACAATGAATGAATGGAAATCACACTTTACTGTAAACTTTTGTTAAAGTCACAATTTAAAAAAAGAGAAAAAATAATAATAAAATGAAGACTGTGGAGCACCTTAAAAAAAATCAACTTCATGTTTAAACAATGTACAAAAGTTGTTATAGATGAGATTATCCCCTTTCTCGTTATGGAATTAGAATGGATAAAAAGTGATGAATATTCTCTCTCTTTTACTCTTCATGAGAACTGATACTGGTGGTTTCACCTTAAAGAGTGAAATATTTTTAAATTTTAATAAAGAATCCTGAACACTTCATTTGCAATATCACCATAGAATTTTTCAAATGTAAAGTGAAAAATGGAAAATACTGAGTTTCCAAGAACATTGTTCATAATAAATTATACTAAAATTAGCATAATGTAGATACTCAGAAATCTCTCAGAATGGTGCTGCATGATTTTCATGAGTAATACATATATAATAAATACCTTTTTAAAAAATAATTTCAAAAAATTTCTTTTTAAGCAAATTTAGAGAAGGACCTGTGCTGTAGAATCTTCCAGATTCTCTAATGTGCTGAGATCTTTCGTTAAAATTCAGAAGGACAATGATTGTGTTACATTTCCAAACTTGTTACTCATAGAAAATTTTGTTCCCATAAAGAATTTGGAGGATCAAAATTTACTACTTATTGGTATGGAAGATTATGATTCTTATGACATAGTTATTGGTGTTTGTACATTCTTACATGAATGTACTTAAGTTTTTAGATGGAATAGAAAACATTAAAATAGCTAACATTACAAGATTCAGGTTTGTATTTCACCTATTAGCCTATTTTTTTCTTTAAATATAAATTAATTTATCTACAATACATAATTTTTAAATTCATTGAGAGATATAATTTTGAGTACCAATTCAGTATTTCAAAGTCATTACTGCAGTATACTTAGAGAGCTCTAGTAACTTAGTGGTAGAGAGTTGCACTGCGTACCCAAAGGCAGGTGGTTTGAATTCATCAGATGCTACATGGAATAAAAATGACAATGTTTTTCCAAGTAATTTACATCCTCTGAAAACTTACTGGAGGGTCAGATATGAATTGGCCATACCTTGGTGGCACATAACATCTGCTACTTTATAACTGCTTTATTTGACTATTTGTTAACTTCTTTTATTTCCATTTTGCACATGTTCAAAATAGAGATAATACCTTATTCCTATCAAATGCACATAATTTGAAATGAAAGGAAATTATCTTGTAAAATATAAAGTACAAATGTATTGATAAGACATAAAAAGCAATGATTTTATAACAATTGATCTTTTAATTGTAAGAAATAAATTTTTTAATTTTTTAATTTTCAAAATCCCATATCCTGCATTCCATGTTTTCCTTTAACTTCTTTCAAATTTTAAACAGAAACACTTTAAATTCTTTTGAATGGCAATGCTGAGAGTATTGGTGACGCTGAATTGCCATATCTAAATCTAGTATTTATCTGCCAATTCCATTCTTCAATCTACTGATAGTCTTCTAATTGAATGTGTTGATAAGTCACATTTTAGGGTGAATTAAAATGGTGAAACCAGTAAAGGAAAACTCCCTATATTTGCCTCAGAAAACACTAAACTACAATATTTGAATGTTCTTTTGAATATGGAAAGTTTGTAAATGCCAGCTCCTATGGAAAAAAAGAACAAATTTGCTAGCATGGATATTGCTGGCTAAGTAATTTGAAAAAATATAGTGACAATTTCATAAAGACAAAAATAGACTTGACCAATAGGAAAGCTTAATTTTTTTAAAAATTAAGATTAAATGAAGGCCAACAGGTAAGAGATAAGTACTGAAAAATAAGTAAGTAATACAGTGACTCTGTGTATTACTTCCATCTTTTTTGATACTTCCTGGGTTATTAAATATATTGCTCATAGTGCTTTTCAGTATTGCAAGTCAAGGCTTAAAATTATTTTTCAGTTCTCTCAGTTTGATAAATGCAGAACTAGTTTCCCCCTTTTTATTCTCCAATTCCAGTTCTCTTCACATTCCATTACAATATTTTGCATTATTTTTTCAAGCTACCTCTTGAAATCTTCTGTTCAGTTCTTTTAATTCAGCCTGTTTTCCCTTTTTTTTTACTTCTCCATGCTCTAATGCAATTTTAAGTGTCTCTTCTGATATTCATTCCAGTTTTTTTCTTTCTCCTCTGTCTTTGTAATGATGAGTTGCTGTCTTCGTGGGTGATATCTTTGATATCATCCCATAAGTCATCTACTCTTTGATCCTTGGTATTCAATGCTTCAAACCTATTCTTGAGATGATTTTGAAATCCAGATGGAATATATTCAAGATTATATTTTGATTTTCTTGGATTTGTTTTTATTTTCTTCTATCTCAGTTTGAACTTGCACATAACTAATTGATGATCTGACTCACAGTCCATCCCTGGCCTAGTTTCGACTGCCAATATTGAGCTTCTCAAATTTTCTTTCATACATGTAGTCAGTCTGATTCCTATGCAATCCATCAGGTGAGGTCCATGTGTAAAGTTGCCATTTGTTGGTTTTTGTCTGTTTGTTTTTAAAAAGGCATTTGCAATGAATAAATAATTGAAAATGCAAAATTCAATCATTCTCTTCTCAGCCTTTATATCACAAAACCATTTTTTCCAACTACTATTTCTTCTCTATCATTTTCAAATTTTGCATTCCAGGCACCAAATATCATTTATGCCTGTTGATTGCATGTTCAGACAGTTTCAGAATGCAAGATCTGGTAAAAATTTTCAATTTCTTTCTCTTTGACTCTAGATGTAGAAGTGTATATTTGAATAATAGTCTTATAAACAGGTTTCCTTATATTTATATGGATGATATCTATCATTCACAACATTATATTTCAGGATAGAACTTGGAATTGACATTTTTACTATGATTACAACACCATTCTTCCATTTTTCATTTCCAACATAGTATGTTTGTTGTTGTTATGTGCCATCGAGTCACCTGCAAGTCATAGATCCCCTAGGTATAAAAGCCTAAAAAATCCTGCTCTGTCCCTTGCCAATCTAATTGTCTCCAACATGCCCATCCTCATTACCCCAGTGACTGAATCAATCCATCTCTTCGAGGGTCTTCCTCTCCTGCGCTAGCCCTCCACCCTCTCAAGCATGTAATCCCTCTCCAAGGACAGATCCTTCCTTGCAACATGTGCAAAGTATGTCAGACGGAGCTTCAGAATCCCTGCCTCCAAGGACCAGCCTGGCTTCAACCTCTCTAGCATGAACTTGTTTGTTCTCCTATCGGTCCAATACTCTTCTCCAACACCAAAGCTCAAAGGCATCAATGCTCCTCCTATCATTCCCAGTCATTGTTCAGCTCTCTCATGCATAACAAGTAATTGCAAAGACCATGTCCCAGATCAGGCACACCTTAGTCTCCAGACTGACATCGTTGCTCTTCAGTACTTTGGAGAAGTCTCTAACAGCAGACTTTCCCAGTGCAATTCATCTTTTAATTTCCTGTCTGTTGGTACCAAGAGTGTTGACTGTGGAGCCAAACAAACTGAAATTATCAACAATCTTAATCTATTCATCATCCATCATGGTGTTGCCAATTGGCCCAGTTGTGAGAATCTTTGTTTTCTAGACATTGAGCTTCAATCCATATTGAAGACTGCAGTCTTTGACCTTCTGCAGCAAGCCCTTCAAGTCCTCTTCAGTTTCAGCAAGCAGGGTTGTGTCATCTGCATAACACAAATTGTTAATGAGTCTACCTCCAATCTTGATGCCACACATCTCCTTATAGAGCCCAGCATCATGGATAATCTGTTCTGCATATAGATTGAAAAGATGTAAAAAAAAAATTAAAAAAATTAAAAAAAAGAAAGAAAAGATGTGGAGACAGGACATATCCCTGACACACACCCTTCCCAATTTTGAACCATGCACTGTTTCCTTCCTCTGTTCTGATAACTGTCTCTTGGTCCAGGTATGAGTTTTGCATAAGTACAATCAGGTGTTTTGGGATTCCCATTCTTCTGAGAGTCAGCCACAGTTTGTTGTAATACACACAGTCAAATGCCTTTGCATAGTCAATGAAACATAGATAGACATTTCTCTGGTGTTCTCTGCTTTCAACCAAGGTCCATCTGACATTAGCTATAATAGCCCTAGTGCCACGACCTCTTCTAAATCCAGCCTTCACTTTAGGCTGTTCTCTGTTGATGTGTTGTTCCAGTGGTTTTTGGATAATCTTCAGCAGAATCTTGCTAGCTTGTATACCATAAGATTATTTGATTCAGAATGTCCAGTGATAGTGCATTTCATCTCATTAATGCCTGGAATATCAATTCTCGTGGTTTTTTTTTTACTTCAGTTTTCACAATTTCTGGTTTTCTAACACTCAAGCTACAAATATTCCATGTTCCAATTGTTAAAGAATGTGTGCCATTATTTTTTCTCATTTTGACTGATTTCCAATCAGGTTTCTACCACTAATACTGTAACTATTTGTGTTCCTATACTGTCTGTAGGATTTTTTGAGGTCTGTTGCTTTATAAGTGAATGGGGGCACACCCATGTCTATTGCTGCTTTGTTCACAATAGCAAAGAGTTAGAAACAGTATACGTACCCATCAACAAATGAATGGATTGAGTATATTCACACAATGGAATACTACACTGCTTGGAAAAACAAGGAAATCATCAAATATTATACAAAATGGGTGACCCTGGAGGACATTATGCTGAGTGAAATATCTCAGTCACGAAAGGACAAATACTACATAATGCCACTGTTGTAAAAAGGGGCTGACTAAGGTTGAGGGAGACTGAGAAATATGTGATAAATTATGTATACTGCATTGAAATAGATGAGGGAGAGAACTGTTTAAAAGGGATATATGATTAGGTATTATTGTCATGATAGGAGTCCAGAACAAAGGCTGCATAGTGGAGTGGACTCAGGGGATGTGGAATTGTATAACAATGAGAGAATTTTTCTTTTACTTTTCAAAGGTAAAGGCAAACTGGAAGGGGAGGGGTGGGTGGGAGAAAAGTGCAACAATGAATGAATGGAAATCCAAAGTCTAAACTTTCATTAAAATTAATAATAACAATTTTAAAAAAAATCAATAATAACAGCAAAAAGACTGGAACACTGCATAATCTTCTCAAGAAAATATTAAATGTACTAATCACTTAAGGAATAAAGATCAGAGAGGTCATAAAACGTCATCAAGGACAGCACACATGAAGAAAGTAAAAATTTAATAAAGGAAGTAAAAGTGATTAAAAAAACAGCAAACAAATGGATTGAGAAATCATGGTACATTCACATAATGGAATACAATGCAGCACACAGGAGCAATGATTTTGTAAATAATTACCTAACTTGGGAGGGACTGGAGAACATTATACTGAGTGAACTATCTCAGTCCCACAAGAATAAATATTGTATAAAACCATTATTGTAGAGTGAGTATAAGGATCCAAGAGGGGTGAGAGAGTTGGAAAACAGCGGGATGAGGATGTGCAGGGGGAGGGTTAATTATGAGGCTGTACAATTTGTTGGGTGGGGAGGATTAGGGAAATGGAAAGAATTTGTTCTTGAAAGCAATGTATTTGAATTTTGTAAATAAACTAGTAGAAAATTAACAACAACGAAACACAGAGAAGTGAATGGTCAATCCTGCTTCCTACCAAATCTTAATCTGGAAACTCTATTAAAACTTGTCCACCATAGGTAACCCTTGTGGCATTTGACATATCAGTGACATAGCTCTTAGTATCACAGCAACCCACAAGTTATCTCAATACAGTAAACTGACAGACAAGTACTGTACCAATTAGAACAATATTCTTCGCAAACATAACAAACTGACAATTCACTTTGTAATTCTAATAGCAAATCAGTCTTCACACCAGGTGCAAAGGCTGCATGATACTCTTTTGGATATTTTAAGGAAAAACTAATAAACAGTATATTGTTTCATTTGTTCAAGTATTTCTTCAATTCAGACCATAACTTTGTCTTTATTTGCTACAGTATAGCCACTATGGAAATTAGTCTTGGAACTACTTGTAATCAATTTTTCTCATATTCATGAAAACATCTCTTTCCCTCCCCTAACAAACAGAAATTTGTTTTTTTACTATTTAAGAGGTTTGTCATTCTCATTGTTGTTGTTAGGTGCCATCAAGTTGAGTATCATACATAGTGCCCCTATAAACAAAACATCTGAACCCAGTTCTATGCTGCGCCATCCTTACACTTCCTGACACAGAAGAGCCCACTGTGACAGTCATCATCATCATTACAATCTACCTGGTTCAGGGTCTCCTCTCCTTCACCAACCCTCCACCTTTCCCAGTATCATGTCTTTCTACAAGGAATGGCACTTCTAGCAACATGTCCAATGTATGTGAGGTGGAAGTCTTATCCTTCTGGCCTCCAAAGGGCACTTTGCCTGAACCCTCTTCAAGACATATCTATATGTTCTTTTGGCTGTTTGTGGGATGTTCAGTACCCTTCTCCAACACCACAGCTCAAATGCATCAGTTCTTTCTTCCCCCCTCCCCTTTGTAAATTCATGGTACATTCAATACTCTTCTCCAGCACCACAGCTCAAAGGCGTCAATTCTCCTTCTATCCTCCCTAGTCATTGTCCAACTCTCTGATGCATAACAAGTGATTGCAAAAACCATGGCCTGTATCAGGCACACCTTAGTCTCCAGAGAGACACCGTTGCTCTTGAGTACTTTAGAGAGGTCCCTAACCGCAGACTTTCCCATCACAATACTTTTTTTTTTAATTTCCTGGCTACTTGTGCCAAGAGTGTAGACCGTGGAGCCGAGCAAACTGAAGCTGTGAACACTCTCTATTGAATGTACCATGGACTGCCAAGAAAACAAACAGATTCATCCTAGAGAGAGGTTGCTCCTTGGAGGCAAGGATTTTGGGGCTTCGCCTGACATACTTTGGACATGTTGTAAGGAGAGACAGGACTTTAGAGAGGGACATCATGCTGGGTAGAGTAGAGGGACAGTGCAGGAGGGGAAGACCCTCTATGAGGTGAATTGATTCAGTGACTGGGGTAATCGGGATGGGTGTGTCAGAGGCAATGAGATTGGCACGGGATAGAGCACAGTTTAGGGTACATAGGGTCGCTATGAGTCGCAAACGACTCGACGGCACATAACAACAACAACAACCTTTGTAAATAGATTTTTATTTGAACTGAAAGGAAATTGGAAAAAGCAAATTGGAAAGAAAATTTTGACAAGTTTTCTTTTTTTTTCCTGTAAAACATAGAAACAATGCAATAAAAATATTTGAAATGAAGTGGTGAAATGGATAATATCCAAGAGTGTTAGTGGTAAAAAATATTTATTTAATTTTTATACTAATTTATTTAAAAAATTGGAATGCATTATTTTCAAAACAATGAAAACATTTCTTATGCTAAATTCTTGCCAATGGGTAGGTACCAACAAAGTCATACATTAAAGCAAGAGGGAAAGGAAGAAAAAGAAATTCTATTCTTTGGGGAAACAGTGTCTGTCTATGCAAGATGCAATTGTATTCATTCCTTCTGAGAGGATGTTCTGAAGTAATATCCTTCTTCAACATCAACAGAAAGATAATCACCAACAATCTTTCACAATAATTACCCTATGTTGTGGACAGAAAGCCAGAGAAGTGGAAAAATGTTTTCCTAGGGCTGAACAATATTTGTCAAAGGAGCAGATATGTTGGCTATAAAGAAGAATCTCTGGTGGAGTCACCTAGCATGTTGAGCCACCAGGCTGTCAGTTAAAATCCACCAGTGGATTTTATAGGAGAAAAATGGAAGTCCCCTTCTGTAAAGGTTTATGTTGTTGTTGTTGTTGTTATGTGCCGTCGAGTTGTTTGCGACTCATAGCGACCCTATGTACAACAGCCCTAAACCGTGCTCTATCCTGTGCCAATCTCATTGCCTATGACAAACCCATCCCGAGTACCCCAGTCACTGAATCAATCCACCTCATAGAGGGTCTTCCCCTCCTGCGCTGTCCCTCCACTCTATCCAGCATGATGTCCCTCTCTAAAGACCTGTCTCTCCTTACACACAAACATGTCCAAAGTATGTCAGACAAAGCCCCAGAATCCTTGCCTCCAAGGAGCAGCCTGGTTTAATCCTCTCTACGATGAATCTTTTTGTTTTCTTGGCAGTCCATGGTACATTCAATACTCTTCTCCAGCACCACAGCTCAAAGGCATCAATTCTCCTTCTATCATCCCTAGTCATTGTCCAACTCTCTGATGCATAACAAGTGATTGCAAAAACCATGGCCTGTATCAGGCGCACCTTAGTCTCCAGAGAGACACTGTTGCTCTTGAGTATTTTGGAGAGGTCCCTAACCACAGACTTTCCCATCGCAATATGTTTTTTTATTTCCTGGCTACTGGTGCCAAGAGTGTTGACCATGGAGCCGAGCAAACTGAAGCTGTGAACAATCTGAATCTCTTCACCATCCATCCTGATGCTACCGATTGGTCCAGTGGTGAGAATTTTTGTCTTCTTAACATTGAGCCTCAGTCCATATTGAAGGCTGCAGTCCTTGACCCTCCGCAGTAAGTGCATGAGGTCCTCCTCAGTTTCAGCGAGCAAGGTTGTGTCATCTGCATAACGCAGATTGTTGATAGATCATCCACCAATCCTAATGCCACGCCTCTCCTCATAGAGCCCCGCCTCTCGGATAATCTGCTCTTCATACAGGTTGAAAAGGTATGGAGACAGGACACATCCCTGATGTACACCCTTCCCAATTTTGAACCATGCAGTGTTGCCCTGCTCTGTTCTGACTACTGCCTCTTGGTCCAAGTATAGGTTTCGCATTAGCACAATTAAATGTTCTGGGATTCCCATTCTTCTCAGAGTCAGCCACAGTTTGTTATGATCCACGCAGTCAAATGCCTTTGTATAATCAATGAAACACAGATAGACATTCTTCTGGTATTCTCTGCTTTCAGCTAAGATCCATCTAACATCAGCTACCATATCCCTAGTACCGCGACCCCTTCTAAACCCAGCCTGGACTTCTGGCAGTTCTCTGCTGATGTGCTGTTCCAGTCGTTTTTGGATAATCTTCAGTAGAATCTTATTGTGTAACAGACCAGTAAAGGTTTATAGCCTCAAAAAAACTAATGGAGGTTCACTGTTAGAAGAAACTGACTTGACTACTGTGGGTTTGATTTAGTTTTGGCTATTGTTGTTAAGTGCTGTTGTACTAACAACTCATAGTAATCTGAAGAACAGCAGTTAGAAACCTTACCTTATACTGCATCATCCTAGTGATCTCCCACTTACTCAAACTTATTACAGTCACTATGTCAGTCTATCTTGTTGAAGATCTTTCTCCCTTTTGCTTACCTTCCCAGCACAATATCTTTTCCCAGTAACTGACCCCTCCCAACAACATGGCCACAATATGTGAGTCAAAGTTTTATTGTCTTTGCTTCCAATGGACACTTTGGTTGCATTTCCTTCAAAACAGATTTGTTGACTAGAGCAGAGAGCTTTGGTGTCTTAGTGGTAAGAAGTTCTACTACAATCTCAAAAATGAAAGTATTACATTATCCTATTCTTTTTTAAATTTTTTTTACATTATCCTATTCTTCATAATTGCTTACTGTGCATCAGATAGCTGGACAATGACTAGGGCAATGATAGAAGGAGAATTGATGCCTTTGAACTGTGGTGCTGGAGAAGAGTTTTGAACATACCATGGACTGCTAAGAGAACAAACAGGTTCAGCCTAGAGACAGTGTGAACCCAGGCTGCTCTATGGAGGCAAAGATCCTGAGGCTTTATCTGACATACTTTGGTCAGAAGGGTGGTGGGATGGAGAAAGAGAGGGAGACCATTAATGAGATGGATTGATACAGTGACTGAGGTAAGGAGGTTAAGTGTGTGGGAGAAAATAAATTGACACAGGATAGAGCAGATTTCAGGGCTGTATACACATAGGGTTGCTGTGAGTTGCAAGTGACTTGATGGCACAAAACAAAAGCATATTAGTATTATGTTGTTGTTTTGGGGTACTGTAGAGTCAGAACCTACCCATATGTAGCTGACCTTCCAACAGATTTTCAGAGGCAGTTAATCGCATTGGAGATTGCCCATCCTTCTCCTGCAAAACAACAACTGGTGGTCTTGAACCACATGGCTTCAGAACTGTAGTGCAACATCTTACCACTAGGCTACCAGAGCTCCTCATGGAGATCCCTATATTGAGTGACAAGATACATTCATATGCTGCTGATTAAAAAAAAAAAAAAAAAAAAAAAAAACAAACAAACAAAAAGCCCCAAAACCCCAAACCAAAACAAAACCAACCAAACCTTTATTTTTAAATTTTAGAATAGAAATGTGAGGGGACAAGTTGGATAAAATCTGAAAGCACTTGGTACTGGCTAGGGCTACAAGTGTGTGAATATTACTGAGTGGTGAAAAAGCATAGAATGAAAAAGATTCATTTTTCATAAACAAGTTTCTCCACAGTATTGACCAAGGTGGGCGTTAGCACCATGGGAAACTTGGACCTGCCTTTAAGTGTGTTATAAATCCTCAGTGGTGAAAGATGGACAATCTTCTGTATGATTTACTACCTCTACAAACCCAATGGAGGTTCAGCTAAGGGGCAGTTCTGACTGAATAGTACACAACAACAATCATACTAAACATGGAAGATTCATTTAGGTATTTGCTATATAGCTTCTTGTTGTGGTGTACCATCAAGTCAGAACTGATCCATAGTTGACCCTCCAGAGGGTTTTCAGAGGCAGTTAATTGCACAGGAGGAGATTTCCCATCCTTCTCCTGCAGAGCAGCTGACGGATTTGAACCACGTGACTTTGTGATCACAGCGCAGTTCCTTACCACTAGGCCACTAGAGCTGTCATTGGTATTAGGTAGTCAGTTCAAATACAGTTTTGCCAATTTCTGAGATGTCTTCGGGTTTTGAGGTTTTTTTCCTACTAAGAGTTTTGTAACTCAAGAGTGAGATTTGAACTTCTCTAAGCCTCGGTTCTCTAATTTGTAAAGAAGGCTCCCATTGCCCACCTACAGAGTGTCTGCAGAATTCAGAACAGAACTGGCATAAAACACTTGGCCTTAGTAGTGCTCATGCTCAGAGTTCAAGCTGGTGAAGCCAAATTTTGTACATTTTTGATGAAGCGAAAAGTGCAAAACAATGAAAGAGAATATGTCTTTATTTGCATGTTAGCAAATTCAATTGAGCTTTCACTTCACAATCACCTGTGAAGTATTTCAGCCTATGGCAGAGACACAGGTACCTTAATCAAAGCTCAGTAGAACTGGAGAAAAACAAAGATGTACAAACACTTATGTTTCTATTGTTAGCAGACTTCTGACCTAACATGGGCCTACTGTTAAAAAATAAGAAGAAGGAGAAGAATACTTAAGAAAAATAGTGTAACTGTACATCCAAGGATATAAATAGCAATTTTTATTGAGAAATAAGCAGCGTTAGTATTGACTTTGAGCTTTCTCTGTTCTGACATGGAAAGGGCACTGAGAAGCATCCTCACTTTGATAATCACTGCAGAAGTCATAATTGGGAGTTTGAGCAACGGATTCATAGTACTGATAAACTTCATTGACTGGGCCAATAGAAAAAAACTTTCCTCAGTTGATCAAATTCTCACTGGCTTGGCAGTCTCCAGGATTTGTGTACTCTGGGAACAATTAGTAAATTACTTTGGAAGTCAGCATAATTATATCTTAAATATTTATGTATCAGAAGTAAAAATTACGGTATTTATTTGGATAATTACTAATCATTTCTGCATCTGGTTTGCTGCAATTCTTAGTATTTTTTATTTGCTAAAAATTGCCCTTTTCTCCAACTGGATATTTTTCTACCTAAAGTGGAGAGTTAAAAAATTGATTTTGGTAATATTTCTAGGAAGCTTAGTTTTCTTATTTTTAAATATGATACATGTAAATCTAGATATTGATGACTGGAAACATATTTATCAAAGAAACGCAACTTGGAATTCCAGACTTCCATCACTTACAATGCGGACCCTCATCACTGTGACTGTGTTTTTACAAATACCACTTGCTATGATCCTGATAGCATCTGCTCTGTTACTCTTCTCCCTGTGGAAACATCTCAAAAGGATGAAACTCAATTCTGAAGAACTTAGAGATCACAGGTCCAAGGCCCATGTGAATGCCTTGAAAACTGTTATCTCATTCCTCTTACTCTATTTTACTGTTTTCCTGACTCTCCTCTTAACATGGATTTCTATCTTAGTTCAAAACAAATTGATCCATATGATTGCTGTGATTGTTGGAACTACTTATCTATCAAGTCACTCATTTATACTGATTCGAGGAAACTCTAAGCTAAGAAAGGCCTCTCTTTGGTGCTGTGGTACCTAAGACGTGAGCTGAAAGATAAGGAACTCAGAGTTCCAGAGACAATCCAAAAGTAATCTTGCATGTTCTAGAGTTGAAAAGGAATAGATATTGAAATGAATGCCTACTTAATCAGGTTTATCCATTGAGAAAATTAAGTTTTCCAATGCTTACCTAGGATATAGTCTGGAGTAACTTGCATTACTAACACAAAGGCTGTGTGCCCCTGGTGATTTTACTGCACTGTTGCTTCATGGAAATATAGCATCTTATCTAAGGACATCACATATTTGCTCTGTGAATTTAAACGTTATCAAGAATTTGAAACATTCTGGAAAAAGAACTGACACATTCCACTATGGTCTAAACATTTATACCTCGGAGCATGTAAATGTTAATATTTGAGACTCAAACCTTTTGGCTAGTAATGAGCCTTAAATGCTAAATCAAGAATCAGAAGGAAATTATTGTATTTTTAGATAGCATAATACACTAAACCTATTTTACTGGAAAAGAACCTTGGTTACATAGTGACTAATGTGTCCAAATATTAATTGAAAAATTGACAGTGTAAATCTATTTCTACTCCATGTAAAAAGATGGACGGTCTTTCTCCATAAAAATTACAACCTAAGAAACCAAAGGAGTGTCATTGTGAATTTGAATTCTCTCCTAGGCAGTGGGTTTTGTTTTAGTATATTTATTGGAAGAGTCCCTTGGACAGAGTCCACCTGTAGTTAATGAGCCCTTAAAATGTGGCTAGTTCCACTAAGTAATGGGATGTTTTTCTGGTAGCCTAATGGTAAGCAGCTGCTCTGAAATCCTGAAGGCACACTGTTCAAATCGCACACTATTCCAATCTACCAGTTGCTCAGTGGGAGAAGAATGAATAATCTCCTCTTGTGCAATTAACTGCTTCTGAAAACCTTCTGAAGGGTCAGTTATGAGTTAGTTCTGACTCAATGGTACAACAAACAAACAAACAATTTTGATTAATTAAAATTTAACTTTGTGCTCACTTCAGCAGCACATATACTAAAATTTAATTTTAAATGGCCATATGTGAAATATTGATTAATGATACTTTGTGGAGCTCTGGTAGTGTAGTCTGGATCAAGCTGTATTACTAACCCAATGATTGCATGTCACTGGTATTTTAACAGTGCCACTGGCTCCACAGAAAAATAATGAACAATATCTTCCCATTGTGATCTGTAATCTCAGAAATTCAGTTCCATGTTTGAGTTGGAACTGACTTGAAGGAAATTAGTTTAAGTAGCAATGTATTAGATACAAATCCCTCTTGGCTTATGTAACTTATATCTGGGATAAAAAGATTAAAAAGTCGGGCTTGGTTTTCACTGCTGACTATAAGACCTAAATGTGACCTCTCTATCATAGGTCCACATGCAGCATTGTGATAGAGGAGAGTTGGTCTGTCAACAAAGTGGCTTAGCACTCAAGGTTAAAAGTCTAAGAGATCAAAATGAAAGCTATATGGTCTTTTTCTGTTCTAGATTCAGGGTTCCCAATGTCATGTGTGCGGTATGTTCATTGGCTAAAGTATTCAGAAACCACCCTAGATTTACGAAAGGCATATAGACAGCAGATGCTAATAGTAAAAATGTCAAAGAATTTATGGTAAAATTTTTAAACTTCCAAAGTCTTCGAAAGTCTTATAGTGACCCTATATTAGATTTTCAAAGCTGTAACTCTTTATGAAAGGAGACTGCACCATGATTCTCCTAACAGAGTATCTGGAGAATTTGAACTGCTAACCTTTTTTTTTAAAGCCTAGTACATAAGGTACCGTACCACCAGGATTCTTTGGTGTAGCATTAGAGAGCAAAATTTAAGAATTTTCTTAATTATTATATTTGCATTAATGCTGAGTATAAATTCTAAATATATATATTGCACATATCTAGATTGAAGCTTGAAATATTAAGGAATTCAAATGTCAACCTCTTAGGGAGGAAATGACACTATAAAACAATAAAATGAAATCTATCTCAATTTTGCATTTTAAGCAGGTGAAGATTCAAATTTGAACACCGAGCTTTACCTGTAAAATATAAGCAATGTTATTTGTTGTTAGGTGATATCAAGTGAAGTACAACAAAAAACAGCTCTAGGAAGGACAGATCTGAACCTTGTCTATCCTACACCATCTTCTGTGCCATTTCATCATTTCTGTCATTCTCTAGCCCATTGTTAGTCACTTTGTTAGCTCGTCTCATTGAGGATCTTCCTCTCTTTCATGACCCTCTACTTTCCTCAGCAGGACGTCTTTTTCTGAGGATCAGCTCTTCATGACAACATGCCCAAAGTATCTGAGACAACTTCACCATCCTTATCTCTATGAATATGAACCAGTGTCAACAGCAATCTTCAAAATCACTGACTATTATTCTTGAGAAAAATAATTGTCCTTTTTACAATTCAACTAAAAACTACTTTTAAAAAATATTTTTAGTGTGATTTTAACTGAAGTTTATAGAAAAGGTGGATTTTCATTCATTCATTGTTATACATTCCCTGACTTTCCTTTCCCCTCCCTCAATTAACTTTCTCTTTATTTTTAGTATTCTTTTTGTTGCACAATTACCTCCCTCCCCCAACCTTCCAAGCCCTCTTTGCAATTTACCTCTTATTTTGGGCTGTTGTCATACGTATAATGGCTAATCATACATTCTTTTTCAACAGTTCTTTCCTTCACCTGTTCCAATGCAATCATCATTATCTATCCACTGTTTTCCTATTCTCCTTCTAACCACCCACCTCAGTCCTGCTTTACAACAGTGGTGCTTTGTAGTATTTTTCTTTTTGTGACTGAGATATTTCATTCAGCACAATGTCCTCCAGGGTTGCCCGTGTTGTGTAATGTTTTACAAGTTCATTGTTTTTCAGTGCTGTGTAGTATTCTGTTTTATGACTATAACACAGGTTTTCTATCCATTTGTTTATTGATGGGTACTTGGGTTGTTTCCATCTCTTTGCTATTGTAAATAACACAAAAATAAACATGAGTGTACATATCTATGTTTGGATGGCAGTTTTCTTTTTTTATATTTCCAGTAGTGGCATTGCTGGGTCAAATGATATTTCTATTTCCAACTTTTTGAGAAAGTGCCAAACTGCCTTCCATAGTGGGTGCACCATATTACAGTCTTACCAGCAGTGAATAAGGGTCCAATCTTTCCACACATTTTCCAGCATTTTCAACACATGCCAAAGCCATTAATAAACTGAAAGAAGACTCATATAGAATAATAAAAGTTTAGATACAGAGATTTATAACAGCTCATATTGACAGCAATTTGTATATTGAAGGAAGAGACCGATTGTGAAAAGACACATAAAGTATAGTGAATACTTTATTTATAATCATTGCAAAATTCATAATGGGATTCTGGCAAATTAATTATACTGGTCAATACCAACAAGTGGATCAGGAACAAGAGATTATCCATGATTGATTCTAATCTCACCTCTGTGGTCACACAAGATATGCCATCTGTGAGTGATATTTTATAATTATTGATTTAATTGTGATTTATAAGAAAATACCTACGTGTAAGGGCAACTTCAGGAAACTGACTATTTCTGCCTTTTTTTTACTACTTACCTCAATGTTTCCTCTTTTCTTAGCATAACCAACATTTCTCATCTCATTTTTCTGTAGATAAAATGAAAAATTCACATGGTACTCTTTATGATTATTCTGGTGAAAATTTTCTTTTCAACATGTATCTCCTTCTGAAAAAAGCATTAATAGGTTGGAATGAAAGAACTTTAAATGCTAATAAGTTGAGCATTAAATATTAAATCACCCAATTATTTTAACATCTCAGACTTTCCGTAGTGTGGTATTTTTCATTCTCTTTGTAGTCCACTGACCCCTTTCTTTTTTTATCCTCTTTTTATGAAGCTATAAGAAACCCTGGTACTATATTGATGGTATAGTAGGTTAAGTGTTGGACAGCTAACCAAAAGTTTGTCTGTTGGATCAGTAGTTGCTGCATGTGAAAAAGATAGGCAGTCTCCTCCTATTATAATGCACATACTTGAGGCCACTGCAAGGTAGGAGTCGAAGTACCTGTCACCTTCTGTGTGGGTGGGAATTGATGTGGACTCTGTGGTTAAGATGGAGGGGTCTTTGCCCATGTTTGAGTACTGCAGCACCAGGAAGGCCATCTTTTACCAGAATGTTATGGTTGCAGCTTCTGTCACCAATATTGGCAAAAGTTTCTCTTGGTCCAGTTTGCTTGGATGAAATGTTAGTGGATGATACTGGTGCATAACCATTACTCATGAAGATGTAACATTCTTAAGTTATTGGAGATCTAACACCCTGCATCTAAAGCTCCTTGTGAACTGTCTGTTCTTCAAGAAAAAAGAAGTTGGAGCTTGAACTACTTCAGTGTTTTTTATTGCGGCAGAACTTCTAAAACAATGCAGATGAACTAGTCAAACAGAAAATTTATCACACATTTGTTATTAGTGACCATTGACTTGCTTACAAAGAAACAGTTCCTTTTACGTGAAAACCTAATTATTAACATGGATAAATTTGGGAGAAATTGTCTAATGATGCTATTAAAACATCAACGTCTTCCAAAATCATTGGAATAAATTATGATTTATTTATTAATATAGTGATCGATGGCATACCTAGATGGGATAGATCAGCCTCACTATCTAGTTAATTCTGTTAATGTTTCAAAGGCTCACAGGAGAAATAAGATGGAGAGTCTACTGGTCAATGGCTACATACTCAACTAACTGTATGGTAAGATTGCTGCAGGTCATTCTCAAGAGAATGGTTAATGCAAAAATTGCTTGCCTTTATTTAAGCTTGCAGAAAACAGAAATGAAGCTTGGTGTACAAGTGGTTATTACAGATCCGGAAAGAACTGGACCAAATCAAACAGAGAAAATCTGTTATTACTAAGAACAGAATTAATTGGTCTTGATTTGGTCAATGGCAAACCTTGTGACAACAAGCAGGATGTTGAACCAACCATCGCCCAAGTAAAGAGTTTGAAATGTGCCACAATTTCCAAGCTGCCACTCTTGGCAGCCTTATCTTCCCCATTGTTCAGCACTTCCTGGCTTCACCCTCACCCACATCAATACTTACTGTTTGTTAAAGACCATAACAAGAGACCATGGTGATAGTATTAAAATAGTAGCAACTCAGATGGTTAGATAGGAAACTTAATGACCACTGTGTGTGTGCTAAGGTATGAGGAAAAATTAGGAAAAGGAGGGCAAGAATGGTTACATAACTTGACAATGTAATTAGAGGCATTAAATGACAATTGTAGAAATTGTTTTAAAAAGTTGCAACAGAATCTTCAATAACCATCCTTTTGATTGATGATTTTATCAATTTACATCCAGAAACTACAGGTGACAAACTTGGGGGTTATGAAGTTGCTGTTCACTCAGGAGCCCTTATGACTGATCTGCTTTCTCCTTTATAACAATGTTAGATGTGGTGTTAAGTACTGTATTACACATTAAACCGTCACACCTTGGGTTGTTGTGAAGCGGATGTTTCCCATCCTCAATCTTGCCCTGTTTCTACATATAAAGGCTATGAATAGCAATGCTTAAGGATGCAATGGGCAGGATATTGAATGATTCAAGAAGCATTAAAAGCAGATAGAAGGAGCATACAGAGTCATTGTACCAAAAAGAATTGCCTGACACAGAAGAATTTCAAGAAATAAAATATGAGCAAGAGGCAATGGTCTGAAGGAGGAAATGAAGGGTGCTCTGAAGGACTTGGCAAAAAATAACAGGAATTTATGGAATACAAATTGACATATTTCAGCAAACGGATGTTGTCCTGGATGTTCTCACCAAGTTGTGCCAAGAAATATTGGACAACTACTTGGCCAACTGATTGGAAGAGATCCATATTTATTCCCACTTTAAAAAAAAAAGGTGACCCAACAGAGTGTGGAAATTATTGAACAACATCACTGATATCACTCACTAGCACTAATATAACTTACTGAAGATTATCCAGAAAAGACATGAACAGTATATTGGCAGAGAACTACCAGAAATACAGGCTGGCAGATGTCATGGCACTAGGGACATTATTGCCAATGTCAGATGGATCTTGGCAGAAAGCAGAGAGTACCAGAAGAATGTCTATCTGCATTTCATTGACTATTCAAAGGCTTACCATGAGGAAAATGGGAATCTCAGAATATTTGATCATGCTTTTGTAAAACCTATACTTGGATCAGGAAGCAGTCCTCAGAATGGAGCAAGGAAATACTGCATGGTTCAAAATCAGGAAAGGAGCGCATCAGGAATGCATCCTGTCCCTGTACCTTTTCAATCTGTATGCAGAACAGATCATTCAGAAAACATTGCTTTATGAGGAGGAGTGTGACATCAAGATTGTAGGAAGACTCATTAACAACCTACAATGTGCAGATAATACAACGTTGCTTGCTGAAACTGAAGACCTGAGGCACTTCAAAGGGTCAAGGACTGTAATCTTCAATAAGAATTGAAACTCAACATCAAGAACACAAAGTTTCTCAACACTGGGCCTATTGGCAGCACCATATTAGATGGAGAAGTGATTGAGGTTGTTAGCAATTACAGCTTGCTCAGATGGACAATCAGCACTCTTAACACCAGCAGTCAGGAAATCAAAGATTAATTGCTTTGGTAAAATCTGCTGTCATTGACCTTTCCAGAGTACTGAAGAGCAATGATGTCTAGTGTGTCTAGATACAAAGGTGCGCCTAATCCAGGCCATAGTTTTCTCAATTACTTGTTATCATTCAGAAAGTTGGACAATGACTAAGAATGACAGAAGAATAGATGCCTTCAAGTTGTGGTGCTGGAGGAGTCTTGAGCATACCATGGACTGCCAAGAGAACAAATCAGTCTATCTTGGAGAGGGTGAAATCAAGTCTCTCCTTGGAGGCTAGGATTTTGAAGCTCAACCTCACATGTTTTGGTTATGTGGCCAAGAGAGGTAAGTCCTTGGAAAAGGGCATCATGCTCGGAAGGGTGGACAGACAGTGTAGAAGAGGGATATTCCAATGAGATGGAGTGATACAGTAACTGGGGCAATGGGGCTTGGTGTGTAGGAATAAGTGAGGCTGGATCAGGGCAGGGAAAGGCTCATAGTTGCTGTACTTAGGATGGCTATACATCAGCGACTCAATGGCACATAACATACTATGATGGGTTTTGGAAGCAGATTTCCTAAATCACATGCCTCTGGAAACTCTATGAACTTTAATAAATGTCTATAGTTGTAGAGGGGATTCAGGCCTCTTGTTCATAGGGTTGTTATGGATCATGATTGACTCAAAGACAATCAACAACAACAAAGGCTACAAAAAAGTGAGTTACAGGTTTGTTGTTTTTATGTTCTGTTTAAAAGCTTGTGACTCATAGCAACCTATCTTGAGCCAATTTCACAGTCTGACATACTCCAATACTCCCATTACCCCAACCACTGAATGAATCCATCTCATCCAGGGTCTTTCTCTCTTGCTTCGTCCCTTTACATGTCCAAGTATGATGTCCAAGGATTGGTCCCTCCAGACAACATGCCCAAAGTATGTCAGATGGGGCTTCAAAATCCTTGCCTCCAAGGAGAAGCCTGGCTTCCTTCTCTTCAGGACAGACCTATTTATTCTCTTAGCAGTTCATGGTATGTCCAATACTCTTCTCCAGCACTAAGACTCAAAGACGTCGATTCTTCTTCTATCATCCTTGGTTATTGTCCAACTCTCTCATGCATAGCAAGTAATTATTGTGAAGACTATAGACTGGATCAGACACACTTTAGTCTCTAGACTGATATTGTTTCTCTTCAGTATTCCGGAGAAGTCCCTGGCAGCAGATTTTCCCAATGCATTTAGTCTTTTCATTTGCTTGCTACTAGTACAAAGAGTAATGAGGAGTAGATTTAGTTCTCGATTAATCAAAAGGACAATTTTATCCTCTCTGAACAAACATTTTTATTCCCATCCCACCCCTAAACACACAGGGCGGTAACACCACGCTCCTTCCAGTTCTCTCCAAGGTATGGAGCAGAGTCAGGAGGATCCGACAGCCAGATGCTTCCAAGCGGTGGCCCAAGGGTATGGCCTCTTCTCAAATGTTGATCTGTCTGGGGAAAGTTAGTTTTAATAGCTTTCCTGACAGAGGGTTATAATTAAAAGCTTAATTTTCTTCCTTCTCAATATATTACATCAATAAATTACACTATCATACTCAAACTAATGAACAAACGAAAACATACATACTTGAAAAATCTCATGTAAGGTCACAATGGAATTGACTCTACATTAATAAGTTTTGTTTTATTTTATTTTGTGAAGAAAGGTTTATGAAGCCATATCAGATGAATGAAGGTCCGGAGCATATATTCTAGGGATCTTCACAGAGGTTGAATTTATTTCATTTCTATTTCTCTTTCTCTTACATACCCTTGGAAAAATCTTTTTCTAATGTTGACATACCTTGTTTTACACAGAAGATAATAAAGATGTTTGGTACTGTACTAATACTTTTCTATCCTTCTGACAATTCATTCATACTGATATTTTTTGAAGAGCAATGTAAGACAGCTAGAGTGTGCCTGACAATGAGGAAAGCCTCTTTCACATACAGATGCCCAATGTGAGGTGTGTTATTCTGAGAAGCAGCAAATATTAAATAATTTCTTAAAATATTTTCTTTTCACCTACTTTTTCCCACCAAAATACCTGTTTGGTTACAGATAAAAGGAAAATATTACTACCTTGTCTTCATTAAATATGAGTACAATATATTTAATAGAAAATACATTTTACATTGTTGTTATTATTTGCTATTGAATTGCTTGCAACTCATAGGTCTGAACTCTGCCCTATCCTGATCCAATTTCACTGCCTTCAATACATCTATTCTCATTACTCTAGTCACTGAGTCAATCCATCTTAACTAGGGTCTTCCTGTTTTGATCTATACTTCCACCTTTCCAAGCATGATGTCCTTTTCCAAGGACTAGTCCCCTCTTGGTAATATGTCCAAAGTACATTAGACAGAGATTCAAAATCTTTGCCTCCAAGAAATACCTTGTTTTCACCCTTTCCAGGACAGGTCTGCTTTGTCTTTTTTAGTCCATGGTATGTTTAATGCTATTCTCCACCACCACAACTCAAAGACATTAATTCTTCTATCCTGCTTAGTTACCATTCAGCTAATACATAGCAAATAATTGCAAAGACTATGGCTTAGCTCAGGCACACTTTAGTCTCTAGACTAACATCGTTGCTCTTTGAGGTCCCTGACAAGAGGTTTTCTCAGTGTCATTTTTCATTTGATTTCCTGGCTACTGGTACCAAAAATGTTAATTGTGGAATGAAACAAGCTGAAGATATTAGCCCTCTCAATCTCTTCTCTATCTTGATTCTGCCAATTGGCCCAGTGGTGAGAATCTGTTTTCTTGATGTTGAGCTTCAATCCATATTGAAAGTTGGAGTTTTTGACTTTCTGCAGCAAATACCTCAAGTCCTCCTCAGTTTCAGCAAGTAAGGTGCGTCATCTGCATAATGCATAATGCAAGTTGTTGATGAGTCCTCCTGTAATCTTGATATCACATTCCTCCTCATAAACTCCAGCCTCCCAGGTGATCTGTTCCACATATAGAATGAAATGATATGGAGATAGGATGCATCCCTGGCATACATTTTTCCTGATTTTGAACCATGCAGTATTTCCTTGCTCTTTTCTGAGGACTGCTTCCTGGTCCAAGTATAGATTTCACCTGAGCACAATTAAGTGCTCTGGAATTTCCATTCTTCTCAAGGTTAACCACATAGTCAAATGCATTGTCAGTGAAACACAAATATTCTTCTGGCAGTCTCTGTTTTTACCTGAGACCCATCTAACATTGGGTATAATATCCCTACTGCCACAGCCTCTTCTAAACCCAGCTTGCAAATCTGACAGTTCTCTGATGATGTACTCTGTTCCAGTCGTTTTTGGATAATCTTCAGCAGGATCTTACTTACATGTGGTATTACTGATATTTTCCAATAATTTGCACACTCTGTCAGGTCTTCTTTTTTTTTTTTTTGAATGGGAATAAATATGAATCTCCTCTGGTCAGTTAGTCAGGTAGTTGTCCTCCAGATTTCTTGGCACAACTTGGTGAGCACGTCCAAAGCAGCATTTGCTGAAATGTCAATTGGCATGCCATTAATACCTGGGACTTTGTATTTTGTGAAATCCTTCACAACAGCCTGGACTTCCTCCTTCATCACCATTGCCTCTTGATCATATGTCATTTCGTTACATTCTCCTGTGTCAGCCCATTCTTTTTGGTACAGTGACTCTGTATACTCCTTCCATCTTATTTTGGTGCTTCCTAAGTCATTCAACATTCTGTCCACAATATCCACAAGTATTGGACCTCAAGGCTTGAATTAGTTCTTGAGTTCCTTCAGCTTAAGAAATGCCAAGCAAGTTCGTCCCTTTTAATTTTCTGACTCCAGTTCTTTGCAAGTTTCATTATAATATTTTGTTTTGTCTTCTCATGCTGTCCTTTGAAATTTTCTATAAAGCTCCTTAACTTTTTGGTTTCTTCACTTTAATTTGGCTTCTTGGCACTCTCATGCAATATTCAGAGTCTTTTCTGACATCTTTCTTGGTCTTTTCTTCTTCCATCTTCATAATGACATTCTTCTTGGATGATATTCTTGGTTTGTTGTTTTTGTTTTTATGTATGATATTCTTGATATCTTCCCACAATTCATCTGGTTTTTGCTCATCAATATTTAAGGCCTCAAATCTGTTCCTGAAATAGTTTTTAAATTTAAGAGGGATATACTCAAGATCAAACTTTGGTTCTTGTAGATTTGATTTTATTTTAACTTCAGTTTGAACTTGCACATGAGTAGTTGATGTTTTGTTCCACAATCAGCACCTGGCCTAGTTTTCACAGTTGACACTGAGCTTCTCCAATGACTTTTCCCACATAGGTAATCAATATGATTCCTCTGTAGGCCATCAGGTGAGGTCCATGTGTATAGTCCTCGTCTGTGTATCTTATAAAAGTTATTTGTAATGAATAAATAATTTATTGTACAGAATTCTATTATTTTGTCTCCAGCCTAATTTCTGTCACCAAGTCTATGCTTCCCAACTACTAATCCTTCTTCTCTCTTCCCAACTTTTGCGTTACAAAGTCGTCCGTTATTTTAATGCATTTTGGTTGCATGTTTGATTGATTTCTGATAGCAACAGTTGGTGGAAGTCATCTATTTCCTCTTCTTTGTCTGGTGATTGTGTGTAAATTTGAATGATAATTGTATTAACAGATCTTCCTCATATGTACATGAACATTATCCTGTCCCTCAAAACATTGCATTTCAGGATGGATCTAGAAATAGTCTTTTTTAACTATGAATTGATCTCATATTTTCTCACTTTTTACACGTAGGTATTATTTTTTCATTTTCAATATTATTAATTTATTGAATACATATATATGACTAAAAATATAGGAAAAATTCAGTACATATTTAAGTTTATGTATTAATGTGTGTATATAATCAATTAATAAAAATGAGGATTCAACTAATTATTTAAACTGTTGGAGAACTTAAATAAAAAAGCAACATTTAATTACAGTTTCATTATAACTTCATTTGAAAATATGAAAATAAAGTCAACTGAATGTAATCTGTCATTAATTGTCATTTCCAAATATAAGCCCTGACCTGTAAATGTTTTTAGTGAAAATCAGTAGGTAAATTCAATAATAAAAGCTACAACCAGAAGACCTAAATAATAGAGTCTGAATCTCTGGAACAAAAATTTCGTTTTACTCAGCTAGTTACTTTCAAGAGAGTCCCTCCCAAAAAAACTGATTGTGATTGAGTCAGAATTGATGCGGACTCTCCATTGGGTTTCCAAGGCTGCTACTGTTCATTTTTTTCTGGCAGATTGAAGTCAATTTGAAGACCATGGTGTGTCTGAATCACTTGTTATGCATCTGAGAGCTGAACAATGAATTGGTAATGAATGACAGAAGAAGAATCAATGCTTTTGAGTTGTGATTCTAGAAAAGGATTCTGGATATCCCATGAACTTCCTAAAGAACAAACAGGAATGTATCAGAAAAAAAATGCAGCTAAAAGTTCTCCTTAGAGGCAAGGATGGTGAAACTCCCTCTTTTATACTTTAAGCATGTTGCTAGAAAAGGCTATTCTTTGGAGAGGGTCATCATGTTAGGATAAGTAGAGGGTCAGTGAAAGAGAGGAAGAACTTAAACAAGATAAATTGATCCAAGGGGTACAACAATGTGCTCAAGTTTCTAAGAGATTATGAGAACAGCATAGGAAGTTCAGACTTGTTGTTCAAAGGGTTTCTGTGAGTCGTACTCAATTCAATGCCATCTAACAAAACCTGGCATCTAATAAGGGGTGACAGTGGCCACTTAGGAAAGAGTTGTGCTGCCACCCCAACAGCTTGCAATTAAAATATACAAGGGTCTCCAAAAGGAAAGATAGACAATCTCCCCTTGTGTGATTTCTGTTCCTGAAAACTCACTGGAGGGTCAGTTATGAGTCAGTTCCAACTGGATGGCACATATCAGCCACATTAGCATCTAGGGTAGGGTTGTCAGAATTAGCAACTAATTCAGGAAACCTAATATAAATTTTAATTTCAGATAAGTATGCATTCAAAGGCCAATAGTAAACCTTGATAACTAGAGAGATAAGCAATGCTGATTATTCATTGTTTATATGTAATACAAATTAAAATTAATATCATATATTTTTGGCTGGCAACACAGTAGTGATAAGAAATCTTCACATGATAGCCTCTTCACCTCACCTCTACTCAGTCTTACACACCTTACCCCACACACAAATACACACACAGTGCATAGGACCATCCTTATAACAAAGTGTTATCTAGATCAAAATGTGAATGATGCCAAGGTTAAGCAGTTGCTATTTTGCTACATTGTGTGATATAAATGCTACTCACAACAACTTAATAAACGGGATATCAGAATCCTGACCATCCTACACCATTCTCGTTATATCTGCCATGCTTGAAATTTTTACTAGAGTCAGTAAGTCATCGACACAATCCATATTCTTAACTTTGTCAAGATACTTCAACTAGAGGATGTGCGTAATTGATGGTAGTGAAGACAGGGACAGTCACTATTTTTCTTCTTTCAACCAAAACTCTGATTAGGAGCCAATGAAGGAAGTTGTTGTTGTTGTTGTTATGTGCCGTCGAGTCGCCTGCAACTCATAGCGACCCTATGTACAACAGCCCTAAACTCCGCTCTGTCCTGTGCCAATTGCACTGTCTCTGACACTCCCATCCCAACCAATTA
>NW_006399817.1:2764731-2776368 GCF_000299155.1 Elephantulus edwardii | reverse complement strand
CATCAGGTCCTCTTCAGTTTCAGCAAGCAGGGTTGTGTCATCTGCATAACACAGATTGTTAATAGATCTTCCACCAATCCTGATGCCACACTTCTCCTTATAGAGCTCAGCCTCTCGGATAATCTGTTCTGCATACAGGTTGTAAAGGTATGGAGATAGGACAGATGCCCGGCATACACCTTTCCCAATTTTGAACCATGCAGTGTTGCCTTGCTCTGTTCTGATGACTGCCTCTTGGTCCAAGTACAGGTTTCTCATTAGCAGGATCAAGTGTTCTGGGATTCCCATTCTTCTCAGAGTTAGCCACAGTTTGTTATGATCCACACAGTCAAACGCCTTTGCATAATCAATGAAACACATGTAGACATTCCTCTGGTATTCTCTGCTTTCAGCTAAGATCCATATAACTTCAGCTACACTATCCCTAATACCCTAGTATCATTACGCCTTCTGAACTCAGCCTGGACTTCTGGCAGCTCTCTGCTGATGTGCTGTTCTAATTGTTTTTGGATAATCTTCAGTAGAATCTTGCTTGCATGTGAAATCAATGATATTGTTCTATAGTTTCCACACTCTTTTGGGTCACCCCTTTGGAATGGGAACAAATATAGATCTCTTCCAGTCAGCTGGCCAAGTGGTTGTTCTCCAGATTTCTTGACACAGCTTGTTGAGTACTTCCAGGGCAGCATCTGTTAGCTGAACTATGTCAATTGGTATACAATCTATTCCTGGGCCCCTGTTTTTTCCTATTTCTTTCAAAGCAGTTTGAACTTCTTCCTTCATCACCATAGGCTCTTGCTAATATGTTATTTCATGAAATTCTTCTGTATCTGCCAATCCCTTTCGATACAGTAACTCAGTATATTCTTTCCATCTTCTTTTAATCCTTTCTGGATCATTTAATATTCTGCCTAAAGTATCCTTGATTATAGCAACTCGAGGTTTGAATTTGTTCTTCAGTTCCTTGAGCTTAACAAATGCTGAGCAAGTTCATCCCTTTTGATTTTCTGACTCCAGCTCCTTGCAGATTTAATTGTAATATTTTACTTCGTCATCCAATGCTGCCCTTTGGAATCCTCTGTTCAGCTCTTTAGTATCTTGAATTCTTCCATGTGCTTTGGCATCTCTGCACTCCAGTACAATCTTCAGAGTTTCTTCAGACATCCATTTTGGTCTTTTTTTCTCTTCAGTCTTTGTAATGACCAAAAACCAAACAGGTTTGTCCTAGAGAGGGTGAAGCCAGCTTACTCCTTGGAGGCAAGGATTCTGATGCTTCTTCTGACATACTTTGGGTTTGATGCAAGGAGGGACATCATGTTTGGAAGGGTGGATAGACAGAGAAAGAGAGAGAGAGAGGGAGATCATCAGTGAGATAAGTGTGTCAGAGACAGTAAAGTTTGCACAGGGTAGAGTAGATTTCAGGTCTGCTGTACATATAGAGTCGCTAGGAGTGAAAAGCGACTCAACAGCACATAACAACAACAACAACATGATTTTGTACAAATCTCTGTTTGTGTCTTAGTTCTAATTTTTTTGGCATATATTCCTAGTAGTGGAATAGCTGGGCCATATAGAGTTTTTAAGTTCAATTTTTTTAAGAAATGCCAAACTGTCTTCCAGAGTGGCTGCACCATTTTACAATCCCACCAACAGTATAAGAGAGTTCCCACTTCTCCACATCCTCTCCAAATATTTATTGTTTGCTACCCTACTAAATTTTGCCCTGTTACTGGGAAGAGATGGTATCTCATTGTGATTTTTATTTGCATCTCTCATATTGCCGGTTATTTTGAGCATTTCTTCATGTGTCTGCAGTCTCTTAAGGACCAATATTGCATAAGACCATTATTATAACAATAGAAGAATAACTATTAAAACATTTATGGGAACTCAAGAGAGGCAGACAGGTAGGAATGGAGGGGTGAGGATAAGTAGGGGTGAAACCACAGAGTTGCACAGGTTGGTGGATGGAGGGAGGGGGGTAAAGAAAGGGGAAAGATCTAGACAAAAAGACAAGATAATTATGGACATACTGGGGTGTCAAATGCCATAACTGTTACCCATGGTGGACAGCATTTGGTGGAGCTCCCAGTTTAAGGCAAGTATGGAAGTAGGAGTGTCATCCAATTCCTAAACAACATGCCTCTGGAAACTATGAACTTTGATATATGTCCATAGTTATTGAAAGACTTCACGCCTTTTTTTCATAGGGTTGCCATGAGTTATGCTTGACTTGAAGGCAACCAACAACAACAATGATGGGCAAGATCCAATGGAGATTGATTTTATGAAACATAATGCATGAGAATTATTGTATGAAACATAGTGTGAATGAAGAATAGTGTGAAATGCAATGTATACTGAAGTTTGTAAGCAAACCAATAATAATGCTTAAAAAAACAAAAACAAACAAAAAAACACACCTATGATGGGAGCTCTGGTGGTCTAGTGGTAAGAAGCTTGGCTGCAATCCCAAGGGCATGTGAACTGAATTCTCCAGCTGCTCTGAGGGAGAACAATGAGGAATCACCTCTTGCTTTTGAAAACCCTTTGGAGGGTTAGCAATGAGTTGGTTCTGATTCAATGACACACAATGACGGCAATATGATAAGGTTTTAGGTGATTTAGAAATAAGTGATTCAGAGAGTATGTGTAGTCATATACTGTCAGTTTTCTTTTTCCAGTTGTGACTATCATTTCGGAGTCTGTGCTTTCCATTTTCATTTAAGTTGTGCTCAAATTTTATATTGTATAAAACAGAATTGAGCATAATCTTCAATTGTGCTTAACTGAGGAAAAAATGGAAAAATACAATTAAGATCCTACTTAAAGCTCTATTTCTATTTGTTGTCATGATTCTCGGAAATATAAGCTCTGTTCTCCAAACTCTTTTTGTAAATTATAAAAGGAGTGTCTTCCGGTCTAATCAACATTCCAGTTTAATTTAGCTGAATCCTATCTTAGGAAGAATATTTCAAATAGATTCCCAAAAAATAACTGTCCAAAACAATCACCCTAAATATTAAGGCTAGAAACTAAAGAAAACCCCCAAATGAGGGCAAAGATGTGAAGAATCTATTCTCTAACTTAGAGGATTTCTATTTTGTTAACTTGTCCCTATCAAGATACTTCAGCCAGAGGAGTTGGGTAATTGATGGAAATGAAGACTGGATCAGCCAGTGTCTCTCTTTTTTTAAATATAATCTTGATTAGGAGCCAGTGTGAACTGACGTTACATGTAGATATTTCAGGGAGGCCTGTAATGGGAAGTTGAGTGATTTTTCCTAACATCAAGAAAGCGAAAAATTCTCCATTATACCAATAAGCAACAATTTTATTCTACTTGAATTCATAATCAATACCTATGGTTATAGAAGCCAAGAAATAAAAACATGTGTTGCATTGGGGAAACTAACCTCTCTCCAAAGTGCTAAAGAAGAAAGATGTTAAAGACCAACACATGCCTGACCCAAGCAAATTTTGTTTCCATTCATCTAAAAGGTGCATAATGAATCAGGATGACAGAAAAAAATTTTTTTTAAACTACACAATGTGGTGTTACAGACGAATACTGAATATCTCATGGACTATCAAAATAAACATATTTCTTTTGGAAGAAGAACAGCCACATTGTCTTTTAGAGGCAATGATGGAGAACCTTCTTCTCACATACTTTGGCCAGGTTGTCAGGAGAAGGAAAAGGCAACATTCTGGGAAGAAGTGAGAGTCAGAAAAGGAGTGTAAGACTCTCAATAAAGTGGATTGACGTAGTGACTACAACTGGTTCAATGTAGTCAGAGATTGTGAGGATAGCATAAGATTCAAACTGTTGTTCAGAGAGTTGCTATGAGTTATAGTCTACTCCACATCACATAACAACAATCACTCATAGAATGCACACTCCAGATTTTTTTTTCTTGCTGTCTTGTAGGCTACCTGTTGCAGTGCTAACTGAAAGTTCGTTGGTGTGAATACACACATCATTTTTTGGGAGAAAGTTGAAGTAAACTTCTATTAACATTTTCTGTCTCAGAAACCTGATAAAGAAGTTGTCTTAAGTTTAAACTGTTTCAGTAGAAGTAAGACTATTATTTTAGTTAGTTTGTTTAACTGTGTAAAGGAGTCTTGGAGTAACAGTTAAGGGCTCAGCTGCAAACTAAAACATTGATGGTTTGAAATCACCAGCAGTGTTTTGGAAATAAAGACCTGAATATCTGCTCCCATTTGAGGTCAATATAATTAAAAATCACTCAACCACAGATACAACAGAAACTATATAAGCATCATAAATTGGTAGAACTATTGCACATATAACCTAAATCTTCTTTGTAAGACTGGTGGACTTGCTTTATAAATATAGGCACTTGACCAATGAGACCAAAATCATTGATTGGCTAATGGAATTATTTCTACATTATTGTAAAACCATTTGATTAAAATAACCTCAAACCAAGTATCTGATAATTATCAAACTGAGTCCTTGGAGGGGGCAGATAGAGAGAGACCTGTGGAAAGTCACCAGTTTAGAGCAAGTGAGTGAACCCAGCATCCTGAGAAATCAACCTGAATTCAGGAAAAAGGATAAACGGAATGAAATTTTTACGCATTTATCTCTTTCTATACATAATGTGATTCATCTTTCCATTCCAATTTCCACTGCTTTCTTTTGGTCTTTAGAGGATCTGGACTGGGACATCGGATTTTATAGATTGTTTTTCTTTAATATTTCTAGTTCATAACCAAGTAGATGATTTTTTAAAATGTGCAGACTAAACAAAAAGGGAAAAATAGGAAATTGAATTCCTTCTCTATTTTGTATTTTAACAAATCAAAATTCAAATTCTCATGCACAGCTTTACATGGAAATTACAAAAGTGCTCTGCAGTAGTTACCTGCCTTAAAAATTAGTATCTGATATTTTGAGAGGAATAAGGTTGTTACTACAAAGATAATTAAGACTTTTTGCCTTACAAGACAATTAGAAGACTCCCATTCTTTGCCAGTAGTCATCAATAGTACAAGACAGAAGTAATTTATTGAACACTAAATATTTGAACCCATAAATCTAAAACAAGGCTATTCTACATCAACTAATCTGATATACTAAAGGCAGAGATTCCTTATAAGAAGACATGGAAAGCCTATTGAATAATATATTTGTGATAATTTTTGCTGGACAGTTTATAATAGGAATTTTAGGAAATGGATTCATTGTGTTGGTTAACTGCATTGACTGGAGTAGAAGCAGGAAGTTCTGCATCATTGACTTCATTCTCACTTGTTTGGCTAGTTCTAGAATATTTCTTCTGTGCATAGCAGTTTGGGCTATTCGTTTTATTGAAAGCTATGAAAAAATATTACATAAAAATAGCTCAATGGTAAGTTTTGATTTAATCTGGACAGGAGTCAACTACTTCTGTGTTTCTTGTACCACCTGCCTCAGTGTCTTCTATTTCCTCAAGATAGCCAACTTCTCAAATCCTGCTTTCCTCTGGATGAAATGGAGAATTCACAAGGTGCTTCTCTTTCTTGCACTAGCAGCAAGTTTCTCTCTGTGTGTATGTCTGATTTTGAAGACTATTATGTTTAAAAGTTCGGCCATAGTTAAAACTGAAAGCAATTTGACATGGAATGTCACAGTGAGAACATATAGTACGTTAACTTGTTACCTATTTATTAACACAATGTTCAACATCCCCTTTGTAGTATCACTGATCTCCTGTTTCTTTTTAATCCTTTCCTTACGGAATCATACCAGAAGGATGAAGGGCATAGGTTCTAAGGACCTTAGCACAGAAGCCCATGTGAGTGCCATGAAGTCTATGATTTCATTCCTATTCCTCTTTGTCTTATACTATTTGAGCAATAACCTCGTAGCTTGGAATTACACTTTTCTAGAGAGGGTTGAAGCAAAGATAATTGTTGATATGACAGGATTCTTTTATCTATCTGGCCACCCATTTCTTCTTATTTTTTGGAACAGCAAGTTGAAGCAGACTTCTCTCTATGTCCTGAGAAATTTGAAGCATTGCATGAATAGGAAAAAACCCAGCATTTTCATAAACTTGCCTAAAAAGAGTGATAATATTGTCAAGAATGAAGATGCTGAATAGTAACTCATAAATATCCTTTTGAATTATGTTAACTTATTGTACTGTGTTCTGGGGTATGTTGTTAAGCCCAATTAAGATTATGTACTTAGAATACGCTGAAAAGAAAGGATGGTAATGTGCTTCTACCACAATAATGACAGTATTGTGATAGTAATTATTATAATATCAAAATAGGAAAATGAAAGCATGTGGATAGTATAATTTGTAAAGCACTATAGCAGACATATTCACTTTGTCTCACTTAATTTCCATTTTATTTACACATATACACAAACTCATCAGCAGTTTGAGTTTAGTAGTTGCACCTTTGGAGAAAGAAATGCAGCCTCCCTTCTTCTGTAAAGATTAACAGGCTCCAAAACCTGTCCTGTCCTATCTTACACCATCCTCATAAACTCTGACACACTAGAGCTCTTTGCTTAAGTATTGTGTCAATACATCTCATTGGGGGAGAGGGTTCTTTCTCACCTTTATTAGCCCTCTATCTTTCCAAGCAGGATGTCCTTTGTTAAGAAATGGATTCACCTAGATACATGACTGAAGTATGAAAAACAAAGCTTTCCTATCTTTGCCTCCAAGGAGCAATCTCGCTTCACTTTTTTCAAGATATGTTTGTTCTTTGGGCAGTCCATGGGATAGTCAATACTCTTCTCCAGCACCACAGTTTGGAGGCATCAATTCTTCTTCTATCATCCTTATTCTTTATCCAGCTTTATTGTGTAGCAGATGATAGAGAAGACCATGGCCTGGATCAGGTGCACCTTAGTCTCTAAACTGACATCATTGATTTTCGGTACTCTGGAAAGGTCCTTTACAGCAGATTTATCTAATGCAATTCATCTTTTGATTTCCTGACACTGCAGGTGCCAAGAAAGTTGATTGTAGAGTTGAGCAAGCTGTTACTGTTAATAACCTCAATCTCTTCTCCATCCAAAGAAATATTAGATTTTTTTTTGTCCTCTGTGTTTGTGGAATGAATCATTCAACATTAGACAAATAAAAAATAAAGGGGGATCTACTTTGCAGTATATAAGGAAAGGAAGTATCAACAATACCTTATTCACTTACTATATTAACTCTAACTCAACATATAGAATTCTTATGAGCTATGCATTCTTCCTCTGAATGCATTTGATTGATAAAATATGTGATTATGTGATAATAAATCTTCTCTTAGATTACATCTCATTTTAGTGAATCTTGTAGTGAATTGTAGTTAGAATTGTTCTTAGAGACATAAGTCTCATGTTTGAATTAGCCTCAGAGAATAATCAAAATTGGTAAGGTGCTCTTTTCCCTAATTCTTTTACAAATTTATGCCATCAAGAACTATGTTTTATGGACTTATTTCCCTCAGCTTATTTATGTCATAATTGGAAATTATTTTTGTTGTTAGTCTATTTCTTCCAAGAAATTATATAAAGAAGTGAGGTAGAGAGAATGTCTAGTTATGTTTAATTTAATTTAATTATATTGAAAATCTTCTTGTCTACTTCAAATGATTAAACGGATATCCTTCTGATATTGAATAAAGACAAAAATATATACAATAGGTAATTATAAACATAATCATAGCTTTGTAAGCATTTTCCCCAAAGGAAAATAATATTAAGAAGATTCTTTCTAAAACTTCCCCTACACTCACAATGGCTTCTCTGTATTTCCTAGTTCCCCTATTCTTTCAATTATATGGGGAAAAGTAACTTTTTTTCCCCTACAGGAGACTTTTAAGAAAATAAGAGTTCCTTTTTTCTCACATTAAATTTTGATTGTTTATATCTTATTCAAAGACTTGGAAATAAATAAATAAATAAAGTGCTTAAAGGTTAGTGAAAGTTATATAAAAACTTTTCCTCTTTACAGAGGAAACAGTTTCCTTGGAAAATACTGAGTTTGGATGCATACATAAATACATTGGATACAAACATACATACATTGGATACCCATTAAATTTTTTAATATTTTAAACTATCTGACTTCGTACTGCAATTGACATTGTGAATGCTTTGTAATTAATCAGTAGTACTGGGAAATCTAGTTTTACTTACATGATTAAGTATTTTACTCTATGAAACCTTGGTATTTGAATTCCTGTTTTGCAGTTCAAATTTGTAAATCAAATGATATAGTTCTTTGGAAGAAGAAAGATTATGAAAAATATAAAATATAATCTATACCTTTATTTACATATTAACAAATGAGAACCTGGTCTTTGAACCACCTGGCAAGGTGTGCAACATATTTATAGTTGTCATCTGAACTAAGACTAGAAAATTCTCAAGAAAGCTGGTTGGAAATTTTCAGTGATTGCTATCTAGAGGGTACCTCCACAATTTTTTCACAGATTGTTGAGTTTATACATTAAAAGAAGAATCACAATAAAACAAGAAGAATACTGCACAATCAAACATAAGATCTGTACCACTATCTAGTAAGTCATCCGGAAATCATTTGGTCAACAAATCACAGATCAGAATTCTCTCTTTTCAGATATGTTGAGAACATTGGAGTATGTTTCCATAATTGTCACAGGTGGGGAAATGATAATAGGAATTTTAGGAAATGGATTCATTGGACTCACAATCTGCAACACCTGCATTAAAAATCGGAAGTTGCTTTTGTTTGACTTGATTCTTACTAGTTTGGCCTTCTCCAGAATCATCCTATTATGGCTAATGATTGGCAATATGCTTTCAGTAGTAATCTACTTGGAATCCTTTAATGTTGGTCAATGGAATTATTTTCTTACATGTAGCTGGTTCTTGACCAACCATGTGAACACATGGCTTACTACATGTCTTATTGTCTTTTATTTTCTAAAGATTGCCAACTTTTCCTATCCCTTTTTCCTTTGGCTAAAATGGAGACTTAGCAAGGTGATTTTCTTGCTTCTGCTGTTTTCTGTACTCTTCTTCTTCATGATCTTTCCTTTTCCATGTAGTTTAGAAACTCACGGGCTTATTACTCATCCTGAATATCAAGGAAATATGACTGGGTTACTTCGTGTGAGTAAAAACAAAACCTTACATTATATGGTTCTATTAATGGTTGGATCCCTACCCCCTTTCTCTATTTCCTTACTTAGTTTTTTCTTGTTAATCCTTTCCTTGTGGAGACACAAAAAGAATATGAAACTCAGTGACAAGAATTCCAACGATCCAAAAACAAAGGCCCATTTCAGAGCAATGAAAACTGTCTTTTCCTTTCTTGTGCTTTTTACCATAAACTTGTTTGCATTTTACATGTCATTTTGGGGTTATTTTTCACTAATGAATAATCTGGCTATTGTGATGTTTGTTTTTATAACAGGAACTCTATATTACTCATGTCACGCTTATGTTCTGATTTGGGGGAATAATAAAATGAGGAAAGCTTTCTTGAGGATAGTTTGGCATCTGAAACACAGCCTAAATGGAAAGATATTGCCAACTAAATAGACTTGTAAGAATATTGTCTTCTCTCTGAGAGAGAAGTTGACGAGTAGTCTTCCTTTCTTCATGGGTTTCTTCCTTTCGTGTGTGGACCATGTCTCATCATTTAAATTGTTCTGTCATCGAATAACAATAATCAATTAATTGTATTTTTTTAAAAAAAGTAGAAGCATCACCTGTATGAGCAAGTAGAACGTTTGTATTTGTAAAAAGTTGTGGATTTCTCTACAGTAAAAAAGAGAATAGCCACACATAAGATTAAATACTTAGGAACAAATCTAACCAGAAACACAAAAGACTTCCATAAAGAAAACTACAAACCACCACTACAAGAAACAAAACTAGATCTATATAAGGAGAAGAATAACCAGGCTGATGGAAGTTCTCCAAAAGGATAAAAAGAGAGCATACAGACTGAGGAAAAACTTCATCAATGCTTATCTAAAATTTACAGAAAATTCTAGCACCTCAATAAGAAAAAGATGAACAATCCAATTACAAAATGGGCAGAAAATATTATAAACCTTCACCAAATAAGATATTCCAATTGCTACTAAATGCATGAAGAAATACTCATGATCACTAGCTATTAAAGAGATAAGAATCAAAATAATGAGTTCATTGTTTTACAATGCTACATAATATTCCATTGTACAATGAATGTACTACAGCTTTTCTATCCATTCATTTGTTGGTGGGAAATTGGGCTGCTTCCTTCTCTTTGCTACTGTGAGTAACATATCAATAAACATGGTTGTGCTTATATCTATTTGAGTTGTGCCTCTGGTTTCTTAGGATATAGTCCCAGTAGTGGTGTGGTTATTGCTGTGTACCATAGTCAAATTGGAACTGATCTATATCTGACCTTCCAGCAGGTTTTCAGAGGCAATTAATTGCATGGGAGAAGACTGACCATTTTCTCACATAGAACAGCTGATAGATTAGAACCAGGTGCCTTTGTGTTTGCTGTGCTTCTTCTTACCACTAGGCCATCAGAGACTACGGAGTCAAATGGTATTTCTACTTCTTCCAACTTTTTGAGAAAGTGCCAAACAGCCTTCCAAAGTGTTTGTACCATATTATATTCTCATTAACAATGAATAAGAGTTCCAATCTCTCTACAACCTCCCCAGTATTTGTTGCTTATTGCCGTGTTAAATTTTGCTATTGTTGCTGAGCAACTGAGTATGGAAATACAAAGGAAGAGAAACAGTTGTAAGCAGACACTAATGATTGGAACATGGAATATGAAAACCATGAATGTAGGAAAATTATATATTGATAAGGAAGACATGGAACACATAAATATGACATATTAGGCATTGGTGAGATGAGATGGATCGGCATGGGGCATTTTGAGTCAGATGATCATATGATATATTACTCTGGAGATGAAAAGGTGAGGAAAAATGGGGTTGCTTTCATAGTTAGAAAAGCCATTTCTAGATCCATCTTGAAGTACGATATCGTGAGTGACAGAATAATATCCATACACATACAAGGAAGTCCAGTGAATTCCACTATCATTCAGATATGTGCACCAACAACCAGAGCCAAAGAAGAGGAAATAGAAGATTTCTACCAACTTTTACAGTCAGAGATTGATTGAACATGCAATCAAAATGCATTAATAATAATGGGTGACTGGAATGCAAAAGTTGAGAACACAGAAGAAGATTCAGTAGTTGGAAAGCATGGACTCAGTGAAAGAAATGGAGCTGGAGAGAGAATGATTGAATTTTGCACAATCAATGACTTATTCATTGAAAACATATTTTTAAGAGACATAAACACAAGTTATACACATGGATCTCACCTGATGGTATGCATAGGAAACAGATTGATTATATCTGTAGGAAGAACTGCTACAGAAGCTCAATATCAGCTTTGAAAACTAGACCAGGAGCTGCTTGTGGAACAGACCACCAACTACTCTTGTGCAAGTTCAAGCTGAAGCTGAGGAAAATTAAACCAAATCCACAGGAACCAATATATAATTTTGAGTCTATCCCACCTGAATTTCAGAACCATCTCAGGAACAGGTTTGAGGCCTTGAACACTAATGAGCGAAGACCAGATGAGTTGTGGGAGGA
>NW_006399817.1:2763485-2764631 GCF_000299155.1 Elephantulus edwardii | reverse complement strand
CTGAAACTTTGAAGGACCTGAAGCTCTTGCTGTAGAAGATCAAGAACTGCAACCTTCAATATGGATTGGAGCTTAACATTGAGAAAACAAAGATTCTCACCACTAGGACAATTGGCAGCATCATTATGAATAGTGAAGAGATTGAGATTTTTCACAGACTTAGTTTACTTGGCTCCACGATCACCATTTTGGGTACCAGCAGCCGGGAAATCAAGAGATGAATTGCATTGGGAAAGTTGGCTGTCAGTGACCTATCCAGAGTACTAAAAAAGCAACAGTGTCAATCTGGAGACTAAGGTGCACCTGATACAGGACATGGTCTTTGCAATTACTTGCTATGCATCAGACAGCTAGACAATGATTGAGATGAGAGAAAGAGAATTGATGCCTTTGATCTGCAGTGCTGTAGAAGAGTGTTGAATATATCATGTTGTTGCTGTTGTTAAGTGCCGTCAAGTCACTTGTTACTCATAGCGACCCTATGTACAATAGCCCTAAACTCTGCTCTGTCCTGTGCCAATTTCACCGTCTCCAAGACACCCATCCCAATTACTCCAGTCACTGAATCAATCCACCTCACAGAGGGCCTTCCCCTCCTGTGCTGTCCCTCCACCCTACCAAGCATGATGTCCCTCTCCAAGGACCTGTCTGTCTCTCCTTAAAACATGTCCAAAGTATGTCAGATGAAGCCTCAGAATCCTTGTCTCCAAGAAGCAGCCCACTTTAACCCTCTTCAGGATGAATCTGTTTGTTTTCTTGGGAATCCATGGTATATTCAATACTTTTCTCCAACACCACAGCTCAAAAGCATCAATTCTCCTTCTATCCTACCTAGTCATTGTCCACCTCTTTGATCCATAACAAGCGATTGCAAAGACCACAGCCTGTATTAGATGCATCTTAGTCTCCAGAGTGACACCATTGCTCTTCAGTACTCTGGAGAGGTCCCTAACATCAGACTTTCCCATCGTACGCAATACATTTTTTTATTTTCTGATTGCTGGTGCCAAGAGTGTTGACCGTGGAGCCAAGCAAACAAAAGTTGTTAATATTCTCAATCTCTTCACCATCCATCCTGATGCTGCCAATTGGTCCAGTGGTGAGAATCTTTGTCTTCTTGACATTGAGCCTCAATCCATACTAAAG
>NW_006399817.1:2747146-2757825 GCF_000299155.1 Elephantulus edwardii | reverse complement strand
GACTAGGGAGGATAGAAGGAGAATTGATGACTTTGAGCTTTGGTGTTGGAGAAGAGTATTGAGGGTACCATGGATTGCTGAGAAAACAAACAGATTCATCCTTCAGAGGGTTAAATTGGGCTGCTCCTTGGAGGCAAGGATTCTAAAGCTTCGTTTGATGACGTACTTCAGTCATGTTGTAAGGAGAGGCCAGTCCTGGGAGAAGGACATCATGCTTGGGAGGGTGGAGGGACAGAGCAGTAGGGGAAGGCCCTCTAGGAGGTGGAGTGATTCGGTGACTGGGGTAATCGGGATAGGTGTGTTGGAGACAATGAGATTGGCACAGAACAGAGCAGAGTTTAGGGCTGTTGCACATAGGGTCACTATGAGTCGCAAGCGATCAATGGCACATAACAACAACAATAGCCAGGAATTTTGAGTATTTCTCAACATGGTTGAGTCTCGAAGATAAACGTTGAATGGAATAAGTCAGTTACAATAGGACAAATACATATATTTTTAATACCAAATAGAGAAAGATTTACATTTGGAGAGAGTCAATCTATAGGGTTATGAGGTAGAATGGGTAAACTAGGAAATGAGTGCATAGGCGGTGAATAATTTATTGTAATAAGAGAAGGGAAAGACATTAAGATCAGATATTGTGTGCATTTACAATTTTGTTTATGTATGTAATTAACAATATGGAACAGGACATGCATGATTGAAAAAAATAAAGGGTTATACACTGACAGAAATGATGGGGGAAAATTAACAGGGGTGAAGGGGGAGGGAGAAGAGAACAAACATAAGTGAATGAGGGTGAAGGGAAAGGTAAGGTATCGTGATGATCTGATGAGACATAGTAAATGGCATTCATTGATTATAATTACAATTGTAATTAATATTATAAAACAAAATGTATTTGAATGATTGAATGAAAATCAATTAATAAAAAAACCAATCTGAAACCTACAGCATCCCTTTTCAGCAGGAAGTAGCTAAGAGAATACACCATCCCCTTTTCCTTATGAATCAGAGTGAAATCTCTCTCAGGGAGGAGTGAGAGGGCATGACAAAGGACACGCTGACAAAGGAGATTAATCAAAACTGGTTTTGACAAGCACTCTGGCAATGGGACAATTAAAACAGACTTCAAGGGGAAAATAAAAAGAGTGGAATGAACTGTGGGGGTGGGTAGAGAAAATAGTGTAACAATGAATGGATGGAAATCCAAAATATCTGTAAATGTTCATTAAAATTAATAAAATAAAATTTAAAAAAAACAAACACAGTCTGGCTCAACATTGTGAAAATGACATTCCTACCAAAAGCAATCTGTATGTTCAATGCAATTCTGGTACAGATACCAAATTCCTTTCTCAGGGAAATTGTCAAATATCTTTGGAAAGGAAAGAGATGCCAAATAATGAAAGCAATTGTGAAAAACAAAAATGAAGTGGGAGGCATAGCACTCTTTGACTTAAAAAAATCTTACACAGCAGTAGTAACCAAAACAATATTGTATTGTTAAATGATAGGCACATAGACCAATTGAACAGAACCAAGGATCCAGAAATAGATCTCTCGATCTATGACAACTGATATTTGACAAGAAAATAAAATTCATCAAATGGGAAAATGACAATCTCTTCAACAAATGGTGCTGGCAAAACTTGCAGAAAACTGAAAGAGTATCCAAATCTCACACTATACACAAAAATCAACTCAAAGTAGATCACAGACCTGGAAGTAAATCCTAAAATCATAAAGTAATGAGAGATACCACATCTATGCTTAGGAGGCCTAGTCTATGGTATGAAGAGGCTGCCAAATACAGCTAGAAATGCACACTCTGGAGAGGATAAAATTGACAAATGCGGCTTTCTAAAGATTAAATATCTGTGCCCAATGACAGGGAAAAAACATTTGACAATACTATCTCAGAAAAGGGTCTATCTCATAACAAAAGTTTATAGAATGCTGCAGGGCCTCGGGAAGAAAGAGACTAATAACCCAATTACAATATGGCCAAAAGACATAGAAATAATTTTCACACTGGAAGAGAATTAGATGGTCAACAGACACATGAATAAATTCTCAAAATCACTGGGATTAAGAGAGATGCAAACCAAAATCACAATGAAATACCATCTCACCCCAGTAGCAATGGCAAAGTTTAGCAGGGGAGCAAACAATGAATGTTTGGATGAAAGGATATGGAGAAATGGGAACTCCTATATACTGTTGGTGGAATTGGAAAAATGATACAACCACTCTGGAAAAAAGTTTGGCATTTCCTCAAGAAGTTGAACATAGAAACTCAGTATAACCCACAGATTCCACTGCTAGGAATATACCCCACGGAAATTAGAACTGAGACACAAGCAAAGCCTTGTACACCAATGTTCTAACAGTATTATTTACCGTCACGAGAACATGGAAATAGCTCAAATGTCCAAACACAACTGAATGGATTGAGAAATTGTGGTACACTCACTTATGTAATGGAATACTATGCAGCACACAGGAGCAATGCTTTAAAAAAAATACTACTTGGGAGAATCTGGAGAGCATTATGCTCAGAGAACTAACTCAGTCTCATTAGAGCAAATACTGCATAACACCATTATTATAAAAATAAAAGGATAAATAGTAAAACATATGTGGGGACCCAAGGTTGGAAAGGGTCGTAGCAGAGGGTGGAAGATAGTTAGAGGTGAAACCACAGGATTGCACAATTTTGTGGGTAGAGGAAGAGAGTAAAGGAAATGGAAAGGATCTGGCAGGAACCTGAAGAGAGAGAGTAATGATGGGCAAGGTCTAATGGTAATTAATTTTATAAAACATAATGCATGAGAATGACTGTATGAAACACAATTGGAATGAAGAATAGCGTGAAACACAAAGTATATGACTTTGTAAGTAAACCAATATTGTTGTTATTGTTATGTGTAGTTGAGTCACCTGTGACTCATAGTGACCCTTATGTGTAACAGCTCTGAAGCCTGCCCTGTCCTGAGCCCATGTCACTTACTTTGACAAACCTACCCCTAGTGCGCTAGTTATTGTATCAGTCTATCTCATCTGGGGTCTTCCTCTCCTTTGTTGTCCCTCAACCCTTCTGAGTATGATGTCCTCCTCTAAATCCTAGCCTCTAAGGAGACACTTGGTTTCACCCTATCCTACAGACCTATTTGTTTTCTTGGTGGCCTATGGTATGTTCAAGACTCTATTCCAGCATCATGAATCAATGGCATCAATTCTTCTTCTGTCATTCATAGTCATTGTCCAGATCTTTAGTGCATAGCAAATAATTGCAAAACCATGGCCTGGATTAGTTGCACCTTAGTTTTTAGACTGACATCATTGTTTCTCAGAACACTGGAAAGGTCCATAACAGTAGATTTACCTAATGAATTTCATCTTTAGATTTCCTGACTGCTGGTGCCAAGAGTGTTGATTGTGGAGTGGAACAAGCTGTAACTGTTAACAACCTCAGCCTCTTCTCAATTCATCAAGGTGCTGCCAATTAGTTGATCCACATAAGCTCAAAAAAAAATATCATAAATGGAATTATAAATACTACTTACAATTTTAGGTGTTATAATGTTTTGACTAAGGTGCGCCTGATACAGGCCATGGTCCTTGCAATCACTTGTTATGCATCAGAGAGTTGGACAGTGACTAGGGAGGACAGAAGGAGAGTGGATGCTTTTGAGCTGTGGTGCTGAAGAAGGGTACTGAATGTACCCTGGACTGCCAGGAAAACAAACAGATTTATCTTGGAGAGGATTAAGCCAGGCTGCTCCTTGGAGGCAAGGATTCTGGGGCTTCGTCTGACATACTTTGGACATGTTGCCAGGAGGGACGGGTCCTTGGAGAGGGACATCATGCTTGGGAGGGTTGAGGGACAACGCAGGAGGGGAAGACCCTCTATGAGATGGATTGATTTGGTCGGTGACTGGGGTAATCGGGATGGGTGTGTCAGAGGCGGTGCGGTTGGCGCAGGATAGAGCAGGGTTTAGGGCTGTTGTGCATAGGGTCGCTATGAGTCGGAAACGACTCGACGGCACATAACAACAACAAATGTTTTGATCATGCACAAACATGTTGTTGTTGTTGTTGTTGTTGTTAATTGCCATTGAGTCATACATGACTCATAGCAACCCTATGAAAGAAAGACCTGAAGATTTGTATAACTTCCATCATTTCTCCAAGTTCATAGAGTTTCCAGAGGCAAGTTATTTGGGAAGTAGATGTCACTCCTGCTTTCAGGCTTGTTTTAACTGAGAAGCTCCACCAAACACTGTCCACCATGGACAATCATTATTCCATTTGGCACATCAATGTCACAGTGTTTAACATCAGAGCAACCACGAGTTACCTCTGTATGGCAAATGGACAGAACAGTGCTATACCACTTAGAAGAATGTTTGACCAAAACCACGTGATATATGTAATACTATATTCTGTCAAAATTTCTTATATGAAATATGTTAATAACGTTATCCATGTTTAAGAAAATTCTTAGTTCTTGTTGCTATGTTCTAAAGTATTTAGGAAATAAATATCTGAAGAGTAATTTACAGTATCTCATTAAAGTGAAATAAAAGTTGAAGCAAAAAAAATTGGTGTGGGAATAAGTCATATTCTAACCACACAGTACTACACAAGAAGGATGTGCTAGAAATGTAATAAACATCCTTAAAGAATAGAAAGTATGAGTGTAGGAAGACTAAGCAGAGGAAAAATGGTAGGGAAATAAAAGAAAACTGAATATATTTGTCATTAGTACTGAGTCATTCATGGAAATAAAGATGTTAGAAATGGTAGAAAAAATTAAAGAAAAACTGAATATATTTGTCACTAGTACTGAGTCATTCTTGGAAGGAGGAGTGGCATTCACTTCCATAATAGCTTGCCTCCGGAAAGCCTATGAACCTGGAGAGAGGATTAAAGGCACCCAAGCATCAAGGACTCTTCTTCATAGGGTCACTATGAGTCACCTGCGACTTGATGATACTTAACAACAACAACTGAGTCATTCATGGAAATAAAGATGTTAGAATTTTCAGTATTTTTTTTTAATTCATGAGATCAGCATGATTTGCAAAGCAAATCCCCAGGGATTATTCACAATCCATTAATGTACTATATTGACAAAAGCCATTTATTTGTTCATGTTAACATATTTGTTTCAACTATAAAACAGGTTATATTAGTTATTACATGTTTTGGTGAATTTTTTTTGTACAAAAATCCCATATTTTCTGTTAAATAAGAGGAGTTTTATCTGAAAGGTCTGCAGTTCAAATCCACCAATGGAGAAATATGAACAGTTTCTTCCTGTAAAGATTTACAGCTCAGAAATTTGATGGAGAGTTGCTGTGAATCAGAAACAACATCTTAACAGTTAGTTTAATGGGTAAATAAGTAGTGACAGGAAAAGAAAGACCAAGGTTTCCTTCATCTAGTCCAGCTTCTTGGATTATTTGCTCAGAATACAAATTTAACAGTTATGGTAAAAGGACAAAAATCTGATACACATTTCTACTTATTTTAAACCATATAAGTATTCCCTTGCTTTGTTTGAACAACTGCTCAGGTACATATACAAATTCTACATTAGAGCTAATAAGTATTCTTTATTTCCTATTCTTCTCAATGTTATCCATAAATTTTTTACGATCTATAAAGTCAACGTTGACAGAGAACTGCCATAAATTCAAGCTGGGTTTGGAAGAGGACACAATAGCAAAAATATCATTGCTAGTGTCAGACAGATCCTAGCTAAAAGCAGAGAATACCAGAAGATTGTCTATTTGTATTTTTATTGATTATATAAAGATATTTGACTGTGTGAATCATAACAAACTATAGCTAGAGGAATTGGAATCACAGAGCACTTAATTATGCTAATATGAAACCTATACCTTAACCAAGCAGCTGTTGTTCAAGCAGAGCAAGAGAACAATGCATAGTTTAAAAACCACAAAAGGTGTGCATAAGGATTTTATCTTTTCTTCATACATATTCAATCTGTACACTGAACAAATAATTTGAGAAGCTGGCCTCTGTGAGGAAGAACGTGACATCAGCATAGAAGACTCAACAACCTGTGTTATGCAGATGACACAATCTTGCTGAAATTAAAGAAGCCTCAACATGCATGCTGCAGAAGATCAAGTACAGCCTTCAATATAAATTGCATCTCAACATGAAGAAGACAAAAATTCTCACCACTGAATCTATAAGTACCATCATGGTAGTTGGAGAAAATGTTGAAATTGTAAAAAAAAAAAAAAAAAAAAAGTCTTACTTTTATTTAAACCAACACCCTTGGTACCAGAAATCAGGAGATATATTACATTGGGCAAGTCTACTTAGTCAACCTAAGATAGAACAGAGTTTAGATTTGTTGTTCATAGGTTTGCTGAGTGGTAGTCAATTTGATGGCACCTAACAAAAACACACACAGTCAAATGCCTTTGCATAGGCAATAAAACGCAAATATACATATTTTAAGTGTTCTCTGTTTTCAAATGAGATTTATCTGATATCAGCAAAAATAACCCTGTTCCTTGTTTCAGTGCCATTTGAATTCAGTTGAATTTCTGGCACCTCTCTGTTAGTGCACTATTTCAGTTATTTTTAAATTATCTTCCTCACATTTTACTTGTTTGCTGCTTATTCTAATTGATAGTTCTACTTTTTATTGGATAACTTTTCATAGAAATATACATAAATATATATTGCTTCAAATAGGTTGACAGGATAATTGTTTTCAAAATTTCTTAAAATGGACAAATGAACATATTCAGTACTGCATTGGAGGAAAACTTATCAATAACCTGCTTTATGCGATGACACAACATTGCTTGATGAAAGTGAGGAAGACTTGAAGTACTCGTTGCAGAAGATCAAAGAATACAGTCTGCAATATGAATTGCATCTCAAAGTCAAGAAAGCCAAAGTTCTTACCCCTGGAACAATAGATAATATTGTGATCAATGGAGAAAATATTGAAGTTGTCAAGATTTAATCTTGTTTGGATGAAATCAATACCCTTGGTACCAGTAGTCTGGAAATCAGGAGATGTCTTGCACTGGGAAGTCTACAGTCAGGGACTTCTACAAATTATTGAGGAGCAACAATGCCACTTTGAGGACTAAGGTGCATCTGATTCAGGCCATGGTCTTTCTGATCACTTCCTATACATCTGAGAGCTGGACAATTAATGAGGATGACAGAAGAAGAAGTGAATGGTGGTGATGGAGAAGACTACTGAATATCTCATGGAATGCCAAAAGAGCAAATAGAACTTGGAGAAAGCACAGCCTGAATGCTCCTTGAAGGCAAGGATATTGAAGATTCATCTCACATACACTGGACATGTTGCTAAGTAAGGCTATTCCTTGGAGAGGGACATCATGCTTGGAAAGGTGGATGGATGATCAGCGAAAGAGAAGGAGATCCTCAGCCAGATAGATTGACACAGTAACTGCTGCAATGGGATTTACGGTGTCAGGAAGAGTGAGCATGGCACAGAATAGGACTGCATTCCTATTTGTTGTTCACAGAGTTGCTATGAGTCATAATTGACAGCACCTAGCAACAAAAACAGCAATAACATTGTATATCATAACTGATTTGAATTAGTATCTGAATATTTTTTAAAAATACTTATTTTTCTTTCTCATGTAGTTTTATGATGGCCAAAATTCAATTAACATGAAAGTCTCACTTACTTTGCATGAAAGTCTGGTTTCTAGTGAAATGAAAATTATCTTTAAGGTAGTATTTGACATTATGGTTTATATGGTCATAATGGAAGTGAGCTTTCCCTGAAAAGATAGTAGAAAAAACATCTGATAGCATTGATTAAAGTGCTATCAAATAAGCAAACAAATTCCGCTCATAATCAGAAACAATTCTTCAAATTAATGGACATAATCACAGAAATTGTAACTAATGCAACATGCTGTTGTTGCTATTTGCTGTCGAGTTGCCTGCGACTCAGAGCAACCCTATGTACAGCAGCTCTGAACCCTTCCCTGTCCTGAGCCAGTCTCACTAACTCTGAAACACCAAGCCCCATTGCCCCAGTTACTGTATCAATCCATCTCTTCTAGGGTCTTTCTCTCCTGTGCTGTCCCTACACCCTTTCGAGTATGATGCCCTTCTCCAAAGACCAGTCCCTTTTGGCCATGTGCTCAAAGTATATGAGACGAAGTTTCAAAATCCTAGCCTCTAATTAAAAACTTGGTTTTACCCTCTCCAAGACAGATCTATTTGTTTTCTTGGTGGTACATGATATGTTCAAGACTTCTTTAGAAGCACAATCCAAAGGAATCAATTCTTTTTCTATCATCCTTAGTCATTGTCCAGATCTCTGACGCATAGCAAGTAATTGTGAAGACCATGGCCTGAACTAGGTACACCATGGTCTCTAGACTGACATTGCTGCTTTTTAGTATTCTGAAGAGGTCCCTTACTGCAGATTTCCCAATGCAATTTGTCGTTTAATTTTCTGACTGCTAGTGCCAAGAGTGTTGATTGTGGAGCCAAGCAAGCTTAATTGCTAACAACCTCCTCTCCATCTATCATGGTGCTTGCTGTCAATTGGACCAGTAGAGAGAATCTTTGTCTTCTTGATGTTGACCTTCAATCCATATTGAACGCTACAGTCCTTGACTTTCTGCAGAAGCGCTCCAAGTCCTCTTCCGTTTCCTCAAGTAAGATTGTGTCATCTGCATAATGTAGGTTGTTGATTAGTCTTCCTCCAATCCTGGTGCCACATTCCTCCTCATAAAGCCCAGCTTCACAAATGATTTGTTCTGCATATAGATTGAAAATGTATGGAGACAGAATGCATCACTGACTCACACTTCCTAATGTTGAACCATGTAGTGTTTCCCTGCTCTGTTCTGAGGACTGCTTCCTGGTCCAAGTATAGGTTTCACATATTTCAGGGTATAGAATATGATTAAGAACCAATGGTAATAAATGAAAAAGTTCCCACTGGAAATTGGTAAAAAATAAAGCCCCAGAAACGGATTCAATACCAGTTGACATGTTTGAACAAGCAAATGCAGTCCTAGATCGGCTCACAGCTGTTGTTGTTACATGCTCTGAAGCCTGCCCTGTCCTGAGCTAGACTCACTAAATCGGACAGACCTACCCCAATTGCCCCAATTACTGTATAAATCCATCGGTTCTGGGGATCTTTCTCTCCTGAGCTGTCCCTCAACCCTTTCAAGCGTGATATCCTTCTCCAAGGACCGGTCCCATGTGCCCAAAGTATGTGAGTCAGAGCTTCAAAATCTAAATAAACATGACAATTTCCTTTTCAATCTCCTTGAAAAAGTTATTTGATATGTTTATTGAGATTGCATTGAACATGGAGATTGCTTTGAGTAAGACTGTCATTTTCACAATATTAAGTCTTCTTGTCCATGGTCGTTTTTCCATTTATCTCGATCTTTTATTGTGTCTCACAGAAATGTTCTGTAGTTTTGTTTGTTTTCTTTTTTTTTCGTGAATCACCTTTATTCATTATCAAAGTTTCAAATGTATTGGAAATATGAAATTGAAAATACCATGTCTTAGATCAGGCTCATTTTCATCTTTAAAATTACATCCTTGCACTTTAACACTTTGGAGAGGTCCTTGAAAACAGATTTATTTATTTTTTCAGTGCAAAAAACATCATTTAATTTCTTAACTATTGCTACCATTGTTGAGTGTAGATGCAGGTAAAACTAAATCTTCAACAATTTCAATCTTTTCTTCATCTATCAAGATGTTGCCTTTTAATCCAGTAGTAAGGAGTTTTCTCCTTCATGTTCAGATGCAATCCATTATGAAAGTTGTCTTTTTTCACATTTATAATAACATTTTTTATTACTATTCATTTTAGTGAACATTTACAGAGACTTTGGATTTCCATTCAATCATTATTGCATTTTTCTCCCTTCTCACCTCTCCCTCCCAATTCACTCTTCTCTTTGAAAAGTAAAAGAAAATTTCTTTCTTTGTTATACAATCCCTCCCCCCAAGTGAACTCCTCTATGCAACCTTCATTCTGGACTCTTGTCATGATAATAATAACCAATCATATATCACTTTTAAATAGTCTCTCCCTCATCTGTTTCAATGCAGTATACATTATTTGTCCCCTCTTTCTCAGTCCCCCTTTAACCCCAAAGTTAGTCCCATTTCACAACAGTGGCACTATGCAGCATTTGCTCCTTTGTAACTGAGATATTTCACTAAGCGTAATGTCCTCCAGGGTCATCATTTTGAATAATATTTCATGTGTTCTTTGTTTTCTACTGCAGCATAGTATTCCATTGTGTGAATACACCAGAGCTTCTCTATCCATTCATTTGTTGATGGGCACTTAGGTTGTTTCCAACTCTTGCTATTGTGAACAGAGCCGCAATGAACATGGGTGTGCATATATCTGCTTGGGTAGTGGTTAGGTTTTCTCTGGGGAGGATTAAACCAAGCAACTCCTTGGAGGCAAGGATTCTGGGGCTTTGTCTGACATACTTTGGAATGTTGCCAGGAGGGACGGGTCCTTGGAGAGGGACGTCATGCTTGAGAGGGTGGAGGGACGGCGTAAGAGGGGAAGACCCTCTATGAGATGGATTGATTCAGTGACTGGGGTAATCGGGATGGGTGTGTCAGAGGCA
>NW_006399817.1:2745090-2746595 GCF_000299155.1 Elephantulus edwardii | reverse complement strand
TATACAATCCCCCCACAGCCCTCCCACCACCTCAAGTACACTCCACTATGCAACCTTAATTGTGGACTCTTGTGATAACCATAATACCCTATCATACATCTCTTTTAAATTATTCTTTCCCTCATCTGTTTCAATGCAGTATACGCAATTTATCCAGTTTTTCTCAGTCTTACCTGAACCCTGATATCAGTCCCATTTTACAGCGGTGGCACCATGCAGTATTTGTCCTTTTGTGACTAAGATATTTCACTCAGCATAATGTCCTCCAGGGTCACCCATTTTGAATAAAATTGCATGAGTTACTTGTTTTCCAATGCAACATAGTATTCCATTGTGTGAATATACCACAACTTCTCTATCCATTCGTTTGTTGATGGGCACCTGGGTTGTTTCCAACTCCTTGCTAGTGTGAACAAAGCTGCGATAAAAATGGGTGTGCATATATCTGCTTGGATGTCAGTTATGGTCTCTTTTGGGTATATTCCCAGTAGTGGAATTGTGGGGTCAAATGGTATCTTTATTTGCAACTTTTTGAGAAAGCGCCGTACCGCCTTCCACAGTGGTTGCACCATTTTACACTCCCACCAACAGTGAATAAGAGTTCCAGTTTCTCCACAACTTTGCCAACATTTGTTGCTTACTGTTCTGTTAAATTTTGCTATTCTTACTGGGGTGAGATATATCTCATAGATGTTTTGATTTGCATCTCTCTTAGAGCTAGGGATTTTGAACATTTCTTCATGTGCTTGTTGGCCATCTGAATATCTTCTTTGGTGAAGTGTCTGTTCATATCCTGTGCCCATTTTATAATTGGATAATTTACCTTTATCTTATTGTAGTCTTCAAGTATTTTATAAATTCCAGATATAAGTCCCTTATCTGACATGTCGTTCCCAAATACTTTTTCCCAGTCTGTGACTTCCCTTTTTACCCTGTTGGAGAAGTTTTTGAATGTGTATAGGGATTTGATACTTGGAAGGTCCCATTCATCTATTTTATCTTCTTCTGGTTGTAGATTTTTCAGGATACTTGGAAGACTGTTTTTGTTGTGGATTAGGAGTACTAGAGTTCTTCCAAGCTTTACTTTAATGAAGTTTATAGCCCTTGGGTTTAGTTCTAGATCCATGATCCACCTAGAGTTGGTTTTTGTGTATGGAGTGAGGTGTGGATCTTGCTTGAGTCTTCTGCAGACATTTTTTTCCAATTTTGCCAGCACCATTTGTTAAAAAGGCTGTCGTTTTTCCACTTAACTTATTTCATCTCCTTGTCAAAAATCAGTTGACCACACGTACATGGGCTGATTTCACGGTTCTCAACTCTGTTCCATTTATCTATGTGTCTGTCATTGTACCAGTACCATGCTGTCTTAACCACCACGGCAGTGTAGTAGGATTTGAAATCAGGGAGTAAGATGCCTCCTACCTTTTTTCTATTTTTAAGGAGTGCTTTGCTTATTCGGGGCTTCTTTCCATTCCAAATGAAACTGGAGATTGCCTTTTCCATCT
>NW_006399817.1:2742311-2744015 GCF_000299155.1 Elephantulus edwardii | reverse complement strand
TGTTTTAGAATTTTCTTTGAATAGATCCTTTGTTCTTCTGGTTATACTTACTCCCAAGTATTTAATCTTGTGATTCGCAATTGTGATGGGTATTGCTTTTCTTAGCTCCAGCTCTATATTTTCTTTGTCACTGTAGAGAAATCCAATTGATTTTTGTATGTTGATCTTGCATTCTGGCACTATGACCAGTAGTTTTCTCATTGAGTCTTTAAGGTTTTCTTAGCATACTATCATATCATCTGCATATAGTGATAATTTTACCTCCTCTTTGCCAATTTGGATACCTATTATTTTCTTCTCTTGCCTTATTGCTATTGTTAAGATCTCCAATACCATATTGAATAGGAGAGGTGATAGTGGGCATCCTAGTTCTGGTTCTCAAGGGGAATGTCTTTAATCTCTCACCATTGAGAACAACGTTGTCTCTCAGGTTTGCATAAAAAATTTTTCTATGTTGAAGAAATTCCCCTCTGGTCCTATTTTGTTGAGTGTTTTAATCAGGAAAGGGTGTTGGATTTTGTCAGAGGCCTTTTCTGCATCAATTGATAGGATCATGCGTTTCTTGTTCTTTGCTTTGTTAATATGGAAAATTACATTGATTGTTTTTCTAATGTTGAACCATCCTTGCATACCTGTTTATAAATTCCACTCAGTGATGATGAATTATTTTTTTATGTATCATTGGATTCTATTGGCCAGAATTTTATTCAGGATTTTTGCAACTATGTTAATGAGAGATATTGGCCTATGTTGCTGTTGTTATGTGCCATCAAGTTGCTTGCGGCTCGTAGTGCCCTATGTACAACAGCCCTAAACTCTGCTCTGTCCTGTGCCAATTGTACTGTCTCCGACACACTCATCACGATTACCCCAGTCACTGAATCAATCCACCTCATAGAGGGCCTTCCTCTCCTGTGATGTCCCTCCACCCTCCCAAACATTATGTCCCTCTCCAAGGACTGGTCCCTCCCTACAACATGACCAAAGTATGTCAGACGGAGCCTCATAATCCTTGCCTCCAAGGAGCATCCTGGTTTAACCCTTTCAAGGATGAATCTGTTTGTTTTCTTAGCAGTCCATGGTACCCTCAATACTCTTCTCTAGCACCACAGCTCAAAGGCATCAATTCTCCTTCTATCCCCCTCTAGTCATTGTCCAACTCTCTGATGCATAACAAATGATTGCAAAGACCATGGCCTGTATCAGAGGCACCTTAGTCGCCAAAGAGACACCATTGCTCTTTAGAACTTTAGAAAGCTCCCTAACAACAGACTTTCCCATCACAATACACCTTTTAGTTTTCTGGCTACTGGTGCCAAGAGTGTTGACTGTGGAGCCAAGCAAACTAAAGCTATGAACAATCTCAATCTGTTCACCATCCATCCTGATGATGCCAATTGGTCCAGTGGTGAGAATCTTTGTCTTCTTGACATTGAGCCTCAATCCATACTGCAGGCTTCAGTCCTTGACCCTCTGCAGCAACCGCTTCAGGTCCTCCTCAGTTTCAGCAAGCAGGCTTGTGTCATCGGCATAACACAGATTGTTAATGGATCTTCCACCAATCCTGATACCACATTTCTCCTCATAGAGGCCAGCCTCCCAGATAATCTGTTCTGCATACAGGTTGAAAAGGTATGGAGATAGGACACATCCCTGGTGTATGCCCTTCCCAATTTTCAACCATGCAGTGTTTCCTTGCTCTGT
>NW_006399817.1:2721740-2741041 GCF_000299155.1 Elephantulus edwardii | reverse complement strand
AATTCTCCTTCTATCCTCCTCAGTCATTGTCCAACTCTCTGATGCATAACAAGTGATAGCAAAGACCATGGCCTGTATCAGACGCACCTTAGTCTTCAAAGTGGATGGTGGAGTAGGGAAATAAGTGGGTTAAGACACCTGTGTCCAGGAGAGGGACAACACTGATATGAATGGTTAACTCCACAATGAGGGATATATCTTTCACTTTTTTCTAAAATGCTGGTCTGTCTGATACTTCTCTAAATCTGAACATTCAGTTTAAGACAGACTAGGAAGAAGGACTGGCCATCCACTTCTGAAATAGCAGGCCTCCTAAACCCCTATATCATTTTAGGTAGATTGTGATTTTCTAAGTATTTGTCCATTTCCTCTAGGTTTAATATTTGAGTATAGTTTTTCCTAATATTCCATTGTTAGTCTTTTTATTTTACTTGGTTCTGTTGTGATGCTCCCCATTTCATCTTTTATTCGGATTATTTGTGTGTTTTCCTTTGTTAGTTTTGCTAGTGGCTTGTCGATATTTTTTTTACCTTTTCAAAGAACCAACTCCTAATTTTGTTGGTGGTTTCAGTTGTGTTTTTTTTTTTATTTCTATTTGACTTATTTTTGCTCTAATTTTTTTTAATTTTAGTTTTTTTACAGGTAGCCAGGTTTTTTTGCTGTTCTTTTTCAATTTGTTGGAGATGTTGTATTTGAGACTCAATGGTCTTTTCTTTCCTGTATTTCGATGTGTTTGCTTATTACTATAAATTGACCCTTGAGCACTGTTTTGGCTATTTTCCAGAGGTTTTGGTAAGTTGGGTTTTCGTTGTCATTTATTTCAAGAAACTTTTTCATTTGATTTTTTATTTCTTCTTGTTCAAGCAAGGTGTTGTTTAAGTCGTATGTTCCTCTATCATGTTGACAGCAGGTGAAACATTGTACCTCATATTTTGGATCACAATTTCTTGTTTTCTCCAGAGCCTTTAATGCCTCATTTATTTTATCTGCATTGTTTTGGATTGTTGGTGTTTTTTTTAAGCTCCCCCTGATTTTTGCTTGCAATGTCCTGTAATTCTTCAAGTTTGTCTTTCACCCATTGAAAATATTCAATCATTGTTCTTTTAAATTCCATGTCAGACAGTTTCATCAGATTATCTAGCTTCTGGAAATCCATTGGTACTGTGTCACTTTTGGGGGATGATATCTTGCTTTGCGCCTGTTCTTATTTGATGATGCTGTGGTAGGGTTTTTCATGCATAAGTTGATGATAGGTTCTTGACTTAAAGTCACTGGTACAGAAGAGGGCGTAGTAGTTTTGTTGTCTATGTTCCTCTCTGAACTTCTGGACCAAGGGAAGTGTCCGTTCATGTCCTGTGAATGTGACTTCTTTTGTTGGATAGTTGTTATAGCTAATTCAGACCACGGTGCTCCAGATTAAAGGCAATAGATGACTAGTTGTGAGGAGATGCTAGACTGAGGGGATGTGGGGGGAACAGGCAGAGCAGGCCCAAGCACCACTATATGCCAGGTGTGTATGTGCTCAGATACCACTTGTGGTGACCTCACTGAGGCTTCAGCTGTCCCACTCACGTGCAGCTGGGTTGCTACCTGCCTGAATGGACCCACACAGGGAACTCATTCAGGTTGCAGATGTCTGACTGGTGCCTGGCAGGGCTAGCGTCCAGGTGGGCATACGCAAGGGTGTCACTCAGTTTGCTGCTGTCCCTCCCACGCTTGCTGGGGACTCTCAGGGATATCACTCAGTTTGCAGCTGTACTGCTTGCGCTGGCAGGGCTGGCTTCCAGGTGGTTCCATGCAAGTACTTTGGTCAGGTTGCAGATGGCCAGCTGGTGCGCCTTGTGGGCGCTGGGCAAGTGCGTTGCCTGGCAGGTGGTCTGGCAGTGCTGGAGGTCCATTTCCAAATGTTAAGCTGCCAATTCATCCGTACTCAGCACATCAGACTGTCCGTGTCACTCTACTGCACTGCCATGTCGCTCTCCTGTGCCGCCAAGTCACCCTCCTGTGTCACTGCATTGTTCTCTTGCATTGCTCTCCTGCACTGCTGCGTCTTTAGTTTCTTTGTATAGGTCTTTTGTGTCTCTAGTTATGTGCACTACCAAGTATCTCAATCTGTGGTTGGGTATTGTAAATGGTATTGCTATCTTGGTTTCCTTCTCTGGATTCCCTTTGTTACTGTAGAGGAATCCCACTGATTTTTGGATATTGATCTTACATCCTACCAATCTACTAATTGGTCTACTAGCTCTAACTGTTGTTTGTTTTGTTTTGTTTTTGTTGTTGTTGTTGAATCCTTGGGGTTTTCTGTGTATAGTATATCATCTGTATATAACAACAGTTTAACCAACTTTTTGCAGATGTCATCACCTTTTATTTACTTCTCTTGTCATGTTGACCTAGAAAGCACTTCTAATACAATGTTGAATAGATGTGATAGCAGTGGGCATCCTTGTCTGGTCCCTGTTAGCAAGGAAAATGCTTTCAGTCTTTATCCATGGAGAAAAAATATTGGCTCTTGGTTTTGCATATATAGTTTTTACTATGTTAAAAATTCATACCTTTGAGCTGTGGTGCTGGAAAAGAGTATTGAGTATATCATGGATTGCTAAGAGAACAGGTTCATCTTAGAGAGGGTGAGACAAGCCTACTCCTAGGAGGCAAGGATTCTGAAGCTTTGTTTGATGTATTTTGGACATGTTCCAAGGAGGGGCCAGTCCTTAAAGAGGGATGTCATGATTGCGAGGGTGGAGGGACAGGGCAAGAGAAGAAGACCCTCGAGGTGGGTTGATTCAGTGACTGAGGTAAAGGTGATAGGTGTGTCAGAGACTATAAGAATGGCTCAAGATATAGCACGGTTTAGGGCTGTTGTACATAGGGTCACTGTGAGTTGGAGGCAACTCGACGGCACATAACAACAACATGTTGAGGAAATTCCTTTCTATTCCATTTTTACTGAGTTTCTTTATCAGGAAGGAGTATTGGATTTTGTCAAATGCTTTCTCTGCATTAATTGCTGAAATCATATGGTCATTGTCATTTGCTTTGTTAATGTGATGAATTATGTTGATTGTTTTTCTTGCACACTTATTATGAATCCCATTTGGTCATGATGAATTCTTTTTTTAGGTGCTTTTGCATTTGATTGGCTAAGATTTTGTTAAGGATTTTTTTTTGCATTGGTCTCTAAGTTTTTTTGTTGTAATATCTTTTCCTGGTTTGGGAATTAGGGTTACGCTTGCTTCAAAGAACATCTCTGGGCGTGTTACCTTTTTTCTATTTTTTAAAAAAATACTTTAAGTAGAGTTAGTGATAGATATTCCCTGAATGTTTGGTAGAATTCAGCTGTGAAGCCATCTGGTCCAGGACTTTTCTTATGGGGAAGTCTTCTTATGACCTGTTCAATTTCTTCCTTTGTCATGGGTCTCTTCAAGTGTTCTACAATTGTCCATGTCAATCTGAGTATGGCATAAGTTTCAAGGAATTTTTCCATTTCCTCTAGGTTTTATAATTTCTACACTTATTTTTACCAGTCATTGGTTTGATATTCATTGCAAATTGACTCACAGACTTTATTCAGTTATGAGGTTGGTTAGGAAAATATGTTGGGGAGTAGAGGAGGCAGAGAACACCACCCAAATGCAAATCCTGGGCCAATCCAGTAGTTCCAAACCAGACTAATAAGGCAGAATTCCTCACTTTGTGAAAATCCAGGTTCAGTTCAGCAGCATACATACATACAAGAAGCCTCTAGTTTCCTCAATTATACAGCAGTTACAAGTCAGCTTTTCCTTCAATCATCCTGGAAGCCTTTAATTGTGTCTCCATCTCCAGAGTTCCTCTAATTATACCTTGCCATAATCTCTTCAAAGCAGTGCCACAGTCTCTTCACCCTCTCTCCACCACTGTCATCACCTTCTGTCACAGTGTAGAAAGCACTCTATCATATCGATCCCATAACTTTTATTGATTTGTAAGACCATGTTAAAGTTAAAGTCACAGTTAAAGTAGCTGGAGACCATGTTCCATCCCCTGCCAATGAGGGTAAAGACAATGGCTAGAAAAACCAATTTTCAAGGGTTCTGATTACCCAGCTACTGAAAAGTAAATAGTTACGTCTTAACCAGGTACAGTCAGAGTCCTCCTATATGGCAAGGTTTAAAAAGTTTTGTCTCACATGACCTATTCCTTGAAGAGGGGCATCATGCTTGGAAAGGCAGAGGGTCCGTAAAGTAGAGGAAGACTGTCAATGAGATGGAGTGACACAACAACTGCAACAATGGGCTAAAGTGTGTCAGAAATGATGAGGACAACACAGGATAGGACAGGATTCAGCTATGTGCTCAGAGGATCACGTCGAGTTGTACTCAACTCAACAGCACCTAAAAACAACTAAAATTACTAAATGTAATAAGTCAATTTAAAAATCATACTATTAAGTACTGCTATAATAATAAAATCAAGAAGAGATATACACACAGAAAACAAATTTCTTTGATGGTTACCAGGATGAGAGAGAGACAGAATCATTTTAGATACATGTTGATTTTGGTAATAGGAAGAGCAAGATTTAATATGGGTGAAGGCAGCATAACTTGATCAAGGAAAACAAAAATATTAACAAGTACACAAGAAAACAAATGTTGTAATATACAACCAATGTTAGACATATCTTAGCTGAAAGTACAGAGTATCAAGGAATGTCTATCTGTGTTTCATTGATTAAGCAAAGGCATTTGACTATGTTAATCACAATAAATTGTGGCTAACCTTAAGAAGAATGGGCATTCTATAGTATTTAATTGTGCTTTCTTGAAACCTGTACTTGGAACAGGAAGCAGTAGTCAGAACAGAGCAAGGAAACACTGAATAATTCAAAATCAGAATAAGTGTACGCCCTGGAAATATCCATACCTTTTCCAATCTATATATGGAACAGATAATTCAGGAAACTGGACTTTATGAGCAGAAATGTGGCATCAGGACTGGAAGAAAGCTAGTCAAACACTTACATTATTTGATGATACAACCTTGCTTGCTTAAGCTGACGAGGACCTGAAGCATTTGCTGCAGAAGGTCAAGGACTGTAGCCTTCAATATGGATTGAATCTCAACATCAAGAAGACAAAGATTTTCATCACCAGGCCAACTGGCAGTATCATTCTAGATGGAGAATAGATTTAGATTTTTAACAGCTTCAGTTTGCCTGGCTCTACAAACAGCACTCTTGGTACCAGTAGCCAGGAAGGACCAATCCTTGGAGAAGGACCTTATGCTTGCAAAGGTGGAGGGACAGCACAGAAAAGGAAGACCCTAAATGATATTGATTGACAGTAAATGAGGTGATGGGTGTAGGTATGTCAGAAACAGTCAGATTGGCTTAAGGATAGGACATGATTCAAAGCTATTGCACCTAGGGTTGCTATGTTGTAAGTTATTTGATTACACACAACAAGAGCAATATAACATTTGTAAGTAGTATAACATATTGGTATCAACAGTCAGGAGATCAGGAGATGTGTTGCTTTAGGCAAGTCCACTGTCAAGAATCTCTCCAAAATACTGAAGAACAATGGTGCAGTCTGAAAACTAAACTGTGCCTGATTCAGGTCATGGTCTTTTAAATCACTTGCTATGGATCTGAAAGCTAGAAAATTACTAGGATCACAAAAGAATTGATACCTTTAAGTTATGGCATTGCAGAACAATATTTAATATTCTATAGAATGCCAAAGGAACAAACAGATATGTCTTGGAAAAAGTGTAGCAAGAGTGCTCCTTGGAGTCAAGGATGGTGAAGCTTTGGCTCTCATACTTTGGACATGTTGCTAGTAGAGTCTATTCCTTGATAAGAGACCTCATGCTTGGAACTTTGGAAGGTTAGAGAAAGAGATAAAGACTTCCAGTGAGATGTATTGACATGGTGACTGTAGCAATGGTCTTAAGTATGATAATTTTTTTGGTTTCTGTTAGTACAGAACAAAATAAAATAAAGGAAATTTTAAAATCTGAAACAAGAAAGTAGCTATGGGACTAAGCTCACTGAAATTATATCTCTTCTAATCCGAGACCAAAAGAATTAGTGTCAGGCCATTCTTTACTGATAGAGATTAGATGAACTTCAGGCCTATAACACAGAGGTAGCATTTGGACTTGGAATTGAAGCTACTTCTGAAGGTCATCTTTCTGCAAAATGATAAGTGAAAAATACCATCTTTTAACAATATGCTTCCGTAAACAACCAACTCTATGAGACCAAATGGTCAACATTTACCCAAAAGCAAATTAGAAAAGCCAAGAAGGGGAAGGGAATCTAGGTCAATAGGAATAAAACAAACAGAAGGAAAAACTGAGACTTATGATTCATTCTAAAAGTTGTAATGACACTACAGAAAATTTTGTAAAAAACTATGTCAAAGGGGAAACTAATTTCTTATTTAAGCTTTCATTTAACATTCAGTGTGAAAGACTCCAGATTGTGTCCTTAATTGGTGAACTACTGAAGCCAATGGAGGAAAACATCAGTTTGGCTCATTGTTTTATGGATTTATATACTAATTACTTTAAATGATAAACTCTAAAAATGGTATATGAATAATAAAACCCAGATCAGATATATATTTTTTCTTTGAAATTTACATCTCTTCTTAGAAAAGCTTATAAAGGCTTTATTTTATCAACCATAATAGGTTGCAGGTAACTATAGTTTCTGAGATCAAATTCTGATTAAAAGTAGATTCATCCTAGAGAGGGTTAAACCAGGCTGCTCCTTGGAGGCAAGGATTCTGGGGCTTTGCCTGACATACTTTGGACATGTTGTAAGGAGAGACAGGTCTTTGGAGAGGGACATCATGCTGGGCAAAGTGGAAGGACAGCGCAGGAGGGGAAGACCCTCTATGAGGTGGATTGATTCAGTGACTGGGGTAATGGGGATGGGTGTGTCGGAGGCAATGAGATTGGCACAGGATAGAGCAGGGTTTAGGGCTGTTGTACATAGGGTTGCTATGAGTCGCAAACGACTTGACGGCACATAACAACAACAACAATACAATTATCATGCCTTCAGTACACAGTCTCCTACATTACCAGGAATGTGAGCTAGATGTTGAATTACTGATAAATAAAGCTTTGAGAAGTGGAAAAATAAGTTCGTGGCTATCCCCAAAGACTAGAAAAGTGTTTAATGTTGCTAAGAAATATTTCATATTTAACAAAAGCTGAATAGAAAATAAAATTTTGATGATGAACTTTATTTTCTAGACAGACTTCTTAGAAAAATATATGCCTCATTATGTAAAACACCAACTAAGTCCTTAAAAAAACTCAAAACCTAGAAACTGCTACTTTCCTGTTTTAATTATCTTAATTCATTAATTCAATGTGTTACATTGATATTTAAGTTAATACTGTTTAATGTTCTACACATTTTATTCCCTGATTATTTTTAAGCCTCCAAAACTGCTTTTGTACCAAAGAGACTACAATTTTGAGGAAATTCTATAAAAAATAGACAATCTCTAAATGAGAATTCAGTGTATTTCCACCCCCACCCCATAATAGACTCCTTCTTTAAATTCCTAGTCCACAGCTCAGATTGATGAATCTAAAATATACAGAGTTTAAAGCAAGGAAGATTGTGCAAATATAGGAAATTAGATACAGTCCTATTTGCATTTTAGAACATTTTGGTCATCACTAGACACAACAGAAATTACTGGCATCAATCAGTGAAGTCTTTAAAAACCAAAAACCAAATGCATTGCTGTTGAGTCAATTTCAGCTCATAATATCCTTTGGTAAGAGAACAATCATGCTCAATACGGTGCCCAAGGCTGTATTCTTTAGGGAAACAGACTGCCACCACTTTTCCTTAAGAAAGGCTGATGAATGTCAACCACCGACTTTTTGGTTCTAACACAGAACAGATCATCTTCTTTACCTGACAACTGACAACGAGGATGGATAAAAACAATTGGAGCATGACCTATTTTATTATTTTTCAATGATCAGCTGCAAATCTATCCATCAACAGTAAAATTCAGCCTCAGAGTTCTCTGCTAACATGCCAAGTGCAACAGAGGTCATATATATGATCTTGCTTTCTAGTGAATTGGCTATAGGAATCTGGGGAAATGGATTCATTGTACTGGTTAACTTCTTTGGCTGCCTCAGAAGAAGAGATATTTCATTAGTGGACACCATCCTAGTCAGCTTGGCCATCTCCAGAATCTCTTTGTTGTGTGTAATATCCTTAGATGGCTTTATTATGGTGCTTTTTCCAAACGTGTACACCCATGGTGAAATAATGAGCGTTTTGGATATTTTCTGGACACTTACCAACCATTTAAGTGTTTGGTTTACCTCTTGCCTCAGTATCTTTTATTTACTCAAGATAAGCAATGTCTCCTGTTCACTTTCCCTCTGGCTGAAGATAAATATCAAAAGGGTCATCCTTGGGATTCTTCTCGGGTCTTTTCTTATCACCTTACTTATTTGCATTCCAATGAGCTACTATTTGCATGATGATTTTCGTTATCAATTCAAGGATGATAATGGAGAAAATAAAACTTTGGAATTTGAAGTGAGTAAAATCCTAAATGCTTTGCAACAGATATTCCTGAATTTAGGGGCACTAGTTCCTTTTGTTCTCTCTCTGATATCATTTCTCTTGTTACTTTTCTCCCTATTTAGACATACCAAGAATATAAAATTTCATGCCACAGGGTCGAGAGACCCCAGCACAGAGGCCCACATGAGGGCCATAAAGACAGTGGTCATCTTTCTGCTCCTCTTCATTATTTCCTATACCCTCTTTCTTGTAGTAACTTCTAGCTTCCTGATTCCTCAGAGGAAATTAGTGGTGATGTTTGGTGGCATCATAACAATCATTTTCCCATCAGGCCATTCATTCATCTTGATAATGGGGAACAGCAAGCTGAAGGAGGCTTTTCTGAAGCTGCTAAGGTTTATGTGGGCTCATACAACACTTTGTTCTATACAAAGTCCTCGAGAGACTCTTGAATAAAAAGAGATTCAACAAACAACTTTTTCTTCTTTCTCCATGTCACTGTATTTGTTTGTTCTTAGATGCCTTGAGTATCATGAATATATATAATCATTAATATCTGTAGTTATTCTAAAGATAACTTTTGTGTTTCTTCGCATTTCTGTATTGTTTAATTTCTAATCTAAAGTCATCTGCGAAATTAGTTCAGGACAGAGCAAACTTCAGAGCTATGTTGCTATGGGTTAAAGGAGACTCAACAGCACATAACAACAACAAAATCATCTTCAAACCACTATGTTTTCTTTGCCTCTATAGGAAAAAAAAAAATCTAAATTGGAACATTTTGCATCATTGCATAAATGCAAAGATATTCTGTTTCTTATTGCCATATTACTAATAAGGAAGGAGTCTTGGTAGTGTAATGGTTAAATGTGCACTGCTTTGTGGGATTAAAAAACTAACCCTTTGTGCCCTTCAAACTTACAGTTTAAAAGACTCCATAGTTGTAGTTCTCTCTATATGATCACTATGAATTATAATTGACTCTATAACACACATCAACAATGGCAAAAGCCACTGAATCAGTGTATGGAAGAAATTCAGGCAAAACAGCTCTAAGGAACAAATTTTAAAACACATTAGCCTTTCCTGTAAAAATCAGTCATTTAAAAAATATATTTTTTAAAAAATATATATCTGTTCGGTGTAAATCAAGACTGTTATTATTATTGCTGTTATGTACCATCCAGACAGAACCAACCCATAGCTGACCCTCCAGTGGGTTTTCAGAGGCAGTAATCTTACAGAAGGAGATTGCCCATCTTTCTCCCATGGAGCAGCTGGTGGATTTGAACTGCTTACCTTTCAGATTGCAGGGCAGATTCTTACCAATCTCTTTTTTAACTCTGTTTTCATTTATTTCTAAATGGTTTCTCCTGGTCAAAAGGGGAGGGAAAAAAAGTCTTTGATGAGACTTTTCCCAGAAAAAAATATATATGATGTAGGAAAAGTGAAATGATCTCAATACAGAAGGTTTTAGGAGTCAATCTTCAAAAGACTTTTTAGAATGCCCTAACATTCTAGACTCAGTTTGATTTTTACATATTTTCCTCTTCACATCTCTCTGCTTTTTGTTTGCTATGATATTTTATGAACAAACAACTAGGGCTTTTTTTTAAGGTATGATTTTCATTCCTTTTCGTTCACATTAGGTAAATGTAAGAAATAGGAGGGAGAATTTACGTTGGAACACTCTTTAAAAGAAAAGTAAAAACTTTATTCTTTTTTTTATTGGTTAGATTCAAATTTCTTTGGGCTAATCCGTGTTTCCACACAAAGGAGAAGGGTGGAAAACCAACCCTAGTAAAATAAGTCCCATATGCCCACTCTTCACTTACTGACATGGTTAGATTTTTTTTTTTTAGTGTCATTATGGGACTCTAAAGAGTGTTAGGTAAAAAAAGGAAAATACTACATCAGATCACAAGATATAATTGTATCATTATAGCTGCCAAATCACCTAAAATCATGATTTATCCAAGTTTACTCAAATGTTAGCCACCACAGCCAACATTACTCTTGCCTTACACCTCAATGGCTGTCATAATTAGATGTACATCTTTAATGTGCAAAGCAGTAGATTTTTAAACCTCTGTAAATAGAAAATATTGGAAAACAAGATGATCAATAAGACTCCAGTACTATTCCTTGAAAATATTTTGTGGAAAATTATACACTTGTTATATACACACCTAGAGAAATTACTATGAGTTGAGAAGCTATACACCTTATAATAAAGATTCTTAAAGCCAGATAAATTTAAAATTCTTTTTACAATTGTATAAAATAATGATTATTATCCAAATGATATCTCTTCAAGAATAAAATGGCCATGAAGAACACACCCCATATTAATTAAACTATAGAGAAAAAAATCTTTATGTGACAGTTGATCTTTTATTCAACTCTTAACAACTGTATTGAGAGAAAGTCCTAGAAAATATTGCCACGTGTCTGCCTGACTAAAACACTATCGGTTCTAATTAGATTTGTAGCATAGCCTTCACATCAAAATGAAGGCAAAAAATATCAGCTTCTGACTCAATGTCAATTCTTTATTATCTTATTGTATTGGCCATTTCCAAAGCTAAAATCCATTTCCATCAAGGAAACATGGTTTGTGTGCAATTTCAAAGTTATGGTGATGAAAATTAAGCCCCATTTATAAGTAATATTCTCTGTTAAACATATGGTTTTGTGGCTCTGCCTGCAAAACTCAATTTGATAGGATCAAATGAACATTATTTACAGGAAGAAGACTATTGCAAATGCATGAAATAAAATCTTGTTGCATTTGCATAACAGCAAAGAGATTCAGCCAAGAGATTCACTTAGGTTATAACACACTTAAAGGTAATAATTATAGTTTGTCCAGGCTAGAAATGGCTACTTAAGTTGTTTGGAGTAATCAGTTTAGTCTTTACGAATATAGAAACAATCTTGTTTCAGAGAAGAGTTGGCCACTTTCAAAAATTATGTCAAAGTGAAAATGATGATGGTAGATGGTTTGAAGATTTTATTTTTCATTCTCCAACTGGTCATCAGTGTGTTCTCAGTATAAACATGTTCAGTACAGAAGACATCATATTTCTGATCATATCAGCTGGAGAATTAATAGTAGGATTATTGGGGAATGGGTTTATTGGACTAGTAACGTGTATTGACTGGATTAAAAAGAAGAAGCTCTTTTCAATTGACTACATCCTCATCAGTTTGGCTATCTCCAGAATTTGTCTGATCTGTGTAACAGTGCTCCATATCATCTTACTGGAATTCTACCCTGATTATATTATAAATGAGAAACTAAGACTACTCATTGGCATCGTCTGGGCATTCAGCAATCAATCAACTAGCTGGTTTGGCACTTGTCTTAGTGTCTACTATCTCCTCAAGATAGCCAATTTCTCCCATCAACTTTTTCTCTGGCTAAAGTGGAGAATTGACAGGGCTGTTGTCCATATTCTGTTGGGCTGCTTGACCATCTCCTTGTTGATCATCCTTCCAATAGTAATAATACTTGGTTGTGATTATCAGTTGTATATAATTAAGAATCAAAAAAGCAACTTCACTGAAATGTTTGATATGAGTAAATTCCATTACTTCTATATACTCAATATCTTTGTCTTATTGGGAATTGTCCCACTTACTGTGTCATTGATTTCATTTTTCCTTTTAATTATATCCCTGTGCATACATACCAAGCAAATGAAAAATAATGTTACAGGTTGTAGAGACCCCAGCATGACAGCTCATCTGGGAGCCATGAAAATGGTAATTTCATTTCTTTTCCTCTGTTTTGTATATTATTTGGCTACTCTTTTGGTGTCCTATAGTTACCTAATGATAAGAAAAAAGCTAAGTGTGCTGTTAGGAACAACTGTGTCAATTCTCTATCCCTCAGTTCACTCACTTATTTTAATTCTTGGGTATAATAAGCTCAGGCAAGCATCTGCCAGGATGCTGATATGTGGGAAAAGAGCCTGTTTGTTTTAAAATTTTAGTTATAAGTGAATTTTAAAGCATTTATTCTTTTCCTAAAAAATAAGGTCCGTAAGTGGTATAAAGATATTGTGCTACATTATGAAATAAAATATTGGTGCTTCAAAGCCACTCAATTATTATGGAAGAAAGACCTGGAAACTTGAGTTTGTAAATACAGTAGTCAAGAAAACAATGTGGAACAGTTAGTTCTACTTGGTAATATGGGAGATTACCATGAGTTGGAATTGAGGATTTTTTAAAAATAAAAAAAAATTATAACTTATATTCTTGAGACATTGTAATACTCTAGATAGCCTTGTTTTCAGAGTTAACTTTTCTACTAGTTATTTAAAGAGTTCACATTTCTCTTTTGATTCTCTCATTCCAAATTTAGCATGTATTGCTTAGTTAAACTCTTATAAGATTGTTTTCCTGGACCACAATGAAACAGACTTGAGCTGCACTTAATTTTACATAAATCTATACCTATATCTCTATATCTATACTTAAATTTTGTGAAATTAAAGATTAAATTTTGCAGTTTTCCTATTTGTCCAAAAATTATTATGAGTCCTTTACTATACTCTCTTCATATTTCTTAGACTGGACTTATAAACTAGAACCTCAAATCTCCACTGCCCTGTGTGTGTTTCAATTTCCTATTATTCATTTTATCTCTCTCTCTCTTCCCAGCTGGAGGATGCTTTAGGTGGTCTTCAGGTAGTTATTTCTTAGTTCTGGAAACTCCTATTCATTACTCTTGGAATTAAGTTTCTCTTCAGATGGCTTTCTTTTCAGGCAAGGTCTGCATGGCAATTGAACTCATTAAAAAAAAATCTCTCTCCATACAACTATTCTGGAAGGCAGTTTGGTGCTTCCTGAAAAAGCTGAAAATAGAAATTCCGTATGATCCAGCTATTCCATTGCTCAGAATATACCCCAAGGAAATGAGAACAGAGGCTTAAATGGAAAGTTGTGCACCAATGTTCATAGGAGCACTATTTACCATTTCAAGAACATGGAAACAGTCCAGACGTCCAACCATGACAAGCGGATTGAAAAATTGCGGTATTTTCATCAATGGAATACTACGCAGCACACAAGAGCAATCATTTTGTAAATTAATATCCAACTTGGGAGAGATTGGAGCCTATTATGCTGAGTGAACTAACTTAGTCCCCAAATGACAAATACTGAATAAAACCATTATTGTAGAATGAGTATGAGGATCCAAGGTCAGAGGGGAGGGTCGAAATATAGAGGGGAGGGTGGAAATATAAGGGTAAGGATGGGGGTAAGGATGTTAATATAGGTTTGCACAATTTGATGGGTGGCTGGGGTAAAGGAAATTGAAAGGATCTTTTGTGAAAAATAATATACTCAAACTTTGTGAATAAATCAGAGTAATATTAAAAATTATTTTAAAAATCAATATTTTTTTTAACTGCCTGGTATGTGTAAGTCATGACAGTTCTTATAATTGGCAATTACAATTTTAGGGAACTGCTTTCAAATGACTCCTTAGAATGCACTTGCTAACCTTCTCAAATAATGATTTTTCTGTAGACTCTTCTTCATGTGTCTCTTTTTTCATGTTTTAATATCAATTAAATTTTTGAAGTACACATGTCATGCTTTCCTGGTATACATTAAGCTAACGTAAAAAGTAGAAAAAAACAACATATATATTTACGTTGGGATACATATCTAAAACAAGAATGAAAATTCTGGCATTTGTGATATGTTGACTAAAATTGCTTTTAGGCTAAATTGTATTTCCACAAAGAAGGGTAACACCTAAATCACATAAACCAAATACACCCACTCCTAAAAAAAACAAAATTAGCCTTAAAAGACCATGTTGTTAAGTTAAAAGCTATGTTAGGCCAACATGGAATATTACCATATTAAAACAGAAAATGGAGGATGGTTACGTAATAACATAACTTCCAAACTACACGATTATATAAGTGGCAAACAACATACAATCATGGCACAGCCAAGCCGGCACATAACTTTAATTGATGTCAATCTTGCCTTGTATGTTAGCACTTGTTAATGTCAGACGCATGTCATAAATGTGCAAAATAGTCAGATAATTGTAGTTGTTGCTGTTTTTATATGCCGTTGAGTTGCCTGCAACTCATAGCAACCCTATGTACAACAGTCCTAAACCCTGGCTACTCTAGACTGTGCCCAATCTCACTGTCTCAGACAGACCTACCCTGATTACCTGAATCATTGAATCAATCCACCTCATAGAGGGTCTTACCGTCCTGCTCTGTCCCTTCATCCTCCCAAACTTGATATTCCTCTCCAAGGAATGGTACCTCCTTGCAACATGTCCAAAGTAAGTCACATGAAGCTTCAGAATCCTTGCCTCCAAGGAGCAGCCTGGTTTAACCCTCTCCAGGATGAACCTGTTTGTTTTCTTAGCAGTCCATGATATATTCAATACTCTTATCCAACACCACAACTCAAAGGCATCAATTCTTCTTCTATCCTCTCAAGTCATTGTCCAACTCTCTGACGCATGGCAAGTGATTGCAAAGATCATGGCCTGTATCGGGCACACCTTAGTCTCTAGAGTGACATCATTACTCTTCAGTACTTCGGAGCTGTCTCTAAGGCAGACTTTCCCATCACAATATGTCTTCTTACTTCCTAGCTGCTGGTGCCAAGAGTATTGACTGTGGAGCCAAGCCAAAGCTGTTCACAGTCTCAATCTCTTCATCATCCATTATGAGGCTGCAAATTGGCCCAGATGTGAGACTATTTGTTTTCTTGACATCGAGCCTCAATCCATACTGAAGACTGCATTCCTTAACCTTATGCATCAAGCACTTCAGGTCCTCCTCAGTTTCAGCAAGCAGGGTTGTATCATCTGCATAATGCAGATTGTTGAAGAATCTTCCTCCAATCCTCATGGCACATATCTCCTCATACAGCCCAGATTCCTAGATAATCTGTTCTGCATATAGATTGAAAAGGTATGGAGATAGAACACACTCCTGGAGTACACCATTTACAATTTTGAAACATACAGTATTTCCTTGCTCTGTTCTGCTGACTGCCTCCTGGTCCAAGTACAGGTTTCACATAAACACATTCAAGTGCTTTGGTATTCCCACTCTTCTCAGAGTTAGCCACTATGTTGAAACTGTCAGCAACTTCATCTTGCTTTAATCCACAATTAACACCCTTGGCACTAGCAGTCAGGAAATCAGGAGACATAATGCACTAGGAAAGTCTGTAGTCAAGGACCTCTACAAATCATTCAGGAGTAATAATGTCAATTTGAGGATGAAGGTGCATCTGATTTAGGCTGGAGTCTTTCTTATCACTTACTATGCATCTGAGAGGTGGACAATGAATAAGCATGACAGAAAAGGAATCTATGCCTTTAAGCTGTGGTGTTGGAGAAAAGTACTGAACATTCCATTGATTGCCAAAAGGATAAACAAAAATGTCTTGCAGTCAGAGTGTTCTTTGGAGGAAAATATGATACAGCTTCTCCTCATTTACTCTGGGCATGTTGTTCAGAGGTGCTATTCCACGGAGAGTGAGATGATGCTTGGAAAGGCAGAGGGTTGGCGATAGAAAGACCCTTGACCAAATGGATTGACATGGTGACTACCACAATGGGCTCTAGGGTTTCTGAAAGTGTGAGGATGTCACAAGATAGGACAGTTCAGATTTGTTGTTCATAGGGTAACTATGAGTCATACTCAAATTGATGGTGACTAAAAACAAATTATAGTGGTAGAATGGCACTATTTATCAGAATGATGTTTTCTTTTAAAAATAGTATCTGGATACAGGGACTGAAACTTCCCTGGTGTAAGTTCCCTCCATTTGGGGATCCTTGCCTTCATGGCTGCAGGGCTATCCAGGGTCCACACAGGACAAGAGAGTTTGGGACAAAGAACTACAAGCAGGGGAAAGAGTTTCTCATCTTTCGGGGGTGGGGGACTGACTTGAGGACACCCCCCCCTTTACACAGATCGTCTAAGTTTGTGCCCCTGATTTCACACTGCTACGAAGACAAAGGAAGATATTAAGCTTCAGGAAAGAAAGTGCATGAGGTAAGACACTACTCCCCAGAGCCAGAATTTTTGAGTCCTTTTGGATAGACAGAGAACTGAAAATTCTCTGTGGCAACATCCCTCCATTTGGAGATCCTTGCCTTGAGGTTGAGGGTCCATCTCAGGTACTAAACAAGACAAGAGAGTTTGGACACAGAGCTACAAGCAGGGTAAAGACCTTTTCCACTCTCTCAGCCAGCACATTGAGCTGAAAGAGAGTTAACTTAAAACCCCCGGACAGAGACTGCTGGAGTGAGCACCTGGCTTTGCACCACTCAGCCACTCCATAGATAAAGTAGGACAAAAGAGTTGGGAAAAGGAACTGCATTAAAGTGAGATTCCTCCACGGATGCAGTAAAAGAATACAGAGAACCTGAAGGACTTTAAGAATGACAAATTATCCCAGAAAGGACTTTCACGGGAGTAAGTGACTCACCTCATAGTTTGAACATTAAAGCTGGCAACTAATCAATAACATCATAAAGATAAGAAATACTGATGACTTATCAAGATATAATAGAAACAATAGAAACGGCTGAATACTCACTTAGCAAGAAATATTTCACATAATGTTGAGAAAGCAGCAGGCACAGTAAAAGAAGGGACGTGGGAATTGTATACTAATGAAGGATTTTTTTTCTTTAAAAAAAAAAGAATAGTATGAATAAAACTGATCCAAACATTAAAAAAAATGGCAGATAATATTTCAGACCTAATAAATATCCCTGAGTCAAGAAGACACATACAAAAGAAAGCACAAATGATTGAAGAAATTATAGAAGACACATATAAAGGGAATACTGTAGAGGAATAGAACCAGAAGAAATATATTGAGGAGGAGTTCTTTTAACAGTCATGGAAGAAGGTGAAAATGATGGAAGAAACAATGGAAACCATTAGGAAAGCAACACTTCAGAGACACGGAGCCAAAAGAAATATACTGAAGAGGAGATACTGGCACAACTATGGAAGAAAATCCAAAAGAAGGAAGAAAGAATTGATATTATAAAAAAAAGGTATTTTAAAAGAGGTGATTTAAAAACTCTTCAGGAGACAAAGGGTACAGCCAACATTGCAATGGAACTAACAGAAACATATGAAAATGCAATCCAGAATATTAAGATCAAAAGGGCAGAAATGTCCTACATGCTTGAGGGCCAAAAGAGTAGAAGAGAAAAGATGAGCAGAGAGTCAGTGGGCTGAAAGACAAGAGCAGCAATGGAAATATACTAGAAGAAAAAATGAGAGATGCAACATAAAGAAAATGAAGAAAACATTGGAATCATGTGAGAAGACATCAATATGTATCTTTGATTGGAATTCCAGAATACAAGAGCAGCAGGGAAATCACTGAGAAAATTGTGGAAGGGTTACTAGAAGAAAACTTCCCAGGTATTATAAAGAACTAGGAAATCCACATTCAAGAAGCTCGGTGAACACCAAATAGAATAGACCTCAAAAGAAAAACATCAAGACATGACATATCATAGTCAAATTTTCCAAAATCAAAGGTAAGGATGGGATAGTAAAAGCTTCCACAAGAGAAACAAAGCATAACCTACAAAGAAAAAATAATTAGACTACGTTCTGATGTTTCAGCAGAGACAGGAACAAGAAGATAATGGGATGGCATATACATAATGTTGAAAGAAAACAATTGCCAACAGATGATCTTGTACCCAACAAAGCTCTCCATCAGATTTGAAGGAGGAACTGCATCCTTTGCAAAAAACTAAAGAAATTTGTGAAAACAAAAAAATTCTAGAAGAACTTTTAAGTAAAGTCCTTCACACAGAGACATCAAAGGAAAGCAGATGGACAGTAATAACAAGAAACAAACAAAAAAAACCACCCCAAAACAACAACAACAAAAACAACCCACAGCAACATAACAACAATAAGACCTGTTGTTGTTGTTATGTGCCATCGAGTCGCTTGCGACTCATAGCGACACTATGTACAAGAGCTCTAAATGTTGTTCTATCCTGTGCCAACCTAGCCATCTCTAATGCACTTATTCCCACCACTCCAGTCACAGAATCGATCCAACTCATCGAAGGTCTTCCTCTCCTTCGCTGTCCCTCTGCACTGCCAAACATGATGTCCCTCTCCAAGGACCAGTGTCTCCTTGCAACATACCCAAAGTGTGTCAGACAAAGCTTCAGAATCCTTGACTCCAAGGAACATTCCGGCTTCACCTTCTCCAGAACAAACCTGTTTGTTCTCCTAGCAGTCCATGGTATATTCAACACTCGTCTCCAGCATCACAGCTCAAAGGCATCAATTCTCTATCAGTCCTATTCACTGTCCAACTCTCTGATGCATAGCACGTAATTGCGAAGACTATAGCCCGGATCAGGCACACCTTAGTATCCAGTCTGACCTTGTTGCTCTTCAGTACTCTTGAGAGGTCCCTCACAGCTGACTTTCCCAGTGCAATTCATCTCTTGATTTCCTGGCTGCTGCTACCAAGAATGTTGACTGTGGAGCCAAATAAACGAAAACTGTTAACTATCTCAATCTCTTCACCATCCATACTGATGCTGCCAATTGGCCCAGTGGTGAGAATCTTTGTTTTCTTTATATTGAGCTTCAATCCATATTGAAGACTGCAGTCCTTGACCTTCTGCAGCAAGTGCTTCAGGTCTTCCTCAGTTTCAGCGAGCAGGGTT
>NW_006399817.1:2705276-2720760 GCF_000299155.1 Elephantulus edwardii | reverse complement strand
ACATCAGAGAGTTGGACAATGACTAGGGAGGATAGAAGGAGAATTGATGCCTTTGAGCTGTGGTGCTGGAGAAGAGTATTGAGGGTACCATGGACTGCAAAGAAAACAAACAGGTTCATCCTGGAGAGGGTTAAACCGGGCTGCTCCTTGGAGGCAAGGATTCTGAGGCTTCGTCTGACATACTTTGGACATGTTGTAAGGGACCAGTCCTTGGAGAGGGACATCATACTTGGGAGGGTGGAGGGACAGCACATGAGGGGAAGACCCTCTATGAAGTGGATTGATTCAGTGAGTCAGATAATTGGGACGGGTGTGTCTGAGATGGTGCAATTGACACAGGACAGAGCAGGGTTTAGGGATGTTGTACTTAGGGTCATTATGAGTTGCAAGATACTCGACGGCACATAACAAAAACAACAACAGATAAAAACGACATAACCTTGGTTACCATCTGTGTAGCAAATAATAGGCCTGCTGAATACATAAAGCATTTGTTAACAGACTTGAAGAATGAAACAGCACCACAGTAATAGTAGGAGACTAACATGATGTGCTTACCAAAGAACGTTGCTGTTGTTTTTGTATGTGCCTTTGAGTTGCATGTGACACATAGCAACCCTATGTACAACATAGCCCTGAACCTTGCTCTATCTTGAGCCAACTTTGACACACGTACCCCCATTATCCCAGTCACTGAGTTAATCAATCTTATCCAAGGTCTTCCTCTCTTGTAGTGTGCTGCTGCAATTCCAAGCATGAGGTCTTTCTCCAAGGACTGCTTCTTCCTTCTAACATGTACAAAGTATGTAAGATAGAAGTTCAAAATTCTTGGCTTCAAGGAACACCCTGGTTTCACCTTCTCCAGGACAAACCTGTTTGTTCTCTTAGCAGCGTATGATATAACCAATACCATTCTCCAGCACCACAATTCAAAGGCATCTATTGTTCTTCTATCATCCTTCTATCATCGTCCAGCTTTCTGATACTTAGAAAGTAATTTCAAAGACCATGGCCTGGATAGGTGCATGTTAGTCTCCAGACTGATATCATTGCTTTTCAGTACTCTATAGAGGTCCTGACAGCAGATGTTCCCAGTGCAATTTGTCTTTTGATTTCCTGGCTGCTGGTACCAAGAATGTTGATTGTGGAGCCAAGCAAGTTGGAGCTGTTAATCAAGAATATAATCCATAAAGAATGCAAAAGTTCATTACAAAGACAGAGGAAGAAGAAAAGACCAAGATAGAAGTCAGCAGAGACTCTGAATATTGCACTAGGGTGTTGAGAAGCCAAAGCAAAGGAAAGAAATTAAGATGTTAAGGAGCTGAATAGAAGATTTCAAAGGGCAGCACAGGAAGACAAAACAAAGTATTATAGAGAAATATCCAAAGAGCTGAAGTTATAGAAAGAAAAGGGATGAACTTACTCAGCATTTCTTAAGCTGGAGGAAATTAATAACAAACTCAAGCTTTGAGTTGCAATACTCAAGGATGCTGAAGGTGTAATGTGTAATGACCCAGGAGGCATCAAAAGAAGATAGAAGGCATGCAGAGTCACTATGCCAAAAAACATAGGTTGGCATAGTAGATTTCATGTAACAACATATAATCAAGAAGCAATGTTGGTAAATTAGGAAGTTCACACTTTCTGAGGGAATTCGTTAAAATATAAAGCCCCAGTAATTAACAGCATACTGACTGACACATTTGAACAAACAGATGCAGGCTAAGATGCACTTACAGGTTGTGCCAAGAAATCTAGAGGACAGCCATTTGGGCAACTGACCGGAAGAAATCCATATTTATTCCCATTCAAAGGAGGTTATCCAACAGAGTGTGGAAATTATCAAACAATATAATTAATATAAATGCAAACAAGACCCTGATGAAAATGATCCAAAAACAACTGGAACAGCACATCAACAGAGAGCTGCCAAATGTGCAGCCTGGACTTAGAAATGGCCATGGCGTTAGGGATTTTATAGTCAATGTTAGATGAGTCTTAGCTAAAATCAGAGAGTATCAGAGGAAAGTCTACCTGTGTTTCGTTGACTATGCAACATCATTTGACTGTTGTGGATCACAATAAACTGTGGTTTACTCTGAGAAGAATGGGAATCCCAGAACACTTGATTGTGCTTATGTGAAACTTATACTTGGACCAGAAAGCAGTCATCAAAACAGAACCAGGAAATACTGCTTGGTTCAAAATCAGGAAAGATACACACCAGATATGCATCCTATTTGCATATCTTTTCAATCTATATGCAGACCAGATCATCTGGGAAGCTGGAATCTATGAGGAGGAATGGAAGAAGACTTATCAACAATGTGTGTTATGCAGGTGACACCACCTTGCTTGCCAAAACTGAGGAGGACCTGCAGCATTTGATGCAGAAGATCATGGATTATAACCTTTAATATGAATAGAAGCTGAACAACAAGAAAACAAAGATTCTCACCACTGGGCCTATTGGCAGCTTCAAAGGATAGGTCAACTCAAAAGAAACTTCATAAAGATACAGAAAATCTACACTATATATTCAGCCAACTTGACCTTGCTCATATATTCCAAATACTGCATCCAACAAAACTCAATCCACTTTCTTAACAAGTCCATATGGTACATTCTTCAGAATCTATCACATATTAGATCACAAAGCAAGCCTCATCAAATTAAAAAAAGTGAAATGATACAAAGTATCTTTTCACACCACAATGCCATAAAACCAGAAATTAACCACAATAGGATAAAGCTTATAAAGGCACCAATGAGGAAACTCAATGACACCCTCCTAGAGCATTATTGCACTGTCAAAGAAAAAAAGAATGAAATTGAAAAGTTCCTTAAAATAATTGATAATGAAAACACAAAGTATCAAAACCTCTGGGAGGTAGTTAAGGCAGACCTCAAGGGCAGTCCATAGCAATAGGCAAACACACACACACACACACACACACACACACAAACCAAACCAAGAAAGGAGTAGAATTAATGATCTACTTCAACACCTTCATTAAGTAGAAAAAGAACAATAGTCTAACCCCACAGCCTCTAAAAGAAAGGAAATTAAAAGAATAAGAGCTGAAATAAATGAGATAGAAACCAGAAAAAAACAATTGAAACCATCAACAAAGCAAGTGGCAAACTTAACAACAGAAAAATGGAGAAGACACAAATAACTTGATTTAGGAATGATAGAGGTGACATTGCAGCTGAACCAGAGAAAACTAAATTTATACTATCAGAATATTAAGAAAAGCTATAATTTCTATATCTTTCTTGAAGTGCAATGTTGGGAGTAACAGGATTATATCCATATGCATACAAGAAAGTCCACTGAATACCACCATCGTTCAAATATATGCACCAACAACTAGAGCCAAAGAGTAAGAAATAGAAGATTGCTACCAAGTTTTGCAGACAGAGATTGATTGAAAATGCAATCAAGATGCATTAGTAATAATGGGTGACTGGAATGCAAAAATGGGAATAGAGAAGAAGGAACAGCAGTTGGAGAACATAGACTTGGTGACAAAAATGAAGCCGGAGATAGAATGATAGAATTTTGCACAATCAATGAGTTATTCATTGCAAATACGTTTTATAAGAAAAATATACACATGGATTTCACCTGATGGTATGCATAGGAATCAGATCGATTACATCTGTGGAAAGAATTACTGGAGAAGCTCAAGATCAGCTGTGACAACTAGGCAAGGTGCTTATTATGGAACAGACCACCAACTACTCATATGCAAGTTCAAGCTGAAGCTGAGGAAAATGAAATCAAGTCCACAGGAAACAAAATTAGACCTTGAGTCTATGCAACATGAATTTAAAAACCATCTCAGAAAAAAAAAAATAAAAAAAAATTTTAAAAAAATCATCTCAGGAACAGGTTTGAGGCACTGGACATTAATGAGTGAAGACTGAAGAAGCTGTGGGAAGATATGAAGAATATCATCCAGGAGGAATGCAAAATTTCGTGGCAAAGACAGAGGAAGAAGAAAAGACCAAGATAGATAGAAGAAACTCTAAATATTGCACTGGAGTGCTGAGAAGCAAAGCAAAGGGGAAAAATTAAGATGTTAAGGAATTGAACAGAAGATTCCAGAGGGAAGAGCAGGAAGACAAAGTAAAGTATTCTAGTGAAATGTGCTAGGAGATAGAGTCAGAAAATCAAAAGGACTGAACTCGCTCAGCATTTCTTAAGTGAAAGGAACAGAAGAACAAATTCAAACCTCGAGTTGCAATACTTAAGGATATTTTGGGCAGAATGTTAAATGATCCAGGAAGCATTAAAAGAATATGGAAAGAGTATAGAGTCATTGTACCAAAAGGAATTGGTGGACACAGAAGAATTTCATGAAGCAACATATAAAGAACCACCTGTGGTGATGACGGAAGAAGTTCAAGCTGCTCTGAAAGAATTGGTAAAAAACAAAGCCCCCGGAATTAGTGGCATACCAACTAATATATTTCAAAAAACAGATGCTGTCCTGGATGTGCTCACCATCAAGTTCTGCCAAGAAATCTGGAGGACAACCACTTGGTCAACTGGTTGGAAGAGATCTATATTTGTTTCCATTCCAAAGAAAGGTGATCCGACAGAGTGTGAAAATTATCGAACAGTATCAAAGATATTACATGCTAGCAAGTTCTGCTGAGCATTATCCAAAAATGACTGGAAGAACAGGTCAAAAGAGAACTGCCTGAAGTGCAGGCTAGATTTAGAAGAGGCACTAGGGATATTATAGCTAATGTCAGATGGATCTTGACTGAAAGCAAAAAGTACCAGAGGAATGTCTATCTGTGTTTCATTGACAATGCAAAGGCATTCACAAAATATTGCTGTACCCTGGGTAATCTTATTGTTATGAAAGCCTAATATCTATTAAGAAAAGATTCGCATAATGTCAAGAAAGTAGCAATCTATATCAGCCATTATGAAAAAAAAAAACAAACCAAAAAACAAAATAACCCTTCTCTCAAAAAAGCAGACCTAATGAATACCCCGACAGAGAGAAAGAAAAGAAATATGTTGATATCAAGTTATTTGATTAGCTACAGAAAATGATGCAAATATGGGAAGAAACAATGGAAGTCAATAAGAGAGCAAATACTTCAGAGACAACAATCTAGAAAAAATATATGAATGAAGAGAAACCTGAAGGGATATGGATGAAAATACAAAAGATGGAAGAAAAAAAAAGTGAAAGAATACACAAAGAGGTACAGGGAATAAAAAAAAAATAATCACAAGACAGAGTACAGTCACCACAGTACCGAAAATAACAGAAAAGCATGAAAATGAAATCCAGAATATTAAGCCTGAAATGACAGAAGTGTCCAACACGCTGATAGGACAGAAAAGTAGAACTGAAGATATGGAACAGAGAGTGAGCTGGAAGATAAGAGCCTTACTAGAAACATACTTGAATGCAAATCAGAGATGAGATATAAAGAAAATGAAGACAGCATTAGAATTATGTGGGATCATATTAAATAGAATAATATAGGTGTGATTGGAATTTCAGATTCAGGACGACAGGGAAATTAATGAGAAGATTGTGGAAGAAGTATTAGAAGAAAATTTCCCAGGTATTATTGAAGAATGGAGAAATCCACCTTCATGAAACACAGAGAACACCAAATAGACAAGACCCCAAAAGAAAAACACCCAGACATATGATAGCCAATTTCTCCAAATTAAAAGATAAGGATAGAATTCTAAAAGCAACACTTGAAAAACAAAGAGTTACCTTCAAAGGGGAAACAATTATATTAACTTCTGATTTCTCAGCAGAAACCATGTGAACTAGAAGGCAATGGGTTGCTATATACAGAAAGTTGAAAGCCAAGGATTCAGCAAAGCTCTATATCAAATTCAAAGGGGAAATTAGATTATTTGCAGAAAAGAAGGACCTCAAGGAATTTGTGAAAACAAGACCAAACTAAAAGAAATTTTAAGTAAAGTCCTACTCACAGAAACACCAATGGAAAGTGAATGGACCATAGTAACCAGAAACAACAGAAAAAGAAACAAGGCAAAATGCCAAAAGTAAAACTTTTCCTGACAATAATCATACTTAATGCGGATGGACTGAAAACACTAATTAAGAGAAAAAGGTAACAGAATGAATAAAAAAACCCCAAAGCCCATAAATATGTTGCCTACGAGAGATACATCTAAAAAAGGAAGAGAAAGACAGACTCAAAATCAAAGGCTAGAAAAAAATAAACCAGCCAAATGGCAAACTCAAAAAAGCAGGAGTGACAATACTAATTTCTGATAAAACAGATTTCTGAATGAAAACCGCCATCAAATGTAAGGAAGGGCATTACATACTAATTAAAGGCACAATACCTCAAGAAGACATAACCTTGGTCAACATTTATGCACCAAATGATAGACCTGAAAAATACATAAAACAACAGTTAACCAAATTGAAGAGATAAGTAGACAGCACCACAATAATGGTAGGAGATTTCAACACACCACTATCACCAAAGGATAGGTTAACTCAAAAGAAACTCTACAAATATGCAGAAGATCTAAACTATACAGTCAACTCAAACTTGTGGATGTATACAGAGTACTGCACCCAACTAAAACTCAATTCACTTTCTTCTCAAGAACACATGGTACATTCTCCAGAATCTAGCACATATTAGGACACAAAGTAAGCCTCAACAAATTAAAAAACATCGAAATAATACAAAGTATTTTTTCAGACCATAAAGCAATAAACTAGCAATTAAACACAGAAGAGTAAAGTTTACAAAACCACCCATGTGGAAACTAAATAACTCTCTCCTAGAATATGATTATGTAATAAAAGAAATAAAGAATGAAATAAGAAAGTTTCTTGAAATAAATGATACTAAAAATACAACTTATCAAACCTCTAGGACACAGCTAAGGTAGTCCTCAGGGGCAGTTCCTAGCATAGGCACACACATAAAAAAAGGAAGAAAGAAGAAGAATCAATGATCTAACTCAACACCTTCAGCAAATAGAAAAAGACCAACAATCTAATCCTACAACCTCTAGAAAAAAAGAGATCATTATAAGAACAAGAGCTGAAATCAATGAAAAAGAAAATAGAAAAACATATGAAATCATCAATAAGCCAGGAGCTGGATTTTCAAGAGTCAATAAAATTGACCAAAACCTGGCAAATTTAACAAAAGGGAAGGGGGGAAACACAGATAACTTGATTAAGAAAATAAGATGTGACATTACAACAGAACCAGAGCAAATTAAATCTCTAATTTCAGAATAGTATGAAAAGCTATACTCTGATAAATTTTAAAACCTAGAGGAAATGGATACATTTCTTGATAAGTGTGCTCTGCCAAGATTGACAAGGACAGATAAAGAATGCTTGAACAGACCCATCACAAGAGAAGAAATTGGAAAGGTCATAAAAAGCTTTGCGCATAAGAAAAGTCCTAGACCAGATGGCTTCAGCGCTGAATTCTACCAAACGTTCAGTGAGGATTTAGTACTCATTCTACTTAAATTATTTCAAAAAATTGAAAAAGAAGGATCACTTTCAGAGTAATTCTATGAAGCAAACATAACGCTAATACAAAAATCCTTAACAAAATCCTAGCCAATAGAATGCAAAAGCACATTAAGAAAAATAATAATTCACCATGATCAAGTGGGATTCATAACAGGTATGCAAGGATGGTTCAACATAAATAAAACAATCAACGTAACTCACTAGATAAACAAAGTAAATTACAAGACCCATATAATTTTAGCAATTGGTTCAGAAAAGGCATTTGACAAAATCCAACAACCCTTCTTGATAAAGACACTCAGCATAACTGGAATAGAAGGGAATTTCCTCAACATAGTGAAAATTATATATGCAAAACCAAGAGCCAACATCATTTTTGATGGAGAAAGACTAAGAGCATTTTTCTTGCAAACAGGGACCAGATAAGGACACCCACTGTCACCACTTCTTTCCAAAACTGTATTGGAAGTACTTCTTAGGACAATACAAGAAGGAAATTAAAGACATCCAGATCAGCAAAGACATGGTGAAACTGTCTCTATATGAAGATAATATGATAGCGTACACAGAAAATGCTAAAGACCCATCAAAAAAACTTAGAACTAATAGGCCAATTTAGTAGAGTGACAGAATATCTGATCAATATCCAAAAATCAGAAGGATTGCTCTACAGTAACAAAGAGAACTCAGAGAAGGAAACCAAGAAAGCAGTTCATTTACAATAGCCAACCACAAATTGAGAGTGAACCTAACTAGAGATACAAAAACCTATATAAAGAAAATTATGGAGCATTTCTGCAAGGCACAATAAAAGACCTAAAGAAATGGGAGAATGCACCCTGTTCATGGATATAAGACTCAATATTGTGAAAATTACAACTTACCAAAAGCAATCTACGTGTTCAATGCAATCTCAATCCAGATACCACATCCTTTTTTCAAGGAGATTGAAAGGGAAATTATCAAATTTATTTGGAGAGGCAAGAGACCCTAAGTGAGCAAACACTTCTGAGAAACAAAAATGAGGTTGGAGGCATAGCACTTCCTGACCTCGAAACCTACTACACACCAGTAGTAACCAAAACAGCATGGTACTGGTTCAATGACGTGTACATAGATCAATGGAACAGAATTGAGAACCCAGAAACAGACCCAGCTATCTATGGTCAACTGATACTCAACAAGGAAATCAAAGCAATCAAATGGGGAAATTATGACCTCTTCAACAAATGGTGCTGGCAGAACTGGACTTCCACTTGCAGAATGCTGAAACAGGATCCACATCTCACACCATACACAAAAATCAACACAAGGGGGATCAGAGACCAGGGAATAAAGTCCAAAGCCATAACATTCGTAAGAGACAAATTGATGTCAAGCTTAGAAGAACTAGTCCTCGGTATAAAGAGACTGCCAAATACAACCAGAAATGCACAATCTAATGAGGATAAAATTGATGCATGAGACCTTCTAAAGATTAAATCCATGTGTGCATCCAAAAGCTTTTTCCAACAGGGTGAAAAAAAACCCTACAGACTGGGAACAAACTTTTGGTAATACCATCTCAGACAAAAGTCTTGTAGCAAAAGTTGACAGTCCACAAGGAAAAGACTGATAACCCAATTACAAAATAGGCAGAAGACATGGAAAGAATTTTCACACAGGAGGATATTCAAATGGCAAACAGACACATGAAGAAATGCTCCAAATCACTGGCAATAAGAGAGATGCAAATCAAAACCACAATGAAGTACCAGTAACACTCCAGTAACAGTGGCAAAGTTTAACAGGCCAGCAGGTAATAAATGTTGGAGAGGATGTGGTGAGAAAGGAACTCTTATACATTGTTGGTGGGATTGTAAAATGGTACAACCATTCTAGAAGGAAGTTTGATGCATCCTCAAAAAGCTGAGCATAGAAATTTCATATGACCAGCTACATGGAATATACCCTGAGAATATGAGAACTGAGGCACAAACAGAGATTTGTACACCAATGTTCATAGCAGCATTATTCAACATCGCAATAATATGTAAACAGCCAAAATGTCCAACCATAAACAAATGGATTGAGAAATTTTGGTACATTCACACAATGGAATAATTTGCAGCACGCAGGAGAAATAACTAACTTGTGAGGGACTGGAGAGCATTATGCTGAGTGAATTAACTCAGTCCCACAAGGTTAAATATTGTATAAAACCATTATTGTAGAATGAGTATAAATGTCCAGGAGGGATAGGAGAGTTTGGAAGGAGAGGGATGAGAATGTGCAGGAGGTGGGGGTATTAGAGTTGTACAATTTGATGATTGGGAGGGTGTGGGAAAATGAGAGAATTTGTTCTTGAAAACAATGTATTTGAATTTTGTAAATATACTAGTAGAAAATTAAATAAATAATAAAAGGAATATATGATAAGGCATTATATGTACCACAGCTCAGAAGAAGAGGTACATCATCGCGTAGAGGATTGAGGGTGGAGGGACGTATGTAATTGTGCAATGAATATTTTTTTAAAAAGTGAACTAGTAGACAGGGAAGGGAGAAAGAGGAGGTAAAACATGCAGCAATGAGTGGATGAAAATCTAACTTCTCACAAATATTTTTATAATCATAATAAAATTTTATTTTAAAAAAGAAAAAATACAATGCAAAGGAGCAAGAATGTCACTTAAAAATCATTTTCCCATTTCATGTTTGTTTGTTGTATTTAAATGAAGACAATAAATTTAAAATTAATTGCAGATGCATATTTAGAGGCAAAACATACCAGAAAATAAATTTCTCTCTCCCTAAAAAAAAAAAAAAGAATCCAGAATAAGAGCTGCATAGTAAAGTGGACTTGGGTGGGGGGGATTGTGTAACAATGAAAGATTTTTTTTTCTCAAAGAGAAAACTGAGCTGGGGGAAGGGGTGTGCAGGAAGGAAATATGCAACAATGAATGAATGGAAATCCAAGTTCTCTATAAACTTTCATTAAAATCTCAATTAAAAAATTAGTTTATCCTTGAAAATAAAAGCCAACCTCAAACTGAAATACTTGGGAATGAACCTAACTACAGATACAGAAGACCTGTTAAAAGAAAACTACAGATAATTTCTGTGAGACACAATAAAAGATCCTTTTCAAAATGAAAATCCTACCAAAATCAATCTACATGTTCAACACAATCCCAATACAGATACCAAATTAATTTTTCAAGATCAAAAGGGAAATTGTCGAGTTTATTTGTAGAGGAAAGAGACCCTAAATATGCAAATCATTTCTGAGAAACAAATATGAAGTGGGAGCATAGTACTCCCTGATCTCAAAACCTACTGCACAGCAGTAATAACAATAACCACATGGTACTGGTTCAACAACAGGCACATAGACCAAAGGAACAGATGAGACTCCAGAAATGGGCTTCTTTATGTATGGTCAATTGATATTCGATAAAGAAATAAAACCTATCAAATGAAGAAATGGCAACCTCTTCAACAAATGGTGTTGACAAAACTGGACTGCTATCTGTAGAAAACTGAAACAAGAACCATACACCAAAATCAACTGAAGGTGGATCAGAGACCTAGGAGTAAAGCCCAAAACCATAAAGTTCGTCAGAAACAAACTGGGATCAGGTTCAGAAGGCTTAGTCTATGGTATAAAGAGAGTGCCAAATACAGCCAGAAATGCACAATCTGGAGAGGATACAATAGATGAATGAGACTTTCTAAAGATTAAAATCTCTGTGTTCATCAAAAACTTTTTTCAACACTGTGAAAAGAAAACCTACCAACTGGGAAAAAACATTTGGATCATCTCAGTCAAGGGTCTCATAAAAAAAAATGTACAAAATACTCCTGGGCCTCCAGAAGAAAAAGATTGATAACACAATTACAAAATAGGCAAAAGGCATAGAAAGACTTTTCACAGAGGAAGACATTTGGATGGCCTGTAGACACATGAATAAATGTTCAAAATCACCGGAAATAAGAGAGATGCAAATCAAAACTACAAGAAGGTACCATCTCACCCCAGTAACAGTGGCAAAATTTAGCAGGGCAGAGAGTAGTAAATGTTGGAGAGGATGTGGAGAGAAGGGAATTGTCATACACTGTTGGTGGAATGGTAAAATGGTGCAACCACTCTGGAATTCACTTTGGAATTTTCTCAAAAAGTTGAACATAGAAACTCTGTATGACCCAGCTATTCACTAGTAGAAATGTACATCAAGGAAATCAGAAATGAGACACAAATGGAGATTTGTACACCAATGTTCATATCAACATTATTCACCATTGCAAGAATGGGAAAACATCTTAAATATCCAACCATAACTAAATGGATTGAGAAATCAGTACATTCACGCAACACTATGCAGCACTCAGGAACGACAATTTCAAAAAACACTACATAACTTGAGAGAAACTGGAGAGAAACTGAGTGAACTAATTCAATCTCATAAGAGCAAATACTGCATAAGAGCACTCTTGTATAATAAAAGTATAACCAGTAAAACGTGTATTGGAACCCAAGGAGAAAAGGAGTCGAAACAGAGGGATGAGGATGGGTAGAGGTGAAACCACAGTGTTGCACACTTTGGTAGGCGGCAGGAGGGGCTGAAGGAAATAGGAAGGATCCAGCGGAGACTTGAAAAGACAGAGTAATGATGGACAAGATCCAATGGTGATTAATTTTATAAAACATAATGCATGGGAATGGTAGTATGAAACAATGTGAATGAAATATAATATTAAAAACAATGTATACAAACTTTGTAATCAAACCAATACAAAATGTAAAACAAAACAAAAAATGTTATATTTTATTTATATGCTTATCTAGATAAATTATTATAATATAGGTGTGAGGGGAGTATTGGAAACTGACTGACTTAGATTAATTTGAAGTTTTAATTTCTGTAATTTTCTTTATAATACTTTTTTATCTAAAAACCAGTCTTTCAAGAATTGAATTGTCATGAAGAACTCTTACAATATTAAATAAAACAAAACGTTTAAAATCTTATCTAGTATATTTGATTTCTAAATAATAACTGTACAGAAAGTTATGGTTAGTAAATATTGCCATGTGCCTCTAAAAAATGACATTAATATTTGTAGCATGTTGTTGCCTTTGAATGTCCTTTAACTCATAGTGACCCTATGAACAACTTATCTGAACCTTGCCTTGTCCTGAGCCAGTCTCACCACTTCTGACCCACCTGACCACATTGCCATAGTCAATGTGTGAATCCAGTGCATGCAGGGTCTTCCTTTCCTGTGCTGACTCTCCATCCTTCTAAGAATTATGTCCTTTCCCAAGGACTGGCTCTTCCTGACATCATGCCCAAAGTACGTGAGACAGTATAAAAATCCTTGCCTCCAAATAGCAACCTGATTTCACCCTCTCTAAGACAGATCTGTTTATTTTCTTAATTGTCCAGGGTATGTTTAATACTTTTCTCAAGCACCACAGTAAACATCAAAATATTACTGTATAAATGAATATTAACTCTCTACAATTTGATTGCACTGACTGTTATCAAAACTATAAGTGGGTTTCCATCAAGGAAAATAGATTTATGAATAATTTAAAATTCATAGTCATAAAAAATAGTTTTATTTGCAATTTCTTATCTTTATTAAGCACATGATTATTTTGGCTTCCTCTTTAAAACTTCATTTGACCAATCCAAATATTCATCACTTAGAGGAAGAAGCCTATTGCAAATTCATGAAATAAAATCTTACTGCATTTGCATGAAAGCAAACAGTTTCAGCCAACAGTTTTAGTTATAAGTCACTAAAGAGTAATAATTATCACTTACCCAGCCTCCCAGCCTATAATAGTTGTTTTATCTGTTTGTTGGGAGTAAGCAATTCATTTAGTCTTCATGTATGTAGAAAAACAGTCTTATTTCAGAGAACAGGTCATTTTCAAGAATGATGACATAAAATTATTGCTCCATTTGAAGATTTGAAGATCTTATTTCTAATTCACCAGCTAGTCTTCTGTAACTAAACCATCTGCAGTGACATTCAGATAAGTGTATTCTCTGTATAAACATGCTCAGTACAGAAGACATCATATTTCTGATCATAACAGTTGGTGAATTAATGATAGGATTGTTGGGGAATGGACTTATTGGACTAGTAACCTGCATTGACTGGATTAAGAAGAAAAAACTCTCTTCAATTGACTGTATCTTCATCAGTTTATCTATTTCCAGAATATGTCTGATCTGTGTAATAGCAGCAAATATTATCTCAGTGTTGCTCTGCTCTCATCAATATTTAAATAAGAAACCAAGTATGTTCATGATTATCTTCTGGACACTCAGCGATCAATTAGCTAGCTTGTTTGGCACTTGCCTCAATGTTTTCTATCTCCTTAAGATAGCCAATTTCTCCCATCCACTTTTTCTCTGGCTGAAATGGAAAATTGACAGGGCTGTTGTCCATATACTGCTGGGCTGCTTGACTATCTCTTTGTTGATCATCCTTACACTGATAATAATTCTGAATTGTGATTATCAGTTTTTTGTAATTGAGAATCAAAAAATCAACTTCAGTGACGTGTTTGATGTGAGTAAATTCCATCTGTTTACTGTACTCAATATTTTTGGTATATTGGGAATTGTTCCACTTTCTGTGTCATTGATCTCACTTTTCCTTTTAATTATATCCCTCTGGAGACATGATAAGCAAATCAAATATGCAATTAATGGTGATAAAGACCCCAACGCAGTAGTCCATGTACAAGCCATGAAAACTATTACTTCATTCCTTTTCCTTCTTATTGTATACTACTTAACTTCTATTTTTCTGGATTGTCTCATGACAGAAATGAAGAAAGCTGTATTGTTAGGAGAGATTCTATCAATTCTCTATCCTTCAGTCCACTCACTTATTTTAATTCTTGCATGTAACAGATTGAGAGAAGCATCTGCGAAGATGCTGATATGTGGAAAAACAAACTGCATGATGTAAAATTTTTACTTAAAGCATTTCTCTTTCTTCTATTAAAAAGAAAATTTTTTATTCCCTTTCTCACTGTTATCCAGTTAGTCTATTTTGAATGCACTTATTTAAGTGTTATTGAGCCCTATTAACAAATTATGAGGTCCCTGAGTAGTGCTACCGACATAAAGATTAGTTATTAGAACACATTCAGTGGGTACTGAAGAAGAAAGACCTGGCATTTGAGTCTGTAAAAAGAGTAACTAAGAAAATGATATGAAGTGACTGTATTTGGGAACATAGGGATTCATCATGAGTTGGAACTGACAAAATGCTATTTTATTTTGTTTGGGGTTTTTTTGCTTGTTTGGAGGCATCTTCATACTTCAAACATTCTTATTTTTATAGTTCTTTTCTTCTAACTGATTTGAAGAGCTTGTATTTCTTTTTTTTTTGTCATCTCATTACAAATGTTAGGGGTATATTGCTTAAATGAATGTAGGATTTCCTTTTGAACTATGATGAAGGCTAACAGAGTTGTACTTTTTGGTTTCCTATCTTTTTAGATACACTTTAAATTTTTTAAATTATATATTAATTGTTGTTCTTGTTACACCTGTGACTCGTAGTAACCCTATGTACAACAGCCCTAAAACTTGCTCTAGCCTGTGCCAACCTCACTGTCTCCTACACACCTATCCTGATTACCCCAATCACTGAATCAATCCACCTCATAGAGGGTCTTCCTCTTCTGCGCTGTTCCTTCACCCTCCCAAGCATGACGTCCTTTTTCAAGGACTGGTCCCTCCTTGCAACACATCCAAAGTATGTCAGATGAAGCTTCAGAATCCTTGCCTCTAAGGAGCAGCCTAAGTTAAACCTTCAAGAAAGCTTAAGATACAAACTGTCAGATCATGGGTTGGACAATGGAAGATATTTTCTGAAGGGACTTGGTAGATGAGAAGGGTTATCCTGGTGGAGGGTGGAGCTGGGAAGTAAGTGGGTAA
>NW_006399817.1:2703641-2705176 GCF_000299155.1 Elephantulus edwardii | reverse complement strand
AAATGTTCTGGGATTCCCATTCTTCTCAGAGTCAGCCACAGCTTGTTGTGATCCACACAGTCAAAAGCCTTTGCATAGTCAATGAAGCACAGAGAAACATCTTCTGGTATTCTTAGCTTTCTGCCAAGATCCATCTAACATTAGCTATAATATCCCTAGTACCATGACCTCTTCTAAATCCAGCCTGTACATCTGACAGTTGTCTATTGACATATTGTTCCTAACCCAGGTAACCTCAGGCTGCATTGGCCAACATGCACACCGAAGCATTGCCATGAAGAATAAGACCTAGCCAGTCAATAAATGCACTTAAGGTGAGTGGACTAATTGCACCATCAAGAGAAAAAGAGTGGCAGAATGGATAAAAAACAATGCCCATCAATATGTTGTCTATAAGAAAGACATCTAAGAAATGAAGAGAAAGATAGATTCAAAGTCAAAGACTGGAAAAAATATATCAAGCAAATGGTATCTACAAAAAAATAAAGAATGGCAATATTAATTTCTGATAAAACAGATTTCAGAATGAAAACCACCATGAAAAAAAGGAAGGGCACTATATAACCAATTAGCAGCATCAAGATGGATGGTGAAGAGATTGAAATTTTTCACAGCTGTAGTTTGCTTGACTCCACAATCAACACTCTTGGCACCAGAAGCAAGGAAATTAAAAGACATATTGTGATGAGAAAGTGTGCTGTTAGGGACCTCTCCAGGGTACTGAAGAGCAATGATGTCACTCTGGAGACTAAGGTGCATCTGATACAGGCTATGGTCTTTGTGATCACTTGTCATGCATCAGAGAGTTGGACAATGACTAGGGAGGATAGAAGGAGAATTGATGCCTTTGAGCTGTGGTGCTGGAGAAGAGTATTGAGAATACCATGGACTGTAAAGAAAATGAACAGATTCATCCTGGAAAGGGTTAAACTAGGCTGCTCCTTGGAGGCAAGGATTCTGGGGTTTTGTCTGACATATTTTGGACACGTTGTGAGGAGGGACAGTTCCTTGGAGAGGGACATCATGCTTCGAAGGGCAGAGGGACAGCGCAGGAGGGGAAGACCCTCTATGAGGTGGATTGATTCAGTGGTTGGGGTAATCGGGATGGGTGTGTCAGAGGCAGTGCGATTGGCACAAGACAGAGCTGAGTTTACGGCTGTTGTACATAGGGTCGCTATGAGTTGCAAGAGACTCAAAGGCACACAACAACATCTACTTTCTAAACAACATGCCTCTGGAAACTCTATGAACTTAGAAAAACAACAATAGTTATAGAACAGGTTCAGGTCTTTTGGTTATAGGGCCACTATGAGTCTTTTTCAACTCGACCACACTTTACTACAACAACAAAGCATAATAACACCACAAATTAAAATTTCCTTACGTTTGTTTCTAGTCATTATGTAGCACTAGCCAGCATCTTTCTATGTTCTTTTTTACATTTAACTTTCATCTGCTTAAAAAAATAAATAACAATGAAAAACCTTCTGTTTTTGAGAAAATAATGTGCTAGGGCTTCTAATTCTAGGCTTTGA
>NW_006399817.1:2700004-2703541 GCF_000299155.1 Elephantulus edwardii | reverse complement strand
ACAGAAGGAGAGTGGATGCTTTTGAGCTGTGGTGCTGGAGAAGGGTACTGAATGTACCATGGACTGCCAGGAAAACAAACAGATTCATCTTGGAAGCGGATGCCACTGCTACTACCAAATATATAGTAATTAGCATTTTAATTTAAATATTGATTTTTAATCTCACAAAATTAAATATTTCTAGAGAAGTTTGCCTATTTGTCCAAAAATTATTGTCAGCCCTTAGTTGTTTTCCCTTCACTACACTGCTGAGTCAGGCGTGAATATAATCTAGGATCTCAGACCTTTCACTTCCAAATATTTTAAAAGCCTTTAAGTTTTAATTGGTTGCTTGTTTAATTGGTTGCTTGTTCACTGTTGTTTTTGTTGTTATTGTTGTTTTTTAAGTCTTTTCCCAGTCAGATAAAAGTATTGGGACAAATAGAAATAGTCAATTAGCTTCTCTCAGTTTTTATCCTAACCTCTCCTCCAGGGATTCTTTTCCCTCAGAACTTTAGAAAAGAGATAAGTTAATGGATGAGTGGGTGGAGAATAGTCCATACTGTGAAACTCCAATCATGTGATTTACAAACTTGGAAAATCTACTGGAAATTCAGCTATGAGCCAGTTCCAACTCAATGCATATAAATTTGAGGTTTGAGTTTTTAAAATATTACATGTGTGTATAATGAAATCTATAAACAGAGCTCTTTGTTGGCACTCAAATGCACCCAGAGACATCTTGAAATGCAAGTCTAATGATCTCTTTCTGAAAGGTCAGACTCAATGAAAATCCCATGTAGCCATTCTACTCTTCACACATAGGATCATCAAAACTTAGAACTGAGTCGACATTGAGGAGCTCTGGTTGCACAGAGTCATCAAGCTATTCCACTATTAGGAATATACCCCAAGGAAATTAGAACTGAGGGACAAATGGAGATTTGTACTCCAATATTCATAACAGTATTATTCACCATTGTAAGGACATAGAAACAGCTCAAATGTCCAACCACAACTGAGTGGATTAAGGAATTTTAGCACAGTCACATAATAGAATATTATGCAGGACTCAGGAACAATGATTTTGAAAGAATACTACATACTTTGGGAAAGAAGGGAGAGCATTAAACTGAGTAAACAATCTTACAAGGACAAATACTGCATTAAGAGCACTATTGTAAAAAATAGAAGGATAACTAATAAAACATGTATGGAAATCCAAAGAGGAGAAATGGAACGAGGAGTGAGGATGGGTAGGGTTAACACCACAGTGTTGCACAGTTTGGTGAGTGGAAGGGGTGGGTGAAGAAAATGAGAAGGATCCAGTGGGGACCTGACAAGACAAGGTAATGATGGACAAGATCCAATGGTGTTTCATTTTATAAAAGATAATTCTTAGAAATGATAGTATGAAACACAATGTGAATGAAGAATAGTGTAAAACACAATGTATACAAACTTTGTAAGCAAAATATTTTTATTGTTTTTTAAAGAGGAGGGTAAAAGAGTTAGAAGCTCTTTGACATTGAAGGAGCTCTGGTCCATAGAAAATTGTCCTTTTAGTCCAAAGATCAACTCTGGCAGTTCCAACTGGCTCCATGGTAGAAAGATGAACAATCTCCTTGCTTAATACCTTTGGAAATCCACTGGAGGGTCAACTATAGATCAGTTCCAGCTCAATAACAATGAGTCTGAGTTTTTTTAACCACAGCACAGTGAGCTCTGGTGGTATAGTCCACTGGGAGCTGCACTGCTAATGCAAATATCATACTTCCTTGGTGGTTAGAATCCACTAGTGCCTCCAATAGGAAAAAAAATGAGCAATCTCCTGCTGTGAAATTTACAGCCTCAGAAATACAATGGGGTGTCAGCTATGAGTTGGTTCCAACTCAATGGCAAGGTTTGAGGGAGGGAATAACATGTCCATAGCATTCTTCTTCATATTAGGTACCATTGAATTCACTATGACTCAGTCATTCTGTGAACAATAGATTGGAACCTTGCACTATAATGACCTCAGGCATGCTCAAACCCATGATTATAGTCACTGTGTTAGTTCACCTCATTGAGGGCCTTCCTCTCTTTTGCTGTCCTTCTACTCTTCCCAGTATGTCTTTTTCTAAAGACTAGCTCCTCCTGACAACATGCCAAAGTTTGGGAGATGAAGTTTTACCATTCTTACCTCTAAGAAGCACTATGGTAGCACTTCCTCTGAGATAGACTTGTTTGGTTTTTTGACAGTTCGTGTGATTTCCAGGAGTGTTCTCCAACACCACCATTCAAAGGCATCATTTTGTCTATAATTCTTATTCATTGTCCAATTTTCAGATATCTGGGAAGCAATTAAGAACAGTATTTCTTGGATCAGGTGCACCTTAGTTTTAAAAAGGATACTGTTGCTCTTTAGCCCTTTGGAGAAGTCATTGATGGCACATTTCCCAGTGCAACATGTCTTTTGCTTTCTTGTCTGATATTACCTTGGTTGTTTCCAAGGAAAATGAAATCATTGGTTACTGGTTCAGTGCTGAGATTTTTTTTCCCTTTACGTTAACATATCATCCAGGTTGAAGGTTGTTGTCTTTGACCTTCTTCAATGAAGGTTTCAAGTCTTTCCAAATTATTATGTCAGTTTGAGGACTAAAGTGTGCCTGACTCAGGCTTTGGTATTTCTGGTCACTTGCTATTCATCTTAGAACTGGACAATGGTTAAGGATGATAGAGGAAGAATCAGTGCCTTTTATGTGTGATGTTGGAGAAGAGCACTGAACATCTTATGGACTACATAAAAAAAAAAAAAACCCAACCACCACCAAATTGTCTTAGAAAGAGCGCAGGCACAGTGTTCTTTGGAGACAAAGATGATGTGGCTTTGCCTCACGTACTTTAGGCATGTTGTTAGGAGGCGCTATTTTTTGGAGAGAGACATGATGCTCAGAAAGGTAAAAATTCAGTGAAGGAGAGTAAGACCCTCCATCAGGCGGATTAACATGGTAACTGCCACAATGGGCTTTAGTGTGTCAGGAGGTGTAAAGATGACACAGGATAGGACAAGGTTCAGACCTGTTGTTCATAGGGCCTTTATGGGTCATACTCAATGACATCTTACAACAAGCAACAGCAACAAAAAGGACTAGTTTTCTTCTGCTTCAATTTAAACTTGCACATGAATAATTTATGGTCTATCCAAACAACCAGCACCTGGTCTGGTTTTGACTGCTGATACTGCCCTTCAACAACAATTCTTTTAGCAAATATTGTCAGTCTGATGCCTGTGCATTCATAGGTAGATGGATTTGCTTCAGAGTTCTCAATTCTATTCCACTGATCAAAGCATCTGTTACTGAACCAGTACCAGGTTCTTTTGTTTCCATGACTATGTATGTCTATGTAGCCATAATTTTGAGAACTGAAAGGGTAAGGCCTCCTCCCACTTTCCCACTTTGTTTTTCTTCCTCAGTAGTGCTTTCTTCTGTGGAATATCTTTATTTTCCATATAAAATGATAGCTATAGAAGAGAGAGAGAGAGAGAGAGAGAGAGAGAGAGAGAGAGAGAGA
>NW_006399817.1:2675057-2699904 GCF_000299155.1 Elephantulus edwardii | reverse complement strand
AGAGAGAGAGAGAGAGAGAGAGAGAGAGAGAGAGAGAGAGATGGATTTTGAAGGTATTGACATTTTCAAAATTGGAAGACAATATTAAGTCTTCAAGTTCATGATAATGTAGTTTGCTTTTCGTTCCTTGTAGCATTCGTTAGTGGTATAGTTCTTTTGAAAGTCTAGTTAGATTATTCCTAATTATTTCATCTTTTTACATGAGAAAGATAGGCAATTTCCTCCTGCCTTTAAGGCCCCTCCTTAGGGTGGATTAGTTATGGGTAAATTCTGGCTTAATGGTACATAACAACAACAGAACAATTTAATCTTTTGGATGTATTAATAAATGGTCATATTTTCCTTATTTTTTTCCATTTTCTTTGTTACTGTATAGTAATACTACTGATTTTTATATACTGATATTTTTAATCTACCTTGTTGCTGACACTTTTCAGTAATTTTCTTGCTGAATCTTTGGGATTTTCTATTGTTGGATCATAGCATCTATAAAAAATGACAATTTTACTTCTTTTTTTCTCCCTAATTTGAACGTATTTTATTTCATTTTCTTGCTTTATTACTCTGACTAGAACTGCTATTTTGTTAAGAGTGGTGATAAAGAATTGCTGTTGTTACGTGTGATCAAGTTGCTTGCAACTCATATTGACACTATTATATACAATAGCTCTGAACCCTGCCCTATCTTGAGCCAATCTGACAGTCTCTGACACACATACAACCCCTTACTCCAGTTACTATGTCAATCCGTCTTTTCTAGGATCTTCCTCACCTGAGCTGTCGCTCCACCTTTCTAAGTAAGATGTCCTTCTCCAAAAACTGGTACCTCTTGGTGACATGCCTGAAGTATATGAGATAGAGCATTAAAATCTTTGCCTCCAAGGAGAGGTGTGGTTTCATCCTCTCCAGAACAGATCTATTTGTTCTCTGGACAGCCCATGATACATTCAATACTCTTCTCGAGCACCACAACTCAAAGGCATTGATTCTTCTTCTAGCATCCTTATTCATTGCTCAGCTCTTTGATGCCTAGCAAGTAAGTGTAAAAACAATGGCTTGGATCAGGTACACCTTAGTCTCTAGACTGACATTATTATTCCTCAGTACTCTTGAGAAGTCCCTGACAGCATATTTTCCCAGTGAAATTCATCTTTTGATTTCCTGTCTACCAGTACCTAAAGTGTTGATTGTGCAGCTAAGCAAGATGCTAATAATCTCAATCTCTTCTCCAACTATCTTGATGCTGGCATTGGCCCAATGATGAAAATCTTTGTGTTCTTGAGATTGAGCTTCAATATCCATGTGTAATTTCCACTAGATATAGTAATGTTTCAGTCTCTCAATTCAATCCAATGTTAGAAAGAGCATAAATACTTTTATTATTTTTTTTAATATTATAAATCCTAATGGAAGCAGACTACTTCATTTCTAGCTCACAGATCAGTTGATGTATTGAAAACACCAATATCTTGATTGATAGCCCAACATGTAACACACTACATGTAACTACATGTAACTGCATGTAACACATTACATGTAACACTACATGTAACCACCAGAATACCTGTATCACAAACTAAGTAACCATTATATGTCATTTAACTCACAAAAGCATGCATTGTTCAAGAGATGGAATCTACTAACGTGCCCATCAACAAATAAATTTATAAGCGAACTGTGGTAAATACACATAAGTAATATTACAACATTAAAGAACAAAGACAGCAAGAAGCTTTTAAAAATGTAGATGATGCTTGAGCACATAATGTTGAGTGAAATAATTATGAAAGGAAAAATATTATATTGGTCTGTCTCCTTTCACAGGTGATTTATGCCCCACCCCCCCTTGAGCCCACCCCACCATGCCTTGGACTGGGAAACACCCATCACCAAAGCCCACCTCCCACCATCATAATGATCTGTTTCCTTTCACAGTATTGTCATTGTTATAAGTCAGTCAAGTCACTTGCAACTCACAATGACCCTATGTACAATAGTTCTGAAGTGTATCTTGTCCTGAGCCGCTCTCACTGACTCCACACACCTACCCCCATTACCCTAGTCACTGTATCAAAAAAATATCATCAATATCCAAAATCGTGTCAAGACATCACCTGCAACTAGTACAAGAATGAACTCAAGGACCTTCCATAAAATAGAGGACTTCTCATAAAGTAGAGAAGAGAGGTACTTTGGCACTGAACACTGCTATCTAGGTAGTTGTGTGGTATGTCTTAAGGTCAAGTGGAAGAGATCAAGTGGAGCCATGCTTTCTAGAAGCCAACAGTCATCTCACATTAGGGATAGAAGAGAAAAGCACCAATGTATAGGTCCTTCACATAACGTTGCCATACCCTGGGACATGATATAGTTACAACAAACTAACGTATACTAAGAAAAGATTCATATGATGTCAGGAAAGCAATAATCTACCTCAATCATCATAAACAAACAAAATAATCCCTCTACTAAAAAAGCTCACCCAAAGAATACCTCATATAGAGAAAACCAGAAGAAATATGTTGATGTGAAGTTATTTTTACTGCTACAGAAGAAGATACAAATAATGGAAGAAACAAAGGAACCATTACGAGAGCAACTACTCCAGAGATAGCAATTCAGAAGGAATTTATTTATGAGGAGCAACTTAATCAGCTATGGAAGAAAATGCAAAAGATGAAAGAAATATTTGATAGTATAGAAGAAGTACAAGAACCTAAAAAATTATCACAAGACAGAGAAGGTATAGCAAACATGGTACTGGAAATAACAGAAAAGCATGAAAATGCAATCCACAATATTAAGACCAAAATGGCAGATGTGTCTGACATGTTGGTGGGACAAAAAAGTAGAACTGAGGAGATGGAACAGAGAGTCAGTGAGCTGAAAGACAAGAGCCTCACTGGAAACCTACTGGAAGAAAAATCAGAAATGAGACGTAAAGAAAATGAAGAAAACATTATAATCATGTAAGATGGCATTAAAAAGAACAACAAATCTATTAATTATAATTCAAGAACATGGGAGTGACAGGAAAAATCACTGAGAAAACTTTGGAAGAAGTACTAAAAGAAAACTTTCCAGATATTCTGAAGAATGAGGAAACCCACATTCAAGAAGCACATCAAACACCAAATAGACTAGATCCAAAAAGAAAAACATCAAGACATAGCATAGTCAAATTTTCCAAATTATAAGGATAGAATACTAGAAGCAGCACAAGAAAAACAAAGAATTACATACAAAGGGAAGTTCTGATTTCTTAGCAGAAACCATGTGAGCCAGAAGACAATAGGATAACATACACAGAAAGTTGAAAGAAATCAACTGCCAGCCAAGGATTCTATATCCAGAAAAATCTCTCCATCAAATTTGACGGAGAAACTAGGTCCTTTCCAGAAAACAAGGAGCTTCAGGAATATATAAGAACAAGACAAAACGACAAGAAATTTTAAGTACAGAGCTTCCCATGGAGATGCCAAAGAATAATGGATGAACCATAATAGCCAGAGACAACAGAAAAAGAAACATAGGAAAATAGCAACAATAAAACTTGGCTTGAAAATGATCACATTAATGTGAATGGACTAAAGGCAACAATTAAGAGAAAAACAATAGCAGAATGGATAAAAAAAACAAAGCCCACCAATATGTTACCTACAAGAGACACATCCAAAAACTGAGGAGAGAGACAGACTCAAAATCAAAGGCTGGGAAAAAATATGCCAAGCAAATGGCAGCCACAAAACAACAACAACAAAAAAAAAAACAAACAAACAAACCACAAACAAACAAAAATCAACCAGGTGGAGCAATGTTAAACTCATAAAATAGACTTCAGAATGAAAACCATCATCAAAGATAAGGAATGGCATTACATACTGATTAAAGGCACAATAGATAAAGAATACAGAACCTTCGTCAACATTTATGCATCAAATGACAGAATAGCAAAGTACATAAAACAATGGTTAACAGAATTGAAGAAAGAAATAGCACTACAATAGTGGTAGATGACTTCAACACATCTCTATCACAGAAAGGTAGATCAACTCAAAAAGAAATTTAGAAAGGTGCAGATGATCTAAACTATACAATCAGCCAACTTGATCTTGTTGATCTATTCAAGGTATTGCACCCAACTAAAATTCAAATCACTTTCTTCTCAAATGTACACAGCACATTCTCCAGGACTGATTATATATTAGGAAACTAAGCAAGCCTCAGCAAATTAAAAAACTTTGAAATAATACAAAATATTTTCTCGGACCACAATGCCATAAAGCTAGAAATTAACCACAGGAGGTTAAAGCTTAAAAACCATCCATATGGAAGCTAAATAACATGCTGCTAGAACATGATAATTTAAAAAAAGTTTCTTGAACAAATGAAAATACATGGTACCAAAACCTCAGGGATGCAGCTAAGGCAGTCCTCAGTGGGGGCCAGTTTATAGCAATAGACCCAAACGGAAGAAAGGAAGAAAGAAAAAAAAAATCAATAATGCAACTCAACTTCTTCATCAACAAAAAAAGAACAACAATCTAATCCTATAGCCTCAGGAAGAAAGGAAATTATAAGCACAAGAGCTGAAATCAATGAGACAGAAAACATAAATTCAATTGAAACCAGCAATAAGATAAGGAGCTGGTTTTTTAAAAGGTCAATAAAATTGACAACCACTTGCAAACTTAATAATTTTTTTAAAAAAGAGAAGACACAGATAACTCGATTAAGATATGATAGAGGTGACATCACAACAGAACCAGATGAAATTAAATAGATAATATTGGAATACTATTAAAAGCTATCCTGTGATAAATTAAAAAACCTACATGAAATGGACAAATTCTTTGGTACTCATGCCCTACTCAGATTGGCCCAAACAGATGTAGAACAAATGAACAGACTCATCACAAAAGAAGAAATTGAACAGGTCATAAACAGACATCCCCATAAAAAAAGTTCTAGACCAGATAGAATCACAGCTGAATTCTACCAAACATTCAGAGAGGATGTCACCAATTCTACTTAAAGTATTTTAAAAAATAGGAAACAGGAGAAACATTTCCAGAGTAATTTTATGAAGCAAGCATAGCACTGATACCAAAACCAGGTAAGTTATTACCAAGAAAGAAAGCTATAGACCAATATCTTTCATAAATATAGATGTAAAAAGCCTTAACAAAATCCTAGCCAATAGAATCCAAAAGCACATAAAAAAATAGTAATTCTGCATGACCAAGTGGGATTCATAACAGGTATGCAAGGATGATTCAATATAAGAAAAACAATCAACATAATTCACTATATTAACAACGTAAATAACAAGAACCATATGATCTTAGCAACTGATGCCGAAAAAAAACATTTGACAAAATCCAATATCCCTTCCTGATAGAGACACTCAATAAAATTGCAGTAGAAGGGAATTTCCTCAAAATAGTGAAAATGTATATGCAAAACTAAAAGCCATTATCATTCTCAATGGAAAAAAAAATGAAAATTTTCCTTGTGAATTGGGACTAGATTATTTAACATTGTATTGGAAGTGCTTGCCAGGGCAATACGACCAGAGAGGGACATAAAAGGCATCCAGCTTGGCAAAGAGGTGGTTAAGCTATCACTGTATGCAGATGATATGATGTTGTTGTTGTTGTTGTTGTTGTTGTGTGCCACCGAGTTGCTTGCGACTCATAGCGATCCTATGTACAATATCCCTAAACTCTGCTGTCCTGTGCCAATCGCACCGTCTCCGACACACCCATCCCGATTACCCCAGCCACTGAATCAATCAACCTCATAGGGGGCCTTCCCCTTCTGCGCTGTCCCTCCACCCTACCAAGCATGATGTCCCTCTTCAAGGACCTGTCCCTCCTTGCAACATGTCCAAAGTATGTTAGACGGAGGCTTAGAATCCTTGCCTCCAAGGAGCAGCCCGGTTTGACCCTTTCCAGATGAATCTGCTTGTTTTCCTAGCAGTCCACAAAGTAACTGTTAGAGCTAGTAGACCAATTTAGTAGAGTGGCAGGATATACGATCAACAATCAAACATCAGTGGGATTCCTCTACAGTAACAAAGAGAACTCAGAGGAGGAAACCAAGAAAGCAATACCATTTACAAAAGCCAACCACACATTGAAATACTTGGAAGTGAAGATAATTAGAGAAACAAAAGACCTGTACAAAGAAAACTACAATATCTGTGAGACACAACAAAAGATCTAAATAAATGGAAAAATGTTCCCTGTTCATGGATAGGAAGACTCAATATTGTGAAAATGAAAATCCTACCAAAAACAATCTACATATTCAACACAATCCCAATACAGATACCAAATTAATTTTAAGGAGATAGAAAGGGAAATTGTCTCATTTATTTGGAAAGAGACCCCAAATATGCAAAGCACTTGTGAAAAACAAAAATGTAGTGGGAAGCATATCACTCCCTGAGCTCAAAATCTACAACACAGCAGTAGTAAACAAAACTGCCTGGTACTGGCACAACAACAGTCACCTAGACCAAAGGAACAGAATTGAGAACCCAGAAATGGACCCAGCTATCTATGATCAACTGATAATCAACAAGGAAATAAAGCTTATCAAATGAGGAAATAACAACCTCTTCAACAAATTGTGCTGAGAAAGCTAGACCTGCTACCTGCAGAAAGCTGAAACAAGATCCATATCTCACACCATACACCAAAATCAACTCAAGGTGGATCAGAGACTTGGGAGTAAAGCCTAAAACCATAAAGGCCATCAGAGACAAACTGGGATCAAGCTTAGATGGCCTGGTCTATGGTATAAAGAGGCTGCCAAATACAGCCAGAAATGCACAATCTGGAGACAATAAAATTAATAAATGGACCTTCTAAAGATTAAATCCCCATGTACATCAAACAGAGTGAAAAGAAAACCTAATGACTGGGGGGAGGGGGGAAATTTGACAATATCATTTCAGACAAGGTTGTCATATCAAAAGTTACACAATTACACAATTACAAAATGGGCAAAAGACATAGAAAAAATTTTCATAGAGGAAGATATTCCGATGGCCAGTAGACATATGAAGAAGTTTTCAAAATCATAGACAATATAAGAGATGCAAATCAAAACCACCATCTCACTCTAGTAGCAATGGCAAAGTTTAACAAGACAGCAAGTAATAAATACAGGAGAGGATGTGGTGAGATAGGGATTGTAATATGGTCCAACCACTCTGGAAGACAGTTTGGTGCTTCCTCAGAAAGCTGAATATGGAAATTCCACTTGAGCCAGCTATTCTACTACTTGAAATATACCCCAAGAAAAAGAGTGCAAAAGCACAAATGGAAACTTATACACCAATGTCCATAGCAGTGTTATTCATCATCTCAAAATCATGAAAATAGTCCAAATGTCCAACCACAATCAAATAGATTGAGAAATAATGGTACATTTACATGATGAAATTCTACACAGCTTGCAGGAGCAATAATTTTGTAAATAACTACCTAACTTTCAAGGGACAGGAGAGCCTTATGCTAAAGTGAACTAACTCAGTACTGTGAGGACAAATACTGCATAAGACCATATTTGTAGAAATAGACAAATATTAAAACACGTATGAGGTTGGAAGCAGAGGGGTGAGAATGGGTGGAGGGTGGAGGGGTATGGTGTTTGTGTAATCGTAGGATTGCATAATTTGAAGGGTGGAGAAAGGAGTGGATTAAGGAAATAGGAAAGATTCAGTGTGAAAAACAATGCAAATGAACTTTGTAATAAACCAGTATAAAATAAAACAAATTATATAAAAAAGGACAAGTATTATATTTACCCACTATTATAAAAACTCAAGAAAAATTTATAACCCAAAAGAAACATCTTTTGGTGTTACCAGAAAAAGGAGGGAAAGGAAAATCGTTGATTAGATAATGTTATTAATTGTGCTGAGTTGCTTGCTACTCACATCGATCCTATATGTACAATAGCTCTAAACCCTACTTTGTCCTGAGCCAACCTCATCATTTTCTACACATGCATCTCCATTACCCTGGTCACTTAGTCAATCCATCTCATCCAAGTTTTCCTCTCTTGCAATGTCCCTCTCCAAGGACTGGTCAATTCTTGCAACATGCCCAAAGTTTGTCAGACGGAACTTCAGAATCCTTGCCTCGGAGGAGCACCTTAGTTTCACTCTCTCTAGGACTAGCCTGTTAAAGAAAGGGCAATACAGAGTGAGAAGGTGAGCAACACAGAACAAAACAAGAAAGAAAAGGGAAATGCATTGTTTCAAGATATTTTGTGCTGATCACTTATCTAAATAAGCAAAATAAACTAGTGTAAGCACTTCTTTTAGAACCAAGCCATCCATATTTAATTATAAACTGGTAAACTTCTAAATTTGAAATCAAACTTCAGATTCTATACTAATAATATGTATAACTTCTTATCAAAAAAAGGAAGATTTCTCAGTAAACGTATTTTGCTTTTTCTAATTGCTAGCAGATCCTTGAGGTGTGGATTTATCAGATGAAGTACAAGACACCCAGTTAATTTGTATTTCAGCACTTCACATAAGTATTAATTTCACATGATCCGTAAATAAGAATGTCATTCTTTATCTACAATCCAAATTTAACTAGGTGTCCTGTTCATATTTGCTAAATATGTCAGCACTAGTAAGGCCACTATTACAGATTAATGAATCCAAAATAGATTTTTAAAATAGCCTCAGAAATATAGTACAGATCATCCATGAACGGAAGCAATTCCTATTTGCATCTTAACAAACAGTAGCTCAGCCTAAATTAAGCCAATTGTGGAAAGGTACAAGCTGCTGAGAAAGTAAATGGACCTGCAGTGTCCAGCCCAGGGATCACCAGGTATGTTGTATATCAAGACTAAACAGGAGTTAATAAAGATAGCTACTGTCTTCATTTATTGTTCCAGACTCCATCATAAGACAGACTACAAGAAAAGAGGTAAAGAAACTTATAGAAAAATCTAAGAAGCAGGTGTAGACATCAGACTGCAACAGGTCAACTAGAAACAAAGAACATTTTTCTATCCAAACATGCCAGGTAAAGTGGACAGCATGTTAATCCTCTTAGTAGCTGGAGAATTTTCAGTGGGGATGTTAGGGAATGCATTCATTGCATTGGTAAACTGTATAGACTTGTTTAAAAACAGGAAGATTGCCTCCATCGATTTAATCCTCACAAGTCTTGCCATATCTAGAATGTGTCTGTTGTGCACAATACTACTAGATTGCTTTATATTGGTGTTGTATCCAGATGTCTACGCCATGGGTAAACAAATGAAAATCATTGACTTCTTCTGGACACTAACCAACCATTTAAGTGTCTGGTTTGCCACCTGCCTAAGCATTTTCTATTTCCTCAAGATAGCTAATTTTTTCCATCCTCTATTCCTTTGGATGAAATGGAAAATTGACAAAATGATTCTCTGGCTTCTGCTAGGGAGCTTGATGCTGTCTGTATTTATCAGCCTTCCAGTAACGAAGAATTTGAATGATGATTTCAGGAATTGTGTCAAGGTAAAGTGGAAAATAAACTCAACTTTGAAATGCAGAGTAAATAAAGTTCAACATGCTTCTACCAAGGTTGTTCTCAACTTGTTAACCCTATTCCCCATTTCAGTATCCTTGGTCTCATTTCTCCTCTTGATCCTCTCCCTATGGAGACATAACAGACAGATGAAGCTAAATGCCACAGGGTGGAGAGACCCCAGCACAGCTGCCCATGTAGAAGCCATGAAAACTGTCATCTCCTACATCATCCTCTTCACTGCCTATTGTTTGGCCTTTCTTGTGGCCACTTCTAGCTACTTTATGCCAGAGACTGAATTAGCTGTGATAGTGGGTGAGTTGATTGCTCTACTTTGTCCTTCAAGCCACTCATATATTCTAATTCTCAGAAACCATAAATTAAGACAAACATCTTTAAGAGTTCTGTGGAAAATGAAACATATGCTAAAAAGAAGAAAATTCTAACACATACACAGATGTGAAAAAAGCTTTCTTTTGGAAAAACAAAAGAAGTCAAGATGTCTCTTAATTATCTTGAAAACTTGTATTAATATTTGTTTCATATGTTTAGTTTATTTTAAAATTTACTTATAATTTACAGAAGCTCATTAGAGAGGACATTTATTTGCTCTCTCCATATATATAAATACATGTATGTAGACTCAATGGCACAGAACAATAATAACAGCACTTGTATTTTCCTTTTTGCCTCCTTTCCGAGCTATTTTTTTCAGAGCTATTTTTTAAGGTAAATATTTGATTTAAAAGTATTTTTAAACAAATATAAGTTAATATCTAACACAATAGACGATTTGAGGGCATTTCCATAGTTCTAAATAACTTCTACAAATGCAAAGCTGTATGACTTAGTCTGAACAAATGTAATAGTATCTTGCTGTTATTTGCATTCCTGTGAAAAGCAGCTGACTTATCCTCATAGTCCTACTTTGATTGTTTTTCTTGGTTTATTCCAACTAAACATTATCTTTGAAAAATCTCAATAAAGTAACAGTTCTTACCCAGATGTATAAGAAATTATCATCAATAATAACCACAATTAAGACATAAAATGTCAAAAAAAGACATAAAATGTCATTAAAATAAAGATTGTCACAGTGAATGACAAGATATGTAAAAATCCGCACAGAATAAACTTGACAAAAGAGAAAAGAACTACTTACTGCATGTTAAAAAATGTTTCTCCACAAATGGTATGTGTAAATTCTTTTCAAATTAGGAATGCAGCAAGCAATCAAGATAAGATCTCCAATCAAAACTTAGGTATCAAGATGAGGAGGGAAGCTGAGGGCGAGGAGGGAAGCTGAGGGTGAGGAGGGAAGCTGAGGGTGAGGAGGGAAGCTGAGGGTGAGGAGGGAAGCTGAGGGTGAGGAGGGAAGCTGAGGGTGAGGAGGGAAGCTGAGGATGGGGAAGGAAGCTGAGGGTGAGGAGGGAAGCTGAGGATGAGGAGGGAAGCTGAGGGTAAGGAGGGATGAGAAATCGCAATGTCACAGAGAACGGTGGGCAGAGGGAGGATATGAAGGAATTCGGAAAGAGATGAAGAGGGAACCTGAAAAGGCATGATATTGGTGAGCACGGATCAATGGTAATTAATTTTCTAAAACTACAATGTATGAGGATGATTGTACGATATATAATGTGAATAAAGGAATGTGTGAAACACAGTAGATAAACAGAATACAATGTTTATAACTTTTGTATATAAACCAATATAAAATAAAAAATAATTTTTTAAACTACCAGAATAAATATTGATTCAATGTTTTGGGGACAAATAGGCATTTTTTAAATTGGTAATAACCACTGCAGGTCTCATAAATCAAAGAAATAATAGAAAATTAAATGCATGGATCAAGTGCAGATCATCTCTGCACCCCAGAAATGTAAAATCTGAAATGTTTATATCTATTAAATATTTTAAGGGTGTGGGATAGTCCATCAAAAGCACATCATTTGTGTTTCAGAAAGACCTAAATCTTTGGAGTGATCGGCTTTGCTACTAACCAACATAGAATAATCATTAACCATAAATGTAAGTAGGAACTCTTGTAATATAATGTGTAGCTTGTTACTGGTAACCAAAAGAGCAAGTGTCTCTGGTAGCTAGCAGCTGTGTGGGAGAAAGATGGTCAGTTTCCTCCCAGTATGATTTATAGCCTTCAAAACCCAATGGTGTGTCATTATGTGTCAGAATCAACTCCATGGGAGTGAGTTTTTCATGTATGTAGAAGAGAAAATTATTACAGATAGTAACTATTGTTATCCATAAATTTGCTAAAAATAAATATTATATTTATTCTGGTCATATATATTTATTTTTCTTCTCTGAATTTTGATTGTGGAAAATATACCCTACTTTTAAATTGATGAATTCATTAATAGAGTCTCACAATTGAAGCAAACAATAGAAAACTAAAGGCATAAGCAGAAACTTTATTTCTTTAAAGATTGCCTATAAGGGAATTCACTCAACTGCTACCCAAATGAGAGGCTTAGTGTTTATGAATTTATAAGGCATTGGCAACAATAAACAAACAAAAAAAAGCCCATGGGCTAGTTAAAATCATGGAAGTTTAACAATTAATGATTATATTTTTGTTATATGCCATGACTCCTAGTGACACTTTGTACAATGACCTATTCTGAGCCAGTCTCACTGCCTCTGACACACCTAGCCCTATTATCCCAGTTACTGTGTAAATCCATCTCATTCACAGTCTTTTGCTCCTGCACTGTCCCTTCACATTTCCAAGCATGATGTTTTTCTCCAAGGATTGGTCTCTTCTGGCCACATGCCAAAAGTCTATGAGACAGAGCTTCAAAAACTTTGCTTCCAAAAAGCAGCTTGGTTTCACCTTCTCCAGGACAGACCTGTTTATTCTCTTGGCAGTTCATATTCAGTACTTTTCTCCAACACCACAACTCAAAGGTACTGATTCTTCTTCTATTATCCTTGGTTACTGATGACTACAGGGTGTGTTTAAAAATTTGACCAGTCATTCACATTACAAATATGGTGCTTCCATTGTTAATTATCTTCATGTAAGGAATCCTCTCACTTCAATCCTGACTTATGTTACCCTCAACCTAAAATAGGACCAAACAAGTATGAGTTATAGGATTTTCACTGCTTGCTTTTTGAAAGTGGATTACCAAGCCTTTCTTCCTGTTTCTTCCTAGTTCTTCTTAATCTAGAAGCTCTACTAAAACTTGCTAAACTTCAAGACAGACAGGTGTTTGCTGCACTTGAGGTGCATGGGCAGCAAGTTGAACTTGTGTCTTCTGCATTGTTGTTATTGTTGTTAACTGCCTTCGAGTTGGAATCATAGCAACCCTATGATCAAAAGACCTGAAGCCTTTCTATAACTATTGACATTTATCAAAGTTCATAGAGTTTCCAGAGGCCTATTGTTTAGGAAGTGGATGCCACTCCTGCTTCCAAACCTGTCTTAAACTGAGAGCTCTACCGGACACTGTCCACCATAGGTAGCTATTATGGCACTTGACACCCCAATGGCACAAGGTTCAGCATCACAGCAACCTCAGATTACCTCAGTACAGCAAATTGACAGAAGAGTGCCATTTAAAAGAGCATTCCTCCAAAATATAATAACAAGCAACTTTAAATTTAAAGGCCCTCCCCAAGGTCTTGTTGACTCTAAACAAGAGGCTTAAATTTAAAACAAGCAAACAAACAAAAACGATAAAACCACAACCAAAAATAGTATGTTGTTGTTGTTATGTGCCATTGAGTCCTCTGTAATGTACGTCAACCCTATGTACCAGCAGCTCTGAATCCTTTCCTGTCCTGAGCCAGTCTCACTAATTCCAACACACCAATCCACATTGCCCCAGATACTGTATCAATCCATCTCATCCGGAGTCTTCCTCTTCTGGCTGTCCCTCCACCCTCCAAGAATGATGTCCTTCTCCAAGGACCAATTTCTCCTGGCCACACACCCGAAGTACGTGAGGCAGAGCTTCAAAATCCTTGCCTCCAAAGGGAGACTTGGTTTTACTCTCTCCATGCCAGACCAATTTGTTTTCTTGGTGGTCCATGGTATGCTCAAGACTCCTCCAACACCACAACTCGAAGGCATCTATTCTTCTTCCTCTGTCATCCTTAATTATTGTTGAGCTCTCTGAAGCATAGCAAGTAATTGAGAAGACCATGGCCTGGATTAGGTGTACCTTGTCTCTAGATTCACATTGTTGCTCTTCAGCACTCTGGAGAGGTCTATGACAGCAGATTTTTTCCAAAGTAATTCATCTTTTGATTTCCTGAATGCTGGTGTTAAGAGTATTGATTGTGGATCCAAGGAAGCTGTAATTGTTAACAACCTCAATCTCTTCTCCATCTATTATGATTCTGCCAATTGGCCCAGTGGTGAGAATCTTTGTCTTCTTGATGTTGAACTTCAATCTATATTGAAGACTACAGTCCTTGACCTTTCCCAGCATGTGCTTCAGGTCTTCTTCAGTTTCAGCAAGCAAGGTTGTGTCATTTGCGTATTGTAGGTTGTTAATAATCTTCCTCCAATCTTGATGCCACACTCCTTCTTATATAGCCCTGCTTCATGAATGATCTGCATACAGATTGAAAAGTTATGGGGACAGGATGCATCCATAACTCACTCCTTTGCTGATTTTGAACCATGCAGTATTTATTGCTCTGTTCTGATGACTGCTTCTTGGTCCAAGTATAGGTTTCATATAAGCACAATCAAGTGTTCTGGCATTCTGATTTTTCTCAAGGTTAGCCACAATTTATTGTGATCCACACAATCAATGATCATATGTTGCTTCTTTAAATTCTTCTGTGTCAGCCAATTCTTTTTGGTACAATGACTTTGTATACTCCTTGTTTCTTCTTTTAATTGCTTCCTGAATCATTCAATATTCTGCCCATAGCATCCTTAAGCGTTGCAAATTGTGGCTTGAATTTATTCTTTAGTTCTTTCAGTTTAAATGCTGACCAAGTCCTGCCTTTTTGATTTTTCGACTATAGCTCCTTGCACATTTCGTTATAATAGTTTGCCTTGTCTTCCCAAGAGACGCTTTGAAATCTTTTATTCAGCTCCTTACCTTCTTGATTTCTTTCCTTTGGTTTGGCTTCTCATCACTCTGGCGCAATATTCAGAGTCTCTTTTGACATCTATTTTGGTCTTCTTCCTTCTTTGTAATGACTTTTTGCATTCTTCATGAACAATATTTTTGACATTTCCTTACAGCTTATCTGGTCTTCACTCATTAGTTTTCAAGGCCCCGAACCTATTCCTGAATTGTTTGCTTTTTGTTTTTTAACCTGAATTGGTTTTTAAATTCATGGGAAATAGACAGACTCAAGGTCAAATTTTGTGGATATAATTTAACCTTCTTTAGTTTTAATTAGAACTTGCACATGAGTAGTTGATAGTCTATTCCACAATCAGCACCTGCCCTAGTTTTCACTGCTGATATTGGACTTCTCCAATGTTTCCTTGCACAGATGTAATCAATCTTATTCCTGTGTATCCCATGTGAAATCCACGTGTATAGCCTGTTTGTTTCTTATAAAAGGTAGTTGCTATGAATAAATCATTGATTATACAAAACTCTGTCATTCTCTCCCCAGCTTCATTTCTGTCACCAAGTCCATATTTTCTAACTACTGAGCCTTCTTCCTGGTTCCAAATTTTTGCATTCCAGTCACCCATTATAATTAATACATCTTGATTACATGTTCAATCTATTTCTGACTGTAACAGTTGATAGAAATAATCTATTTCCTCCTCTTTGGCTCTTGTTTTAGGCACATAAATTTGAATGATAGTGATATTAACAGGTCTTCTTTGTATGCATATGGATATTATCTAGTCACTCACAATATTGTATTTCAAGACGAATCTAGAAATGGCCTTTTTTAACTATGAAAGTGACCCAATTTTTTTCTCATCTTTTCATCTCCAGCATAATCGATCATATGATCATGGGATTAAAAATGTCCCATCCCAATCCATCTCATTTTACTAATACCAAATATGTCAATATTTATGCATTCCATTTATTTCTTTACAATATCTAGTTTTTCTACATTCATGGGTAAGTGGCCCAGATTACAAAAACTCACGTAATAAGAAATTTATATTTAAGAATAATTGGTACAATGTATGATGTGATCTGCTATAAATAGATTACTAACTCACTCACTTATTACTATCAAATTGGAACCAGCTCATAGTAACCCTCCACTGACATTTCAGAGACTAAATGGCATAGGAGAAAATGGCTTGTTTTTCTTCCACTGACCCATTGGTGGATTCAAACCATTAGAGAGGTGCAGCTTTGAATTAGCAGTGTGACTCCTTAATTACCTATAGGGATTTCTGCTGCTAACCCAACTGCTATTCAAATCCATCAGGTGGTGCTGAAGGAGAAAGATGGCCAATCTCTCATGTGATTTACAGCCTTAGAAACTAAATGAAAATTCAGGTATGAGTTGGCTCCAATTTGTTGGAAGTGAGATACGTATATTATATAGTATATATTAAACATTATTTGTCTGGTGACTAAGTCCATAAACAATTACACTGCTAAAGCAAAGATGATGCCTCTCTAGTGGTTCAAATCCACCAGCTGTTCTGCAGGAAAAGATGGGCAATCTCCTTCCCTGTGGTGCAAACCCACTGGATAATCAGCTAAAAGTCAGTTCCTACTAGGGGGCAATGAGTTTGAGTAATTTCATCTCCTCTTTGCCAATTTGGATACCTCTTATTTCCTCCTCTTATTGTTACCGTTAAGACTTCCAATACAATACTGAATAGGAGAGGTGATAGTATTATTTTTATTGTTATGACAATTATCATTCATAGTTATCCTATGAACAACAATTATTTGATAGTAATAATTTGTCCTATCCTGTCCCAATGTCTTGATCTTGGATATATTTGAGCTCTTTTTTTTACAGTTCCTGTGTCAATCCATCTTGTTGAGATTCTTCTTTTCTTTTGTTGACCCTTCCCATCTGTCCTATAACAATGTCTTTTTTGAAGGACTTGTCCCTCCTGACAACATGCCCAAAGTATGTGAGATGAGATTTCACCATACTTGCCTCTACTGAAACCTTGGCTGCACTTCCTTCAAAATAGATTTTTTTGTTCTTTTTGGCAGTCCACCAAACACTGTCCACCATGGGTAATCATTATCACATTTGATACATCAGTGTCACCGTGTTTAGCATCACAGCAACCATGACTTACCTCTGTACAGCAAATGGACAAACCAGTGCTATAACACTTAGAAGAATGTTTGACAAAAAACAATTAAAACCAGGCCTGGGGGACACAGATTAAAGGGAATTGCCAGAAGTTAAAGAAAGATTTAGAAGAGGCCATGGAACCAGGGATATTATTGGTGATGTCATATGGATTTTGGCTGAAAGTAAAGAATATTAGAAGAATGCCTATTTACGTTTTATTGGCTATACAAAGGGATTTGACTTTGCGAACCATACAAGTTATGACTAACATTGAGAAAAAAATGGAATTCTAAAGCTCTTAATAGTGCTCACGTGAAACCTATACCTAGACCAAAAGGCTGTTGTGTGAAAAGGACAAGGGAACACTACATGGCTTAAAATTAAGAAGGGAGTGTGTCAGGGTTATATTCTCTCTCCATATTTATTCAATCTGTATGCTGGACAAATTATTCATGAAGTAGACTCTATGACAAAAAATGTGACATCAGGATTGGAGGAAGACTCATCAATAACCATTAGAATATAGATCACACAATCTTGCTTGCTGAAAGTGGGAGGACTAAAAGCACTTGTTTCAGAAGATTAAAGTGCTCAATATGGATTATATCTCAAAGTCAAGAAAACAAAAGTTTTTACCACTGGACCAAAAGGCAACATGACGACAGATGTAGAAATACCGAAACTTTGAAACTGTCAATAACTTCAGCTTACTTGGATCCACAATTAACACCCTTGCTACCAGCAGTCAGCAAATCAGGGTAAGTGTTGCACCGGGAAAGTCTGTAGTCAAGGACCTTTCAAAATTATTTAGGAACAATATCAGCTAAGGACTATGGTGAATCTGATTTAGGCCATGGTCTTTCTAATAGTTTACTATGCATCTGAGAGCTAGACAATGAATGAATAAGGATGACAGAAGAATTGATGCCATTGAGCTATGGTATTGGAGAAGAAAACTGATCCTATGGACTGCCAAAAGAATAAATAAGTATTTTTTTGAGAAAGTGTAGAGTGCTCCTCGGGGACAAAGATGATAAAGCTTCACCTCACACATTTTGGGCTTGTTGCTAGGAGTTATTCATTGGAGAAGGACATGATGGTTGGAAAGAAGGAGAAGAAGACCTGCAACCAGGTGAATTTACACAGTGACTGCCATAATAGGTTGTACTGTGTCAGGAATTGTGAGGACTGCACAGGATAGAACAGGGTTCAGAGCTTTTTTTCATAGTGTCACTATGGGTCATAATTGACTTGAAGGCACATGACAACAACAATGACTCTGCAAGAACAGGTTAAAACTGCCTCATGGTATTTCCAAAGCTGTAAGTCTTTAAGGAAATAGACTGTCACATCTTTATTCTACTGAGCAACTGATTATTTCAAACTATTAGTAGTAGCAGAGTACTATCTCACTGTGACACCATCACTTATATGGCAGAGTATTTGTAATTTTGTAAAAGATTATCAGATATTTTGAGACCTGTTTAATATTGCCAGTAGAACAACTGTAAAGTTGTCATAATAATACTCCAGTCATAGTGGAGTTTTAGGGGGCTGGGAGAGAAATTCTTCAGAGTGCAAATCTATACTGTGGCCATCTTACTAGTTGCTACAGTATAAAGGGATGCTTATTCTTAGCAGCTGTCAAAACACAAATATAAAAGTTCTTAAATCTCAACTGAAAAGAATTACTTAGATGTCAGCAAATCTTCTCATTCATTAAAGTTTTGAGTAGATGTTGAGAAACATGACATGTTGTTGTTAGGTGCCACTGAGTCGAGTACAACTCATTGCGACCCTATGAACAAAAGATCTGAAACCAGTCCTGTCTTGCACCATCCTCATACTTGCATTAATCTACAATTTATAACAATCCTATGAATAGCAGATCTGAATCTTGCCCAGTCTAGCGTCATCCTCTCACCCATTGCTGTAGTAACTGTTTAAATCTATTTCCTTGAGAGTATTCTTCTCTTTTGATGGCCCTCTACCTTTCCCAGCATGAATTTTTTTCAATTTGTTTACTTCTAATGTGCAAATAAAAAATTGAGCACATGTTATGACACAAAGCAAGCCTCTTCAAATTAAAATACTGACATAATACAAAGCATCTTCTTAGACCACAATGCCATAAACACAGTAATTAACAGCAAGATGGTAAAGGGGTAAAAAAAGATAGTCCATGTAGAAGCTAAATAACACTTTGCTTGATCATGACTGTGTTATAGAATAAGTAAAATAAATCTGCTAAAAGAATTAAAATAAAATAAAACATATTATGCCTTTGGGGGTACAGCTAAGACTCTACTTAACTCCTTAAGGATCAAAAGAAACTATTTAGCTCAACACCTCTAGCAAATAGAAAAAGAACAGCAGACTAAGATGAAGGGCTGAAATCAATGAAATAGAAAACAAGAAAACCATTAAACTGTCAACAAAACCAGGATCTGTCTCTTTGAAAGGATTAATAAAATAGACAAACCATTGGCAAACTTAACAAAAGATACTACACCCTTAAAAAAGAGCAAGGGCTGCATAAGGACTATCATATCTGATCTTTAACAATTACACAAAAAGGAACTGTCCCTGTCAACAACATCAACAAACACAAAACCAATTACCATAAGGTCAAACAAGTCCTCCTCCACACTCCTGTACCTCTTTATACTCATCTCAACACCAATGTTACTGTTTTCTGGGTACAAAATCTGCAGCAATAGCTCACAGACCAATAGAACCACATTAGGGAAGTAAAAATGCTTTAATTCAGATTAGTGGCAAAACACAATCAGGACAGCTTTTGAAATGTGCTCAGAGAGTCTCAGCCTTGAGTCTCACTGCTTTAGGCCAGTGTTACAAAACTCTCAGTCCTCCCAATTATGTCTCTTGCCCCGTCTCACAGACCAAGTTGAACAAACTTGGGCAAAGTTTCTAACCTATACTTTCATGAGTGTTGGATCTTTGGTCCTCTACACTGACCATTGCTGCTGCTACTTCTGTAAGTCTAGCTAACGCTGCTACTGCAAGTCAAACTGATTATTGTAGAACAAGAATGAGGATCAAAGGTGGGGGAAGACGAAAGCAGAAGGCTGAAATGGAGGGGGCGAGGTGTTACATAATGTAATGGATGGCTGGAGGAAGGGTTAAGGAAATGGGAAAGATCTGGCATGAGAAACAAGGTATATGAACTTTGTTAATAAACCAGTATGAAATAAAAAGGAGGGATTGACATGATGACTATAAATAGGGCTATGCCCAAGATATGGAGGATGCCACAGTATAGGACAAGTTTCAAATTCATTGCTCATAAGGTTACTGTAAGTCTCGATCAACTTAATGGCACATAACAACACCACAAAATTCCTAAATGGAGAGAAGGCATCTCTTTGTTGAGATAAACTTTAAATATCTCTAGGAGCTTACTGGGAGACAATATTTTGTGATGATTCTAAGGTGGGGGTGGGGGCAAACTGGAAAAATGGTACTCTGAGCTGTAGATAGTATTGCTAGGTGTTCAATTTTAGCCAAAATTGTCCCAATACTTGGGATGCCTTTTTTTTTGTTGTTGTTGTTGGTGGTGGTGTTGTTTTATACTGCTTTACTTAAAACGTTTTTATGCATTGTTTTTCACACTGGATGAATTTTCCCTATCCTTTACCCACCCCTCCAAATTGTGCAACCCTGTGATTAAGAAGTCTTTCTTAAAGCAAAGGCATAACATCAAATGCCTGGTGTTTTATTGTGTATTCCCTTGTCTTATGCAAAATTTGGTTTAAAAAGAGACAGTTAATTTTGCTACCCAGTATTTTTATTGAAATTACAGCAACCTTATAATCTACTATATTATTGTCTTTAACATGTAGACATTGCAAGATTAGGAGCCCTGGTGGTAAGGTGAGTTGTTGTTATTATGTGCCGTCGTGTCACTTGCAACTATAGTGACCCTATGCACAACAGCCCTAAGCCCTGCTCTATCCTGTGCCAATCGCACTGCCTCTGACACATCCATCTCGATTACCCTAGTCACTAAATCAATCCACCTCATAGAGGGTCTTCCCTTCTTGTGCTGTCCCTCCACACTCCCAAGCATGATGTCCCTCTCCAAGGACCGGTCCCTCCTTACAACATGTCCAAAGTATGTCAGATGAAGTCCCAGAATCCTTGCCTCCAAGGAACAGCCCGGTTTAACCCTCTCCAGGATGAATCTGTTTGTTTTCCTAGCAGTCCATGGTACATTCAATACTCTTCTCCAGCACCACAGCTCAAAGGCATCAATTCTCCTTCTATCGTCCTTAGTCATTGTCCAACTCTCTGATGCATAACAAGTGATTGCAAAGACAATGGCTTGTATCAGTCTCCAGAGTGACACCATTGCTCTTCAGTACTTTGAAGAGGTCCCTAACAAAAGACTTTCCCATTGCAATACATCTTTTAATTTCCTGGCTGTTGGTGCCAAGAGTGTTAACTGTGGAGCCAAGCAGACTAAAGTTGTTAACAATCTCAATCTCTTCACCGCACTGGAATATTAACTCAAAGGTTGGTGTTTTGAACCTGTTAGCCGCTTCACAGGAGCGGCAGGAGTTAGTCTGCTTCTATGAAGCCTTACAGGCTTGGAAATCTTGAAATAACGTTCTGCTTTGTCCTGTGTGAGTCAGAAACTATTTAAGCCAGTGGATTATTCTTCAGTTAAGGACCCCGTTGGAGGCACTAATGGTTAATTACAACTACAAACTAGTTGTCATCGTTTCAGTCCTTTGTCTATGCTTTAAATAAATATAGGAGTACCTGTATTTATATTTTATTCTCCTTAAGTGTAACCATATTTTTACACTTAAAAACAGGGAACATCTGGGTTAGATACTATTCCCAGTTAGATTATACTGAACCTACTAACTGAATGAGTGCACTACACTAATAAGCTTTAATGAGATGTAGCTTTCATGGATAAACTTAGGCTAATGGAAAGGTTTAAAAGACCATCATTGGGCTTCCTAGCCTGCTTACATCATAAAAAGAAAAGCAGCTTTTTTTCCCTCTAGTAACTGTCACTCAAGTAATTTTCAAATGTTTATATCCTCTGATTTATTATTCATTTTGCATTGTGAAACATACCCAGCACCATCCACTGAGTGGTTCTATTACATCAGAAGCTCAATGGAAGCTCAATTGGGGTACTTGGAAAACAAAAACAGATTGACTGTAAAGGAAAAGCCAGTTCAAAATCTGATTCCAATATTTAATATTTAATATCTTTGTTCATCTCCACTCAGTTTTGGAGGTGGAATGGTATATGTTTCCTATCACTAGTGTATGCTCATTCTTTCTTTTAAAACTATGACAAGTTAATTCTATCATCTTCTTTTATATTTAATGAAATTCTGACTCAATCTCCCTAATTTCTGCATTTGTAGAACAAATAAGTCAACATGTATGTACTACAAGCAATGCATAAGATGAATACACTAATGTCTCTAATCCAATGGGCAGCCTGTCTGACTGCCTGCTTAATTAAAAGTTTATCTCTAATGGGGCATACTGAGGGCAAATATACCTTGGAAGACCTCTAGAGACTCAGATATGAACAGAAATATAAGAAAAGGCACATGTTCATTGAGAGATTGTCCAAAACCAAGGAAACTTAGAAGGTACTTTTTCCTATCTAACTAGGCATATTGATATTATTTTATTGTAACAATATTTGTAAAACTCTATACTGTTTTCAAAAATAACAATCAGTTGCTTTGGAACATTGATGCTAGATAAACACCCAAAATATTTTAAAATCTGAACTTCCTGTAAATTTGTGCCTATACAGAAAATTTAGAATCCAGTCAGGGCCTTTTATCTAAATTTGTTCTTCTTGTTCCTTAACTGAGAATCCTGATTTTAGATAGAACAAAAAGTAGAGCCAGAGCTTTAGGGCTGATGAGTTTATTGATGCTTCAAAGCTGAAGAAAGGGCAATTTAAGAAATTCACATTGCCGAGAACTTCAGGGTCATTCATTGATCTTCAGCAATCTCTAAAAAGAAACATACACACACACACACACAAAAAAAAAAAACTTAAGCAAAAGAAATTCATTATCATGGGCGTGATATATGCCTGATATAACTACCATTTAGTAATGTCTCTACAAGACATATTGCGAAAGAGAGGAGGAAGAAAATGAAGAAGAAGAGGAGAGAGAAAAGAAGAGGGAGGAAAAAAATAGAAGAGACACACAAAGTAGAGGAGAGAGGAAGGTAGACAGAACTTAAGGAGACCTAGGATACTAAGAGTGAGAAAGTCAGAAGTAGTTCAGGGGAGAATTATACTTTCTTCTATGGAAATGAAAGAGAATTTTCTCTGAGTAAAATTAAGGTGAAGAGAATCCAGGCAAAGACAAATATGGACAGTTAAATGAGAAAAGTAAACAGAGACAAGAACTGGGAATTAGATGATTCAGACAGAATTCATAGGATTAATGAGTGAAAAGAAAATATTACCTAGGGAATCACTAGAGGATGTCTTCAATTGGTTTTCCTTGTCACTGGCCACCAAAGAAGCCACCTCGCTGACCACCTTGGTCTTTACTTCCACGGCAGTCTTTCTGAGCACCTGAGCTACTTTGACCACCTTGAACAGCTTGCCTCTAAGGCCACCCTGGCTCCCTGGTCCTCTTTGACCACCCTGATGCCCCAGGATATCTCATCCTCTTTGACCACCACCACCAGCTAAGGTGCTTAGTATGACATCTCATTTTTACACCACCACCAATTAACCTTTTCTTTCTTTTGCTGTTTCTACGAATATTCTGTATTTCCAAATGTGATTAATTTGCCATGGTTTCCATAAAATCATCTATAAATACCAGATACTTTATTTGTTCCAGATTCCTAATGCCTGAGAGAAACTACCAGATACACTTTTTACCTAAAAATATGACAATTTATTGAACAAAGGATAATTAATTATTAGCCACCTTGCCTATCCCAACAATTAAGCAATCGTGAAACAACCATTCTCCTTTTTCTTATATCAACTTTTATGATGTTTTAAGTCTATAGATTTCATTGAATATCTCTTTGCAAATTTCTGGTAGCTTTAATAAAGTTTGAGTCTACTACCAATTTTCATTCAATCTTTTATAATATCATCCTATCGCTTGTACTGACCATCATGTTCTTTTTTTTTAAGGCTGTATTTGTTACATTTAAGAAAAAACATTTTATTGTTAATTGGGTGGGAGTTTATAGAGAAGATTAGTTATCTTTTCAATAACTGACACACATTTTGTTTCACAACATTGATTAAAGTTACTTGCAACATTGCTCATCCCCCTTCCCCTCTGTGCCTCCTGTTTCCATTCCTCCTTCTTTCCTAACCCTTCTTGTTTGAACTTTGCAAATGACAAAACACTGCCTTTTAGATCTCAAATGGTTGATTGTTCTAAGGAGTGACTATCTCCCTCGTATTGGTATTCACCTTATAGGTCATAAACAGCTGGACAGATATTTGAGCTATAAAGGTGAGTTCAGTTTCCCACCTGAAGAGTACCTAAGGGTCAGAGTCTCAAGGGGTCCACCATTCCCTATCTGATCAGTAAGTTTAGGGTTTTTTTCTGTGGTTTTTTGTTTTGTTCTACAATTTTCTCCCACTATATCCAGGCGTTTCTAAGGTAATCCCTTTAAGAATAGTGTTAAGTAGGCACCATGTAGTTCCTCTGGTCTCAAGGCAGTGAAGACTAAAGTTTGAACAGTCCATTAGTTCTTTGAACCAATTGTCTTAATAAATCTTCAGAATTCTTTATTCTTCTTTTCCCTATACAGGAAGAGACCAATGGTTGCACCTTAGATGGACATTCAAACATTTAAAACATTATTTGCTATTCACTAAAAACAGGCTGTAAGGAGCTCTGGCGGTCTAGTGAGCTACATTACCAACTAAAATGTTGTTGTTGTTGTTGTTATGTGCCGTAGAGTCATTTGCGACTCATAGCAACCCTATGTACAACAGCCCTAAACCCTGCTCTATCCTGTGCCAATCTCATTGCCTCTGACACACCCATCCTGATTACCCC
>NW_006399817.1:2673167-2673822 GCF_000299155.1 Elephantulus edwardii | reverse complement strand
ATGGGAACAAATATAGACCTCTTCCAGTCAGTTGGCCAAGTGGTTGTTCTCCAGATTTCTTGGCACAACATGGTGAGCACATCCACGGCAGCATCCGTTAGCTGAAATATGTCAATTGGCATACCATCTATTCTGAATGTAGGCAGTTTAAATCCACCAGTTAGTCTTCAGGAGAAAGATAGGCAATCTCTTCTGTGAATTTACAGTCTCAGAAAACCCACTAAAGGCTCAGATATGAATTGGTCCAACTTATTGGCACTGAGTTTTATGTTTTTAAAAGCAAGTTGCATAGCATTTTTTTTGTGTGTGTACTATGTTATGCCAATTGGCCTTGATGTCCCTGGAGACTGTAATCCTGAGGATCTGGGCCCACCAATTTATGCCCTTAAGATAATTGATTATGGATAAGGCATTTGCCTTGAAGTGTGGTGTTGGAGAATAGTGTTGAATATGCCATGAACTATAAAAAGAACAAATAATTTGTCTTCAAGAAAGTGCAACCGGGGTGTTCCTTATAGACAAGGATCCTGAGACTTCATCTCATATACTTTGGGCATGCTGTAAGAAGGAAGCAGTCTGGGGAGGTGCGGGGGGGATTGTGTACCAATGAGGGAGTTTTTCTTTTGCTTTTCAAGGAGAGAAGCAAACGGGGGGG
>NW_006399817.1:2664253-2673058 GCF_000299155.1 Elephantulus edwardii | reverse complement strand
AGAAAATGATGTCATGATGGAACAGGTGGAGGGTTAGAAAAAGAGAGGAAGACCTCCAACAAGATAGACTGACACAATGACTGTAACAATGAGCTAAAGAAGAGAGATCATAGACGATGCAGGATAGGGCAAGGTTTGGATCTGTTTTTCATAAGATCACCACGAGTCATAATCACAGCACATAACAAAAACAAGACCTTTTCCCCCATAAGTTTACCTCCATATTTGCTCTACTATATTCCTGGTCAAATTTGAAGCACATATGTACAAATATCCTTTGTCAAAACTATTCATATTCATCTGAGTCGGTTACACCTTAATCTGCTTGTTCAGTGTTGTCAAGTCAACCAAGAAATTTTGTGTCATAATTCTGTTTCAAAATCTCCTTATACGTGTCTGTTGTGCATTCAAATATCTTCCTCCGTGAAAATGCTATATCTTTTGCCACTTTTTAATTGGGTTATCAGTCTTTTTCTTGTGGAGGCCCAGGAGTATTCTGTAAACTTTCATTATGAGATTTTTGTCTGAGAGGCTCTTGCAAATGTTTATTCCCAGTTGGTAGGTTTTCTTTTCATCTTGTTATAAAAAGTTTTTGATGGGCACAGGGACTTACTCTTTGGAAGATCCAATTCATCAATTTTATCCTCTTCAGACGGTGCATTTCTGGCTGTAACTCAGTCCCATAAAAACAAATATTGCATAAAACTATTACTGTAGAATGAGTATGAGGATCCAAGGGGAGAGACGGAAGCAGAGGGGTGAGGATGGGCAGGGGTGGAGGGCTGTAATCATAGGATTACACAATTTGATGGGAAGGGATGAAAGAAATTGGAAAGATACAAAGTGAAAAACAATGTATTCAAACTTTGTAAAAAATCAATATCATTTTTAAAAATCTCTTTATAGAGTAAATTTTATACCAGTTTGCCACTCCTAATATTTTTTGTATCATGGAACTAATGCACACTTCCAAATATAACTTTTTACATATTAATTAAGATTTAAATAACTACTTAGTCTTCATAGACTAGAAGACTAAGCTATCTACAATAGATGTAACTATGCATATCACTACACTTCTCCTTATCCCTCCATTATCTAAAGTCTAGATCACACCTTACCTCCGCTATCCAGCTCTGCCTTTCCTACCTTGCTCTGAGATGTTATAATACTTTTTTTGCCCCTTTCTGACAGTTATCCTCATTATACATTAAATACTGTGCTATTTTTTAAAGTGGAATTATTATTATTATTATTTATTAAATTTTAATGGAAAATTCAGAGACTTTGGATTTCCATTCATTTATTGTTACACTTTTCTTCCTGCCCACCCCTTCCTCCCCAGCTCATTCTTCTCTTTGAAAAGTAAAAGAAAAATTCTTCCATTGTTATACAATCCCTCCCCAAAGTCCAGTCCACTATGCAGCCTTCGATCTAGACTCCTGTCATGACAATAATACCTAATCATATGGTCCTTTTAAAATATTTTCTCCCTCATCTATTTCAATGCAGTATTCATTATTTATCCTATCTTTCTCAGTCTTTCCCCAACCCCAATGTCAGTCCCGTTTTACAACAGTGGCACTATGCAGTATTTGTCCTTTTGTGACTGAGATGTTTCACTCAGCAGAATGTCCTCCAGGGTCACCCATTTTGAACAATATTGCATGAGTTCCTTGTTTTTCAATGCAGCATAGTATTTCATTGTGTGAATATACCATAGCGTCTCGAAATTCTAAGCTATTTTGTTTCATTTACCTTCATATTCCCAGTGACTAGAATAGTGCTTCCCAGAGTGCTTACTAAATACATGTTACTCAATTTTATTAATACTAAGAAAGAGAATGTACCTAAAAAAGCATTCCTTTAAATAGATATACTCTCATAAAGGCAACAGGATGAAGTACATTAAGAAAACAGTAAACCCTCCATGGAACTGAGACGACTCTTGAATATAAGACAAATTATTCCTTTGTGGTTTTTTGTCCCTTTAGCACTTCATATTTAACATGAAATACACATTGGAATGGATAAAGAAATTATATTTTAATGGATAAGCATTATTTCTTTATTAAAGTAAATTTTGTAGAAATTTTCAACTAGACTAGAATCCAGAATCTATTCATGGAATAAAAAATTCTAAATATGGTGACTGAAAATACAATGTTGTTGTTGTTGTTGTTGGGTGCTGTCAAGTTGAATATGACTCATAGCTACCCTATGAAGAAAAGATTTGAACCCAGTCCTATCCTGCACCATCTTCACACTTCCTGACACACAAAATCCCATGGCAATGTCAATCCATCTGGTTGAGGGTTTTCCTCTCCTTTGCCAGCCCTGCACTCTTCCCAACATCATGTCCCTCTCCAAGGAATAGCACCTCCCAGCAATATGTCCTAAGTATGTGAGGTGAAGCCTCATCATTCCTGCCTCCAAAAATCAGTCTAGCTGCACCATCTACAAAACATATCTGTTCATTCTCTTGGCCCGTCCAGGGGAATGTTCAGTGATCTTCTCCAACACCACAGCTCAAAGAATCAATTCTTTTTCTGTCATCCCTATTTGTTGTCCAGGTCTCAGATGCATAGCTAGTAATTGGAATCAGACACACCATAGTCCTCAAACTGACATCAATATTCCTCAATAATTTGGAAAGGTCTCCAACTACAGATTTTCCCAATGCAATGCATCTCCTTGTTTCCTGACTGCTGGTACCAAGGGTGTTAATTATGGATCCAAGCAAGATAAAGTTGTTAACAGTTTCAAGCTCTTCTCCATCCATCATGACACTGCCTATTGTTCCAGTGCTAAGAATTTTTGTTTTCTTAATATTGAGATGCAATTCATACTGAAGGCTGTATTCCTTCTTCTGCAACAAGGGTTTCAAGTCCTCCCCACTTTCAGCAAGCAAGCTTATGTCATCTGCATAATGCAGGTTATTGATGAGCCTCCCTTCAATTCTGGTGCTACACTCCTCTTCAGAGTCCAGCTACTCAGATAATTTTCTCAGCATATAGATTGAACAAGTATATAGAGAGAATATAACCCTGACATACCCTCTTTCCAATTCCAAACCACACCGTACTCCCCTGTTACATACAGACTGACTACATTTGTGGAAGAAATCATTGGAGAAGCTCAAGATCAGCAGTCAAAAGTAGGCCAGGGGCAGACTGTGGGTCAGATCAACAATTATTCATATGCAAGTTCAAATTGAGGCTGTAGAAAATGAAACTAAGTCCACAGGAATGATCTTGAATCAATTCTATCTGAATTTTCTGACCATCTTAAGAATACGTTTGAGGCATTGAACACCAATGATAGAAGACCAGATGGGTTGTGGTATGATATCAAGGATATCACCCATGAACAAAGCAAAAGGTCATTACAAAAACAGAGGAGAAAGAAAAAATTTAAATGTCAGAAGAGACTCTAAATATTACACTGGAGCACTCAGAAGCCAAATCTAAAGAAAAACATGTCAAAGTAAAAGAGCTGAACAGATGATTTCAAAGGGCTACTTGGGAAGACAAAGAAAAGTATTATAATGGAATATGCAGAGATCTGGAATTGGAAAATTAAAAGGGAAGAATTTGTTTCATGAACCTCAAGCTGAAAGAACTGAAAAATAAATGTAATCCTCATGTCACAACATTGAAAGATATTGTAGACAATATGCTGAATGATCCAGAAAGCATCAAAAGAAGACGGAGGGAATACACAGAGTCACAGTACCAGAAATAATGAATTGACAATTAAAAATTTCGGGAAGTACCATATAAGCAGGAGCCAAATTTAAGCATTAAGGAACTACTTATACTAGTATGTATCATGGACTTGGAACCAACCCACAGCTGACCCTCCCACAGGTTTTCAGAGGCAGTTAATCACATGAGAGGAAATGACTATTTCTTCTCCAGCAGAGCGGGTGGTGGTTTCAAACTGTGTGACTTCAGAATTGCAGTGCAAATTCTTACTATGACAGGTAACTACTTAATTTAGCAGGGTTAAATCTTAATCTAATTGTTTCTCCTTTATAGGTAACTCTTTGTTTTTCTTGAATTGCTTTTAGTGTTATACCTTTATATTTGATTTTAGAGAATTTTATTATATGTCTTGATGATCTTCTTTTGTAGTCTAGTCTGCTTGAGGTTCACTGAACTTGAATGTGGACTTTCTCATTCTTCATGATACCTAGGAAGTTTTCTTCTAGTACTTCTCAGACAATTTTTTCAGTGCTCTCCCTACCCTCCTCGTGTTCTAGAATTCTGATTATACGTATGTTATTCCTTTTGATGTTATTCCACATGATTCTACTGTTTTATTCATTTTTATTCCATCTCCTTTCTGGCTTTTCTTCTAGAATATTTCCACTGAGTTACTTGTCTTCCAGCTCACCAACTCTCTGTTCCAACTCTTATGTTCTGGTGTTTTTCTCCCTCTGCATGTTGAAAACTTTTGTCATTTCAGTGATGATATTCTGGAATGCATTTTCATGCCCTTACTGTGATATCCAGTACTGTGCTGGCTGTATCCTGTCTGTCCTGTGATTATTTTTAAAAATCTTCTACCTCTTTATGTATTATTTCAATTCTTTCTTCTGTCTTTTGTAACATCTTCAGTAGTTTTTCATGGTCCTATTGTTGTTGTTTGTTGTTGTTATATGCCGTTGAGTCGCTTGTGACTCATTGCGACCCTATGTACAACAGCCCTAAACTCTGCTCTGTCCAGTGCCAGTCACACTGTCTCTGATACAGCCATCCCGATTACCCCAGTCACTGAATCAATCCACCTCTTTGAGGGCCTTGCCTTCCTGCGCCATCCCTCCACCCTCCCAAGCATGATGTCCCTCTCCAAGGACAGATCCCTCCTTACAACATGTCCAAAGTATGTCAGACGAAACCTCAGAATCCTTGCCTCCAAGGCGCTGCGCAGTTTAACCCTTTCCAGGATGAATATGTTTGTTTTCCTAGCAGTCCATGGTACCCTCAACTCTCTTCTCCAGCACCACAGCTCAAAGGCATCAATTCTCCTTCTATCCTCCTTAGTCATTGTCCAACTCTCTGATGCATAACAAGTGATTGCAAAGACCATGGCCTGTATCAGAGGTACCTTAGTCTCCAGAGAGACACCATTGCTCTTCAGTACTATGGAGAGGTCCGTAACAACAGAGAGTCGCAGAATAGATTAAAAAAAAATGCCCACCATTATATCACCTACAAAGGACACATCTAATAAACAAGGAAAAATATCAAATATCCAAGGGTTGAAAAAAATATCTCAATGGAACAAAATCAAGAACTTAGAAATTAACCAATTGGTTCCACAATCAACACTCTTGGTACCAGCAGGCAGGAAATAAAAAGACAAATTGTATTGGGATAATCTGTTCTCAGAGACCTCCCCAGAATAATAAAGAGCAACAATGTCAGTCTGGACTCTAAGGCGCACCTGATTAAGGCCATCATCTTCATGATTACTTGCATCAGAAAGCTGAGCAATGACTAAGGATGATAGAATGATAATTGATACCTTTGACCTACGGTTCTGGAGAAGAGTATTGAATATACCGTGGAATGCTAAGAGAACAAATAACTTTGTCCTAGAGAGAGGGAAACCAGGTTGATCCTTGGAGGCAAGGATTCTGAGGCTTTGTCTGACATACTTTGGGCATGTTGCAAGGAGCAACCAGTCCTTGTAGAGGGATATCGTGCTTGGGAGGGTGGAGGGACAGCACAAGAGAGGAAGACCCTCAATTAGATGGATTGACTCAGTGACTGGGATAATGGTAGTAGGTGTGTCAGAGACGATAACATTAGCTTAGGATAGACCAGGGTTGAGCACTGTTGTACATAGGGTCGCTATGAGTTTCAAGCAACTCAATGGCACATAGCAACAACAAAAACATATATGATCAACTGATTTTCAACCTATCAAATGGGAAATGAAAACTGGACTTCTATCTGCAGAAAGCTAAAGCAGGATCTATATCTCACAGCATACTCAAGATGGATCAGAGAACTGTGGATGAAGGTAAAAACCATAAAAATCTTAAGAGACAGAATGGTATCAAATTTACAAAGCGTAGCTTATGGTATAAATAGGCTGGTAAATACAGCCAGTAATGCACAAACAAGAGAAGATAGCATTGATGAATGTGACCTTCTAAAGAGTAAGATTCTATGTACATCAAAAACATTTTCCAATAGGGTGAAAAGAAAACCTACTAACTGGGGGTGGGGGAACCAACATTTGGCAATAGCATCTCAAACAGGGGTTTCAAAACAAAAGTTTACAAAATACTTCTAAGCCCAACAACAATATGCTAATAGAGAATTTTCTCTCTTAGAACTTTCTTCTTCCCCATTGTTAGGTAAAATACAAGAAAAGCATTTGTCTAAGTGCCTGAACGCAGGTAGTGATAGGATATTTTTGTGTACTGCTGAGTTGGAATCAACCCATAACTGACCCTCCAGCGGGTTTTCAGAGGCTGTTAATTCCATGGGAGGATATTGCCCATCCTTCTCCTGCAGAACAGCTGGTGGCCTCAAATCGTGTGTCTTCAGGATTGCAGCAGAGCTTCTTGTCACTAGATCATCAGAACTCATAGAAGGGTTAATAAAAATGAGAGTTATGGGGAGGAAGTAGAAAGACTGTGAATATGAGTGTTGTCATTAATAATATAAAACAAATTGCTATGAATATATTACATTCATTATGAATATAATATGTTCTGCTGTAAACTTTCACTCAAAGCATATCTAGAGACACAAAAGACCTTAGAAGGATAACTACAAACACTACTACAAGAAACAATAAGAGTCCTAATTAAATGGAAAAATAATCCCTGTTCATGGAGTGTTATGTTGTTGCTGTTATATGCATTCAAGTTAACTGTGACTCATAGTGACCCTGTGTATAATAGCTCTGAATCCTGTCCTATCTTGAGCCAATTTCATGGTCTCACTATAACGCCTACTCCCATTACTCCAGTGACTGCGTCAGTTCCTCTCATCTAGGGTCTTCCTCTCCTGCACTGTCTATCTATCCTTCCAAGCTTGATGTCCTTCTCCAAGGACTGGCCCCTCTTGGCCACATGACGAAAGTATGAGAGACAGAGTTCCAAAATCCTTGGTTTTACTCTCTCTAGGACAAAATTGTTTGTTCTTTTGGCAATATTCTTCTCCTCACCACAACTCAAAGGCATCCACCCTTCTCTGTCATCCTTATTCATTGTCCAGCTCTCAGACTCATTGCAAGTAATTGCAAAGACCATGGCCTGGATCAGGCACACCTTAGTCTCTAGACTGATATCACTCCTCTTTCGCATTCTAGAGAGGTTCTTGACAGCATATTTCCCCAATGCAATTAATCTTTCATGAATAGGAAGGCTCAATACTGTGAAAATAGCCATCCTAAATCTTTAACAAAATCCTAATACAGATAGTACATTCATTCCTAAAGCAATTGCAAAGACCATGGCCTAGATCAGGCACCCCTTAGTCTCTAGATTGATATCATTACTCCTTAGCATTGTAGAGAGGTCCTTGACATCAGATTTTCCCAATGTAAATAATCTTTCATGAATAAGAAGACTCAATATTGTGAAAATGGCGATCCTACATCTTTAACAAAATCCTAATACAAATAGCAATGGGGGTTTGGTGTGTCTGAATTAGTGAGACTGGCTCAGGTCAGAGAAGGGTTCAGAGCTACTGTATATAGGGTGACCATTGGTTGCAGGTGACTCAATGTCACATAACAACAAAAACATGTTATATTGGTTGTTTTTTATTTAAGCCTCTTGTTTAGAGTCAACAAGACCTTGCGGAGGTCCTTTGTATTTAAAAGCCCTCTCTGAGGTGGATTGATTTAGTGACTGGCGTAATCGGCATGGGTGTATCAGAGACAGTGCGATTGGCACTGTACATAGGTCACTATGAGTTGCAAGTGACTCGGCGGCACATAACAACAACAACAACAACATATAAAACACAAAGTACAGGGGAGCTCTGGTGGCCTAGTGGCAAGAAACTGCACTGCAATTGTAGAGGTAGCAATTCCAATCCACCAGAGGCTCTACTGGAGAAGGAGGGGCAATCTCCTCCTGTACCAATTAGATCTGATTTGACGGTACACGCACACACAAAATAATTAAAAATATTTTTTAAAACCCCACAAAGTGCATGCACAAAACAAAATGTATATGAATGATTGTATGCAATCCAATAAATTTTTTAAATTTAAAAAAACCCAACAAAATAGAGCATTTTCCACAGTAATCATCTAGTCAGCTATGGCTTTCTCTAGAGATCTCTTTGTTCTCTAATTCATACAAGTTTCTAACCTGATAATGCATATATTTTCTTAACATACTGCAGTGAATGTCAGGTATTCCTTAAATATTTCTACAATGAATGAGTTTCCAATTGCACAAGTAAGAAATTTTAACACACTGAAGTGGCTATCATAAGGGATTTAGCTCATGTACCTAATTAATTTAGTATTTGCTTTATTACTATATAAATACTGATTTCTTAGTAATAAAATGTTAATGTCAGTGACTTCAATTCCTTCTATAGATTTCCCAAAGCAGACTTTAAAAGATTGTTGTTTTTATTAGGTGCTGCTAAGTCAAATCCAACTCAGAGAAACCTTATATATAAAGGATCAAAAACTTAGATTATAGTAACTGATTATATTGTAAGACAAGCAAGAAGACAAAGATTCTCACCACTGGACCAATTGGCAGCATCAGGATGGATGGTGAAGAGATTGAGATTGTACACAGCTTTAGTTTGCTTG
>NW_006399817.1:2645873-2662968 GCF_000299155.1 Elephantulus edwardii | reverse complement strand
GGGGGGGGGGGAATATGGGTGGGTCCCAATTCCTCCTTCTGCCTGCTGCTGAGCCCACACTACTGCAACCACATTGGGGCTGCTGGGGCCCATGGATCCCTTAGCCTAGACTAGGTGGCCAGTGCTGGGTCCCATGGCTGATGTGGCAGAGCCCCCATGCAGCCTGTGGGCCCCAGACCCCCATTGAGGGAGCAGGGATGGGAGGTGTGGTGGCTGTGGCAGCAGCAACAACACCATGGCGAGAGGTGAATGTCACAAGGGACAGCATCTCTCTGTTAATTGAGTTTCCTTGGACAGGCCTGAGAAGATGATCACCAATACAATGAATTGATAGGAGTTGCTAAGACCTGGTTACAACTGGATGACACTTAACAGTGGCAGCACAGCAGCATGTCTGAGATGCCAGATATCCTCAATGCATCACATATTTTGATCTGTTGACTTCCTCTGTCAAGAACTGTTTGGACCTGGGGAGGGTCTGTTCACCACTCTCAGGTCCCCTTCTCCATTTGTAAAGGCAGAGGGCAGTGACACCTACTTCAAATTACAGTACTTGTTGGAGGGAAGGGGAGGGTGATGGAGGTGGTGCCAGAATTGGGGGCTCTGTCCCTGGGCACGTGGTCTTCAGTGAGGTGCAAGGTCCAGACCTGTGGGGGGACTTAAGTAAGTGGCTGTGCCACCTAGCCCCTAAAATGTGTCACCCGGACCTCGGGGTGTGCCATCCAGTCCTTGGGGTGGGCCATTTGGCCTTTGGAGTGAGCCGATCTGTCCCTGGGGTGAACTGGCCCTCAGGGAGAGACATTTGGCCCACAGGGGGAGCCATTTTGCCTCAGGGTGAGCTGATTAGTTTCTGGGGTAAGCCATTTGACCCCTAGGGTGAGTCATTTGGCCCTTGAGGTGAGCCATTTGGTCCTGGGGTGAGCTCCTCAGACCTCGGGTTATGGCATCTGACCCCTGAATTTAAAAAAAAACAAAAAAAAAAAACCACACCACAAAAACCCTGCCTAGGGTATACAGAGAATTTTATCTAGGCTACTTTCTTCCGCCTTCTCCCCCAGTATACCTGTAAGTAACACCTCCAAAGCCCTTCTATTTGTAACTCACAAGTTTGTTCTCTCTAGGTTGGCTCCCTTTTCTATAGGTAACCTTAACACTAGGAACAAATATAGAACTCTTCCAGTCAGTTGGCCTGGTGGTTGCTCTCCAGATTTCTTGACACAACTTGGTGAGCACGTCCAGGGCAGCATCTGTTAGCTGAAATATGTCAATTGGTATACCATCTATTCCTGGGGCCTTATTTTTTGCTATTTCTTTGAAAGCAGCTTAAAATTCTTCATCACCATAGGCTCTTGCTCATATGTTGTTTCATTAAATTCTTCTGTGTCTGCTAGTTCCTTTAGATACAATGACTCAATATATTCTTTCCATCTTCTTTTGATACCTCCTGGATCATCTAATACTCTGCCTAAAGCATCCTTGATTATAGCAACTCGAGGTTTGACTTTGTTCTTCAGTTCCTTGAGCTTAAGAAATGCTGAGCGAGTTCGACCCTTTTGGTTTTCTGGCTCAAACTCCTTGCACATTTCATTGTAATATTTTACTTTGTCATCCCACGCTGCCTTTTGAAATCTTCTGTTCAGCTCTTTAGTATCTTGAATTCTTCCTTGTGCTTTGGCTTCTCTGCACTCCAGTGCAATATTCAGACTTTCTTCTGACATCCATTTTGGACTTTTCTTCCTCTTCTGTCTTTGTAATGAACGTTTGCACTCTTCTTGTATGATACCCTTGATATCCTCCCACAACTCATCTGGTCTTCGCTCATTCGTGTTCGAGGTCTCAATACTGTTCCTGAGATGGTTCTGAAATTCAGGTGAGATAGACTCAAAGTTATATTTTGATTCTCATGGATTTGGTTTCATTTTCCTCAGCTTCAGCTTGAACTTGCATATGAGTAGTTGGTATTCTGTTCCACAATCAGCTCCAGGCCTAGTTTTCACAGCTGATATCCAGCGCTTCCTTCCCCAGATATAATTAGTCTGATTCCTATGCATACCATCAGGTGAGATTCATGTGTATAACCTGCGATATGTCTCTTAAAAATGTGTTTTCAATGAATAAGTCATTGATTGTGCAAAATTCAATCATCCTCTCTTCAGCTCCATTTCCGGCACCGAGTCCATGTTTTCTGACGACTGATTCTTCTCTATTCCCAACTTTTGCATTCCAGTCACTCATTATTATCAATGCATCTTGATTGCATGTTTGATAGATCTCCAACTGTAAAAGTTGGTAGAAATCTTCTATTTCCTCTTGTTTGGCTCTGGTTGTTGGTGCATATATCTGAATGATAGTTGTATTCACTGGACTTCCTTGTATGCGTATGGATATTATCCGACGGCACATAACAACAACAACTACAATAACAATCTTAACAACAAGTTTTACTCCAGACCTGACCGTGAACCCAGTTCCAGAGACAAAAAAAGAAATACAATTGCCAGTAAAGAAGCAAAGTAGGATGGAGCCTCAGGGTTCAGTCAGCCATCCCCACTGGACCCACCTGGGAAAACACTTCGCAGTACAGAGGGGAGTAAATATCAGGAAAATATCTTCCAACAGAACAAGAAGTAAAGCAGCTTTAAACCAGGACCGCCAGTAAGGTGATAAAGTGCGCTCCCTTTCTCCTTCACATCAACGCCCCTGTTCAGCGTGAAGAAGCCAGTCTGTGCCCTATTCTCAAATAAGAAACCCACAAGTGAATATGACCGTTTGTTTAATCATCATTGGACTATACTTACCATTGTCCTGTATTGTCTGATCCCCACTGGATCTTTCTTTCTCATTTCCTTCACCTACTCCTCCCACCCACCAAATTGTGCAGCCCTCCAACTGCATCCCTGCAATTTCATCCCTGCCCATCCTCACCCTTCTGCTCCCAACCCTCACCTCCTTGTATCCCCATACATGTTTTTCACAATTAAAAAATAAACCCAAAACCACCACAGTTATTCTCAGTATCCTTAGAACTCATAAAACCAGTAAAACCCCTAAATGAGACATAGGGTCAAAGTAAATGATGCTGAACTTTTAATGGCATGTCTATTTTAAAAATAGCACATGAAATGACAATTTGATGAAGTTGAGTCATAAATAAAGCTCTATGATGTCTTCTGCTGCGCTCATTTCTCCATCCAATATCTGAAAAGGGGGGGAGGGAACCAGACAAGGAAACAATTCAATAAAGAGTGAAAATCAATCTCTAAATTCCATTTAGGGTTTCTGCTTTAAGGAAGAAAGGCGTCCCTAGAAAATGCAAATTATTATTGTGCTCAGCTTCTGATCCAAACTTTGGAGGTTAAAATTTCTTCATGTGTGCCTCTCAAGAAAATCCTGGCAATGTATTTCCAAACCATCAGCTCTTGGAAACATTTTTGATTAGCTCATGAGATTTAATTTTTTGGGTGGTTTTTTTTTTAATTTATTATTGATTTCAATGAAAATTTACAGAGACTTTGTATTTCCATTCATTCGTTGTTGCACTTTTCTCCCCTCCCGACCCTCTCCCCCAGTACACTACCCTCTTGGAAAAGTAAAAGAAATTCTTTCATTGTTTCACAATCCCTCCCCCAAGGTCTACTCCACTATGCAGCCTTCATTCTGGACTCCTGTCATGACAAAAATACCTAATCACATATCCCTTTTAAACAGTTTTCTCCCTCATCTGTTTCAATGCAGTGTACATTACTGAACCCATCTATCTCAGTCTCCACCCAACTCCAAGGTCAGTCCTGTTTTACAACAGTGGAGCCATGCAGTATTTGTCCTTTTGTGACTGAAATACTTAACTCAGCATAATGTCCTCCAAAGTCACCCATTTTGAATAATATTGCATGAGTTCCTTGTTTTTCAAAGCAGCGTAGTATTCCATTGTGTGAATATACCACAGTTTCTCTATCCATTCATTTGTTGATGGGCACTTAGGTTGTTTCCAACTCCTTGCTATTGTGAACAAAGCCTCAATAAACATGGGTGTGCACAGGATTTAAATTTTTTATGTAAAGGTTTGAAGTCATGACTTCATGGACCAGCCCAATTATCTAACCTATTAATATGTTTAGTGCTTCTGTTCTACTTCCTAGGTTGCTACATAGTTCCTGGAGTCTTAAAAATTTGCACATGGCCATCTCAGACACAATAATTGATCTCTATTCACCTTGAATAACAAAGGAAGAAAAGTCAAGAAAGGTGAAAGACATGGAATGGGTGAATAATTTTCCCCATGAACAACTGTCTCCTTTACTATTTGATCAAAAGAACTACTAACAGTGCCCAAATATTACTGAACGTTTTTATTCCATAGAAGGATCTGGATCAAAAGTGAAGAAATGCACAGCATAATTTCCATTTCCTGGAGCCTTTAAATAAAATGAACTCTTCAGACAATCTTTAAACATTAAAAAAGAAACATCCCTTGAAGTCTTCCTAAAAAAACAATACTGAGTTTAACTAGTAAAAAAATATCTATCTTGCCTACTATTCTCTTTTACAAGCTAACTATATGGACTCAACTAGACAATAATAACTTGAACATAGGGTGAGAATAGTTATTAAAAATGAAATCAATGTCATTAAATGGTACATGTAGAAACTAATTGTTTTATGTTTTTCTGTGTATATTCTCAACAACAACTTAAAAATTAAATCTATTGCACCACAATAGATAAAGGTAAATAACCAAATTGGAAAATGGGCATATGATCTGAACAGAAACTTCACCAAAGAAGACATTTAGATGGCTAATGAACACAGGAAGAAATGTTCAAAATCCCTAGCTCTCAGAGAGATGCAAATTAAAACAACTAAGAGATATCATCTCACCCCAGTCAGAATAGCAAAATTTAACAGAACAGAAAGCAACAAATGTTGCTGAGATTGTGGAGAAACTGGAACCCTTATTCACTGTTAGTGGGAGTGTAAAATGGTGCAACCACTATGGAAGGCTGTATAACACTTTCTCCAAAATTTGCAAATAGAAATACCATTTGACCCAGGAATTCCACTACTGGGACTTTACCCCAAAGAGACCATAACTGCCACCCAGGCAGATATATGCACACCACGTTTCTTGTGGCTTTGTTCGCAATAGCGAAGAGCTGGAAACAACCCAAGTGCCTATCAACAAACGAATGGATAGAGAAGCTCTGGTATATTTACACAACGGAATACTATGAAACATTGAAAAACAAGGAACTCATGAAATATTATGCAAAATAGGTGACCCTGGAGAACATTATGCTGAGTGAAATATCTCAGTCACAAAAGGACAAATATTACATAGGGCCACTGTTGTAAAACGGGACTGACATCAGTGTTCAGGGGAGACAGAAAAGGAGGGGAGGAATGATATATATTGCATTGAAACAGATGAGGGAGAGATCTGTTTAAAAGGGATATATGAATGGGTATTCTTGTCATTACAGAAGTCCAGAATTAAGGTTGCATAGTGGAGTGAACTTAGGGGAGGGATTGCATAACAATGAAAGAGCTTTTCTTTTTAGACCAGAGAATGGCCAAAATTATTGGGGCAGCTACCAAGCCAAAGACATTCCTCTAGGTTGTATAGCCCTGGTGTACAAGTTGCTGTACTCCGCGTTCACTTTTGGTTGCTGTAAGGCTGAACACCGTGACACTGATGTGTCAAAAGCATTAATGATTGGCTACCCAATGTGAACAGAAAGTGGGGTGGAACTCCCCAATTAAAACAAGCTTGGAAGGAGGAGTGGCATCCACTTCCATAATAGCTTGCCTCCGGAAACCCTATGAATCTGGAGAGAAGATGAAAGGCACCCAAGGGTCGAGAGTCCTCTCCTTCATAGGGTGCGCTGTGAGTCGCCTGTGACTCAACGGCATTAACAAGAACACAACAACAACTTTTAACTTGTTAGTTAAATTTGTGTCTTCTAGGCTGCAACAGTTCCATGATGCATCTTCAAGCATAGGAACATGTATGGCTAAGCACAATTGATAATAGTGCATCTAAATTCCAAAACCAATCTCCACAATAGTCTACGTGTTTCCTATTGCCAAAGGGACCCTTTAGAGTAGTGAGAGAAGATCTTCACCCTGAAACCTACAGCGTCCCTTTTCAGTAGGAAGTAGCTAAGAGAATACGCCATCCCCTTTTCCTTATGAATAAGGGTGAAATCTCTCTCAGGGAGGAGTGATAGGGAATGGCAAAGGACACACTAACGAAGGAGATTAATCAGAACTGGTTTTGACAAGCACTGTGACAATGGGACAATTAAAAACAGACTTTCAAGGAATATTCAACCTGAATCCTTCTGATCATATGGAGATTTTTGAAAGTATTTCTTTGAGTTTATTATGTTTAATTTGTTTTATTTATTTGTTTGTGTATAAAGGATGCTCATCTAGATGATAACATAATTATGATAAAAACAAGAAGGGGGAAATATGGGAAGCCTATTCTAAATATTTGTAATAAACTGAATGCTATTAAAAAACAAACAAACCCCCTCCCCCCACAAAACCAACAATGAAAGAGCTTTTCTTTTCAAGGAGAAGAGTGATTTGAGGGTGAGGGGGTGGGCAGGGAGATAAGTACAACAATGAATGACTGGAAATCCTGAGTCTCTGTAAACTTTCATTAAAATTAATAAATAAAAAAAGATTTAATAAAAATTCCATCTATTAAAAGATCACAATGCTCTTTTATTGTTGTTGTTAAGTGCTGTCAAGTTGTAGGCGACTTGTAAAGACCTGATGAACAAAAGCCCTCAGCACTTGTGTGACTTTCATCCTTTCTCCAGGTTCATAAGGTTTCCAAAAGGCAAGCTATTACAAAAGTGGATGCCACTCCTGCTTCCAAGCTTGTTTTAATCGGGGAGCTCCACCAAACACTGCCCGTCATGGGTAACCATTAACACATTTGACACATCAGTATCACAGTGTTCGGCTTTACAGCAACCACAAGTTACCTCTGTATGGCAAGTGCACAACAGGGCGGTGCAACCTAGAAGAATGTTTGACCAAGAATAATAAAAAACGGGCGTGAGGGCTGCTGATTAAGTCACCCACCTTTTTCTTGGTAGCATCACTTTCTATCCACCAGGCCAACTGATCTCTCATTATGTTGATGTTATTGTTGTTAAGTGCAGTCGAGTCATAAGCAACTCATAGCAACCCTATGAACGAAAGTCCTCAGCACTTGTGTGACATTCATCTAGCAATACTATATTGGTGAGAATGTGTAGTAACAGTCGTATATTTTTAGAAGAACTTTAAAATGGCATACAACAATTTTGATAAACTGTTTGATAGTTTATAGTAAATTTGGATACTTTCTTCAAAACCTGGGAATTCTACTCCAGAGAATCAAACCTAAGAGAAATGTAAATCTATGCCCACAAAAATATTTAACAATAATATTCAAATTTACTCATAGTAGGAAATTTTCCTCAAAATAGGAAATAATCCTAATATCTACTTGCAGAAATGCACCCAATTCTCACTTCTTGCCACCGTTAGGATCCAAATACCAAGTGGTTATGTGAAAATTGATGCTATGTGGAAATGGAAGATGATCACATTGGATCACAGAATGGAGGCTGACTACATCATTACATAGCTGCCAAATTTCATCCTTACGTAACTGTCAAATATCTAAGAACAATGGCCCGAACAAGCTGACCTCTAACTTTAACCATAATAATGTTACTTTTACGTATGTGTTTATTATTATTTCTAGACATAAGCCACTAATAAACAAAGTAGTTGAATAGTAATTTTTTTGTTATTGATGAAAGTATGAAATGTCATATAATGAAGTACTTGATAAGTGAGGAAGGTGTAGAAATAGACAAATTGTGGTGTATATAGAATGGAATACTTTTCCAGAACATAAAGAACCAAATATTGATATACCTAGACTATATATATATATAAATTAACCTAACAAATAGGGAGGAACTCTGGTGGCCTGGTGTCAAGAAGCTGCACTACAATCTTGAAAGGACTCAGTTTGAGGCCGCCAGCTGCTCCATGGGAGAAGGATGAGCAATCATCTCCCATTCAGTTAACTGCCTCTGAAAACTTGCTGGAAGGTCAGGTAAGGGTCGGTTCTGACTCTATGGTACGCAAAAACAACAACAACGGCCAAAAGAGAAAACATTATGGAGCACAATTCTGTTTTGATGTACATGAAGTTACCACAAACAAGAATCTACTAGATACCAATTGGTTAGAGGGAAAAAAGGGGGAAATCCTTGGCTACTAAATGCAAAGGAAGCTCTGGTGGCTTAGTGGGTAAGGAGTTGTTCTGCCAACCCAAAGGAAGGCAAAATGAATTCACCAGCTGTTTTACAGAAGGAATATTGGCAATCTTCTCTCATTTGATTTATAATTCTGAAAACCCACTGGAAGGTAGGCTATGAGTTAGATGCAACTCAACAGCACACAACAATAACATTAATTTCATACTCTAGTGATAATTAAGCAGAAGTTGAATCCACTTCCTAAACAACATGCCTCTGGAAACTATGAACTTTGAAAAATGACAATAGCTATAGAAAGGCTTCAGGCTTTTTGTTCATAGGGTTGCTAAGAGTCGTGCTCAACTCAATGGCAATCAACAACAACATCGTGAAAATGAAGTAGCTTTAATGGCATGGTGCATGAAAGATCTAATTTCTAACTAAAAGGGTGACAGTATTAATCCATCAACCACTCTACAGGAAAAAAATAAACAGTCCTCCCTAAAGAGATTAACAACCTTAGAAATCTGATAGACAGTCACTGTAAGTCAGAACCAACTCAGTGGCAATGAGTTAATGGTAATAATTAAGAAAGTCTGATGGCTAAGTGGTTATAGTGTTCCACTGCTTCACCGCTAACCAAAAAGCTGACAGTTTGAATTCATCAGTTATTCCACAAGAAAAAGATAAGACCACCTGCTTTTGTGAGAGTGTACAGTCTTAGGTACTCGGTTCGAGTCTTTCCTACAGAGCTACTATAAATTGGAATTCACTTAATGATAGTAGAATTTGTTTATGATTATTACTAGTTTTAAAATACATATTTGGAAGAATATGAAACAAAAGATATAGAAGCTATCTTAAGAAAAGAGATTCAAGGACTAACAAGGGGAATCATATTGCTTGATACTTACTTAACTCTTAGTTTATTTTCCATAGAAGGGAGGGTCAATGAATATAGCATGCTGACACCGCAGACCACACCTAGCAGTTCCACAGCATTTCATAGCAAAATCGCAGTCATCATCTTTTCTGCAAGATTTCTCATGACAGAAAGACATAATGGGTTGTTCTTCAGCGACCTTCTTGCCAGGATGGTATCGTGACTTAGTCTTACTGCCATACTGTTGTTGTTTTGACTCAAAAGTAGATATAAATCCGTTGTGTTGTAAGGGACATGTACCTGGCTTCTCAAAATCTATCCAAAATAAATATAAATAAAAAAGAAAAGTGTGAGAATTTTACCCTTCTTTTATTTCTTTTTTTATTAATTAATTTCTTTATTTTTCATTTCAATGAACATCTACAGAGATTTTGGAAAACCCTTCTTTTATTTCTTAAAGAAAATAAAAATAAGTTCATTGTCTTTTTAATTCTGCTCCTTTTTCACATCAGTCCTCTCCTTAAATCATATCTTCACTTCACAGCACCACACAAGTATAATGATATAATTATAAATTATTAGACCAAGTTTCAAGTAGAACCCAGGTAAATGTTATACTTTGAGATGTGTATGTGAGTGTGTGTGTGTGTGTGTGTGTGTGTGTGTGTGTATCTCAACTTGATGAAACATAATAGCAGTATAGCAATATACACAAATGTGTGTATGTGTGTATCAAAATTATTGTCATGAGTTGGAATAGACTTGCACTTGACCCTCCAGTGGCAGAGGCCGTAAATCTGACCCTACAGCGAAATTTCAGAGGCCACAAATTACACAGGAGAAGAATGTGCATCTTTCCTCCACAGAGTAGCTAATGTATTCAAACCATGCACTTCTGAGTAAGCAGTGCAACTCCTTACTAGGCCACTAGAGCTCTCTTATTCCTCCAAAGGGGAGGAAAAAAAAATCCTGTCAATAATGAGTCATAAAGCCATTTTTTTTTTTCTAATAGGAACCCTCCATCTCCGAGACTATAAATCTTTCTAGGAGGAAACTGTTCATCTTTCTGCTATGGAGTTGATAATGGATTTTAACTGCAGACATTTTGAGTGGCCTAACACATTACATACTTTGTCACCAGGGCTCTTTGTAAATTTGTTTCATGGAGCTTCCAAGGCTATGCACTTGTATAGAAACAGTATGCCATATTGTTCTTTCATGGAGCAGCTGCTGGTTTCAAAATGACCTTTGAATTGTTGTAGAGTCAAAACTGATCCATAGCTGACCCTTCAGCAGATTTTCAGAGGCAGTTAATTACAAGGGAGGAGATTGCCCATCTTTCTCTCATGGAGCAGCTGGTGGCCTTGAACCACATGCATTCAGGATTGCAGCGCAGATTTTTGTCACTTGGCCACCAGAGCTCCTTTGATTTAACAGCCAAAAACTTAACCCCTGCACCAACAGGGCTTTAATTAACTAGTACAGGTCAGCCAGATAGAAACTGAAGACCAGAAAGAAAGAAACCTCATAGCGAGACTTCTTGTTATGATAAATCACATTGTTATTGGTTTAAACTAGAGCTCATCAAGAGTTCTATTACTTACAGATGAATACAATTTACAGCTGATATACAGAATCATCATTCATCTTTCCTCTACTTCCCATAATTCACCAGAAAGTGCAGTAAAACTATATTCCACTTAGAAAAACAGTTAACAGGTACAAAAGGGAAAAGTAGGATCTCACCTTGACCTTGAAAAACTTGGTCTTGTACATACTCTGGAGGATAAAAAACAGGAAAAGACACTTCTTATTGCCCAATTATCTTTATCTCAGTGAATCCTAAAATAGCTTGTGGGGAAACTGTCTTCTTTGCTTTCAGGCCGTTACTAGAGACTGTAATAATTTCTTACTTTGGGGTACCCAGTGACTCTTCTTTAGGTTTGGCACAACTACAACTATATGTCATATGTCAGTTGGACACACAACATAGAAGCTATAGATGATACAAAATGTCATTTTGTGACATTTGGTTTCCATCATGTAATATAAAATATACTTTTATCAATATCAAGCATATATGTCATAATATATTTTCCTTTACTACATCACCAAATGGATACTCTGAAGTCTGAAAAGAGAGTTTAACATTTTTAATATAAGGATTAATTTGAACATACAGAGTAGTGGCAAAGATAATACAGATGATACTTTACCTACCTTCTCCGTCATGATTGTGTTTTATATAATTATTGTTACGATAGAGCAGTATCATTCCATTAAGCTTTACAAAGTAAGAAACCCATAAATTAGAATCAATCTGATGGCAGTGGTTTGGTTCAGTTTTATAACAACGCTATAAACTACAGACTAACTAAGTCACAGAATAACTACAGACTTTATTTTAATTCTCCTAACTTTTTCACTAATATCCATTTTCAGGATTCCATACTGTGCTTACTTGTCACTTTTCCATAACTTATTACCTTCACAATGTTCTTACGTGCCTTTGAATCAGCTGTGACTCATAATGACCCTATGCACAATAGCTCTGAATCCTGCCCTATCCTGAGCCAGTCTCATTGTCTCTGACACACCCACTTCCATTACCCCAGTTACTGTGTCTATCCATCTCTTCCAGTGTCTTCCTCTTCTGTACTGTTCCTCCACCCTTCCAAGCATGATGTCTTTCTGCAAGGACTGGTCCCTTCTGGCAATATGCCCAAAGCTCTGTGAGACAGAGCTTCAAAATCCTTGCCTTCAGTAAGCAACTTGGTTTTTACCCTCTCCAAGACAGATCTGCTTGTTCTCTTGGTGGTCCAGGGTATATTTAATAATACTCTTCTTCAACCCTACAACTCAGAGACATCTATTCTTCTTCTGTTATCCTTAGTCATGTTCAGTTTTCTGATACATAGTAAGTAATTTCAAAGACCATGGCCTGGATCAAGTGAACCTTAGTCTCTAGACTGACATTGTTGCTCTTTAACACTCTGGAGAGGTACCTCAGAGCAGATTTTTCTAATGTAATTTATCTTTTTCTTTCCTAACTGCTAGTTCCAAGAGTGCTGATTGTGCATCCCAGAACATTGAAGTTGTTAATCTCAATCTCTTCTCCATCTATTATGGTCCCGTCAATTAGTCCAGTGGTGATAATCTTTGTTTTTTTGATGTTGAGCTTCAATCCATATTGAAGACTGTAGACTTTGACCTTCTGCAGCAAACTCATCAGGTCTTCCTCAGTTTCAACAATTAGGGTTATATCATCTGCATAATGCTGTCTGTTGAGTCCTTCTCTAGTCCTGAATACCTTCACCTAGATTCTATAAATCACACAGGAGGAAGTTGTCCCTCATTCTTCCACAGAACTGCTGGTGGAATTCTAACAAACTAACTGGCACAGTTTAATCCGCAAGGACCAGGCCACCAAAACTCCCTAAACAAATGGATTGGAGAGAATAAATTGGTACCTCAAGGGTTCAAAATCAAATTCTGAAGAAGTTACCTTACCATACAAAAAAGTATCTGGTAAAAATCATAGATTTAATAGAAAAGAAATCTTGACAGCCTTGAAAACTTGAAATCAGAACTCTTCAAATCAGAAGAGTTGCTGAAAGAAGTAGATAAACAATACAGTCAAATGCAAGCCCATTAAAATGATAAAATTTAAGTTGTTTTTATTGGAAATAAAGAACACGTTTTAATAGAAAGTTGGCTTTGGGAACTAGACTGCTATTGTTTGAAAGTAGTCACAAAAGATATTATTTTAAGAATTTGTGTAGTGACCTGATCAAAAGCTAGCATGAAGAATTAGGAAAAGGTTTTCTTTTCTTTTTTATATAAAGAAAGGTTTGGTTATGTGCTATAGAAAGCTGCCAAAAGAGAAAGCCTAGCTATGAACTAAAGAACACTGATGGTCTAGTGGAAAAGGAGATATAGCTGACACACTCCTTTTTCTTATTTTGAACTATGCAATGTTCTCCTTGCTCTCTTCGGAAAGCTGTTTAATAAGTAGGGAATTATATTGCCTTCCTAAAATCAAGGGGTTCTAATCCACCTGCTGTACCTTAAGTGAATGATGAGCAAGCAGTCTCCTCCTGTGGTGATTTATAGCCTCTGAAAATCTACTGGAAGATCAGGCTATGAGGTGGCTCCGACTTGCAGGCAGAGTTTGAGCTACGAGTTACAGAAAAAAAATTGTGTGTACTGGTAAACATAATGAGTAAATAAAGTCTGTTTTCTCTTAATGATTGTCCTCAAGGAAAATACCAACAGTATTGTGAGCTAGTTCTTTTAAGGTGTGATTATGCAAGCAGATCAAATTTTACTATCATAGATTGCCACACTGTGGTCATTATGAAGTATAGCAGCTGCATGTATTTATGCTGTGTTGTTTTAGTATCCATGTAAAAACTCTTGTGGTGGTGTTCTTATTCTTGTTCTTGTTTTACCATAGACTCAGAACTGACCAATAGCTGACCCTCAGGCGAGTTTTCAGAGGCAGTTAATTGCACGGAAGGAGAAGGCCCATTCTTCTCACGCGGAAAGTATACTCAGGGTGGTACTATATTCATAGTTGTATTTCTAGAAATTGATTGCAACAGTTTTTATAGTGATTTTAATTTGTTCTTCATATAGGTTCCTATATTAAGCTACTTAGTGTTGTTGTTGTTGTTGTTGTTGTTAGGTGTCGTCGAGTCGTAGACAACTCATAGCGACCCTATGAACGAAAGGCCTGAGTACTGTTCGTACATAGAGTTTCCGGAGGCAAGCCATTTCAGAAATGGATGCCGCTCCTGCTTCCAGTCTTAGTGATAGATAACATTAAAAGAAGAAATAATGTGAAATTTACAGCATAAAATACAAAAAGGAATAATAAGGTACAAAACCATAATGTTGTTGTTGTTACATGCCATCGAGTTGCTTGCGACTCATAGCGACCCTATCTATGTACAAGAGCCCTAAACGCCATTCTATCCTCTGCCAACCTCGCTGTCACAAACACACTCATTCCCACCACTTCACTCACAGAATCGATCCATCTCATCAAGGGTCTTTCTCTCCTGCGCCATCCATCCACTCTACTAAACATGATGTCCCTCTCCAAGGACCAGTCCCTCCTTGCAACATGCCCAAAGTATGTCAGACAAAGCTTCAGAATCCTTGACTCCAAGGAGCGTTCTGGCTTCACCCTCTCCAGAACAAACCTGTTTGTTCTCCTAGCAGTCCATGATATATTCAACACTCTTCTCCAGCACCACACCTCAAAGGCATCAATTCTCTTTCTATCATCCCTATTCACTGTCCAACTCTCTGATGCATAACACGTAATTGAGAAGACTATAGCCTGGATCAAGTGCACCTTAGTCTCCAGCCTGACAAAAATATTTTAAAATTTATTTGAAGGTTCTCTCTGACCACTGAGATTGACTTGTGAATTATGTTAACATTTGAATTGTTACCTTTTTCTCTGTGTGAAAAAAAAATTATTTTTAAAGATAAGGACATTTCTATGAAGGAAGATATTCAAATGATACACTGTGATCAATCTTATTCTAAGCAGTATTCTTTCTTCATATTCATGATGATAGCATAACATAATTTTGTTATTATTATATATAATGTATATTATATATATTAATATTCTTCACTGTACATTTAACTATAAAGAGTTATCAAAACAAGTATATTTTACTGTATTTGTTTTGTCTGGGCCTTTTAAAATCTTTCTTTTATGTTTATCATTATCAGACTCCTACAGCTTCCTGAGGTTGTTATCGTCTAGTGGTACTATAAAGCTTCACAGAAAATATTTAGTGTGATAGTTCTTTATAAACATAACTTTGTTTTCTGTATTAAATCTTTAATTTCTCATGAAGATTGTCTGTTTTTTGAAGACAAATAAGGCACATAATTTACCATCTTTTGTTATCCTCCATGTAAGATTTGATAACATACTCCACTTAAAATTTTTGAACTGGATGAAATATGTTTACGGCATTGAAGTCTATGGGGGAGAGAATAGTCTAAAAGTATTATATTTTAGGGCATTATTTTTATCGTAAGAGTATGCAATGAGGGTTGCAGAGTGGATTATATTTGGGGGTAGGGGGTGGGGTTTGGGGAGGTGCGGGGGGGGATTGTGTATCAATGAGGGAGTTTTTCTTTTGCTTTTCAAGGAGAGGAGCAAATGGGGGGGGGGGGGGGGGGGGTTTGTGCGGGGAGAAGGGTGCAACAATGAATGAATGGAATTCCAAAATCTCTGTAGATGTTCATTGAAATGAAAAATAAACAACCTAAATTTAAAAAAAAAGAATGATGATAAAAAAAATTTTTTTTGAATGTAAGAGTTTTATCACTCCAAAATGCTATAAAAAAATCAGGTTTACACCAAATTAATTTTTTAAGATAAAAAAAGTTTTGTTTGTTCCTATGCTTGTTTATAATTGGCTAAATAGAAAAGTACAAGTAGTTAGCACCTTTGTATGGGTTTCCGTTTGAAAATTGTTGGTTCTGACATGAGTTGAATATCTCTTGTTTTCTCAAGTTTTCCTTTTTACTGCTTTTTATTATCTTTATAAATTTTCTATGTTATAAATTGTCCTTTGATGGATTAATTTAGTTAATGTTTAGGTATGCTATTCAAAAATAAAACAATTTTCCCTCTGCACTGTCAAATCTTTTAAAAAAATCACTTTTGAGTCAATTCCTCCAACTGATGTGACCTCATGTGTTACAGAGCAGAGCTAAGCCCCACAGAGTACTTGGTGGTAATTTTCTAATTGATATTTTAATGAAAGTTTATCAACACATTTTCCTCACTCCCTGACCGCTTTTATCTTTAGGGGAAAAAAGTTATTTTATTGTTATACAGTCCCCCCTCCCCCAGACCACTTTACTACGCAGCTCTTATTCTGGACTCTTGTTAAGTCAGTAACATTTAATTATATATTCCTTTTATACCGTTCTCTCCCTCTTCTGTTTCAATGCTGTGTAGATTATTTATCCCCTCTTTCCTTACTTTTCCCCCAGCCCCCATGTCTATCCTGTTTAATAACAGAGGCATTATGCCATATTGCCTTTTTTGTGACTGAGATATTTCACTTAGCATAATGTCCTCCAGGACATTTTGTGTAAAAATTCATGAGTTCTTTATTTTTCTATGCAGCATAGTGATGCATTGTGTGAATGTACCACAGCTTGTCTATCCATTCCTTTGTTGATGGGCACTTTCCATCTCTTTGCTATTGTGAACAATGCAACAATAAACATGAGTATGCATATATCTGTTTGGGTGGCAGTTCTGGTTACTTTAGGGTATATTCCCAGTAGAATTGCTAGGTCAAAGGGCATTTCTATTTGCAACTTTTTGTGGAAGCACCATACTGCCTTCCGTAGTGGTTGCACCATTTTACACTCCCCCCAACAGTGAATAAGGGTTCCAGTTTCTCCACATCCTCGCCAGCATTTGTTGTTTGCTGCTCTGCTGAATTTTGCTATTGTTTCTGGGGTGAGATGATATCTCATAGTTGTTTTGATTTGCATTTCTCTTAGATCTAGGGATTCAGAACATTTCTTCATATGTTTGTTCATCATCTGAATGTCTTCTTTGGTGAAGTGTCCATATACTGTGCCTATTTTCCAATTGGGTTATTTACCTTTATCTTGTTGTGGTGAGTGGTAATTTTTATAGAAGCAAATTGCTTGGCCTTTTTCCCATGCCACCGCTGAGTAGGCTTAAGTCCCCAACCTTATGCTTAGTGGATGAATACAAACTGGTTACTCCACCCAGGGACTTATAATTTCGATATTATGTGATTGAAGTAATAAGGCAAGACTATTGGTACCAACCAGATGCTCTGCTAGAAAAGAAGGGACAATCTCCTCCTGTACCAGTCAGATATCATTTGACGGTACACACACAAATAATAATAATAAT
>NW_006399817.1:2637354-2645773 GCF_000299155.1 Elephantulus edwardii | reverse complement strand
AATAAACCCCATTCTCAGTACCACAACTGTGAGCAAAGTCTGTGAGTTAACAACAAATTAACTTCTTGCTACTGGTGTGACTCTAGGGGCACCATGGGACTGGGCTAGAGGCCTTTGATCTGCTTTCTGCTCTGGGGTGGTGAAGAGCTGTGCTATTCTAACTCCCTCTGGTCCTTTCAGAGAGAGGCTCATGGCCTTGTGCCCCAAGGTCCCATTTTCTTCTCTCTAGACAGGAAGAAAAGGAGAGGGGAATAAAAAGTAATAAATAAATAATAGGCACTTATTAAGGTGGGTGAAAGGAAAATAATATACAGTAAGCGGATGAACAGACATTGTGAGTACTATAATTAATATTACAAAACAAAATGTGTATGAATGATTGAATGAAAAAATCAATATGCTTTGTAAACTTTCACTTAAATCACAATTTAAAAAAATAACGTTTAAAAATATTTATGGCCTTAAAAATTCTATGGGGCAGTTCTACTCTGTTGTATAGGGTTGCTAAGATTCAGAATCAAGTCAATGGCAACAGATTTTTCACTTTTGTTCCTATTGATGAAGTTTAGTGTTGTTGCTTTTGTTTTGTTTACAAATCTTTGTTTTCATTTTTACTACTATATAACAAAATTTTTTTCAGAGAATGACCTCAAATGCTCTTAATTTTGTACAAATGCAAATATATCTTCAGTATAAATTCCTAGGATTGGAATCAACTCAGACCTGATCTTCTAGCTTTCAGAGGCCATAAATGTCATAGTAAAAGATTGCTCATTTTCTCCTGTGAAGAAGCTGGTGGATTCTAACCACTTGCCTGTGGGCTCAATTCTTTACCCAGTAGGTCACCAAAGTTGCTACTGTCAAAACAACAATGTATATGAATGAAGCAAAACATTTAAAAAAAATAGATTGGGTACCAGCACCCAGAAAATCAAAGGACAAATTGCATCAGAGAAAGTCTGCTATTTGAGACCTCTCCAGAGTCCTGAAGAGCAACGATGTTTGTCTAGAGACTAAGGTGTGCCAGATCCAGGTCATGGTCTTCACAATCACTTGCTATGCATCAGAGAGCTGAACAATGACTAAGGATGATAGAAGGAGAATTGACACCTTTGAGTTGTGGTGCTGGATAAAAATATACCTTGGACTGCTAGGAGAACAAACAGGCTTGTCCAAGAGAGGGTGAAACCAGGCTGCTCCTTGGAGGCAAGGATTTTGAATACTTTGGACATGTTGCAAAGAGGGACCAGTCCTTGGAGAAGGACATCATGCTTGGGACGATGGAGGGACAATGCAAGAGTGAAAGACCCTTGATGAGATGGATTAATTCAGTGGCTGGGGTAATGGGAGTAGGTGTGTCAGAGACAGTAAGGTAGGCTTAGGATAGAGCAGGGTTTAGAGCTGTTGTACATAGAGTCTCTATGAGTCTCAAATGAGTCAATGACATATAACAACAACAACAACATTAGGAGTAAATAAGAGAAACTTTAGAAATGTTCATCTATGTTAATAATTAGAATTATATCTTAAGAAACTTCTCCATGTGAAAAACAATGTATATGAACTTTGTAAGTAAACCAGATTAAATAAAAAGTTATTTTAAAAATGTAGTAAGATAAGATACATGTAACAACTTTTGCATGTGAACCAGTTTTAAGTGTAAAATTTAGTAATATTAATTACATTCATAACTTTGTGTTTCAATTTTTAGAAAAGGAAACTTATGAAGATTACCAGAAGGTTTAAATAGTACACATAAGATGTAGTCCAGGTCTGAAAAAGTATCTGCCAAGTAGCTAACCTCTGAGAGTGGTTCTTTTGAAACTGGGATCACCATATTTATCTCACTTGCCACCTTAGTCTTTCTGGTTTTACTCTAGGGAGAAAAAAAGTTAAATATTCATCGATGATTGTGCTCACTTCAGCAGCACATATAGTAAAATTGCAATGATACAAAGATTAGCATGGCCCCTGCACAAGGATGACACACAAATTCATGAAGTGTTCTATATTTTTTAAAAGATAAATACATTGAGGATAAACAGTCTATGGACTAACTTTGTCATTTATGAAAATTTTACTGTAATTGTCAACATATACAGACTTACCTTGATCTTGAGCCTCTTGCAGGGCCGAGCTCATAGCCACCAGGATAGCTAAAAATAAGAAGCAAAGCATTGTTATATCAAAATTGTACTGTCCTCTATGCAGGAAAAATTTTGGGGATCCTCATTTATATAGTTTATAGAGAACAATAATGGCATTGCTGCTATGTAGGAAAGGTTTCCAGAGTTCTTTATCTCTGGAATTGCTTCAACCAGAACATTTCCTTAACCTAATTTATCACTAACTCCTTTGTGTCCTATGTTATGAAACTTGTCAGAAGATGGCATGGCTTCCGCTATGTCCTTTAATGGGAGGGCAGTGGCAAATAATAACAGATTAAGAAAACACAAATGTTGTTGCTTGGCAGCACAGAAACTACTTTAGGAAGAATCTAAGTTGAACTTTCCAGTTTGTCTCAGATGCATAGCTAGTAATTGGAAAGACTCTTGCCTGACAGATGCACCTTAGTCCTCAAATTGACATCATTACTCCTCAATAATTTGGAAAGGTCCCTAACGGTAGATTTTGCCATTGCAATTTGTCTCCTTATTTCCTGACTGCTCATAACAAGAGTGTTAGTTGTGGATCCAAGCTAGGTGATGTTGTTGATAGTTTCAATCTTCTCTCCATCCATCTTGACACTGCCTACTGGCCCAGTGGTAAGAATCTTTGTTTTCTTGATATTGAAATGCAGTCCATACTGAAGGCTGCAATCCTTGATCTTCTGCAACAAGTACTTCAAGTCCTCTTCACTTTCAGCAAGAAAGGTTGTGTCATCTGCTTAATGTAGGTTATTAAAGAACCTCCCTCCAATCCTGATGTCATACTCCTCTTCACAAAGTCCAGCTTCTCAGATAATTTCCTCAACATATAGATTGAACAGGTATGGAGAGATACTACAACCCTGACTCACTCCCTCTCCAGTTCCAAACCATGCAGTGCTCCCCTGCTCCATTCGCACAACAGCCCTGCCTGAGCACAATCAAGTGCTCTGGGACATCCATTCTTCTCAATGTCAGCCACAGCTTGACAGGATCCACACAGTCAAATGTTTTTGCATAATCAATAAAGCACAAATAGACATACTTCTGGTATTCCTCACTTTCAGCAAGGATCCAGCAATGATATCTCTGCTGTCACAGGCTCTTCTAAACCCTGCTTGAACTTCTGTCAGTTCCTTATCTTTGTACTGTTCCAGTATAATTTATGCTTGACTGTAGCTTGTAGAAAATTAATAGAAAATAAACATCATTGATATGAAACAAGACTCTCTCAGCAAATTGTTGGAAGTAGTGAATAGAGAGTTGAAAAGAGGATGCAGAGAGTTATGTACAATTTTCACAACACTTGGGCAAGAAATTAGAATGAACTCATCTCAATAAACTGAAGGAAGTAGGACAAGGGCGGGGGTTGGCATTACTGCACAAACAGGAAAAATCAAACCAAATTGTTTTCATGAACTCAGGGCTTGGCTCCTACATTATTAGCTCTTTGACCTTGAACAGTGAAAGTGACAGAGCTACATGTTAATTGCTCATTGTCTTCTTTTCTATTCCTTCATAGGTCTACCAAGTCTATAACATTTATGAGAACAGACTGTTGCATCATTCTTCTATAAAATAGACAAAGGATTCTAACCATCCACCTTTCACTTAGCAGCTTAGTGTTTAGCTACTGCTCCACTAAGGTGCTTATGTTAACTCCCAGAGCTAAACTCTTCGACTGAGTTGATTCCAACTCATAGTTACTTTCCACTGGGTTTCCAAGACTGTAGATTTGAACAGGGAGAAATTAGTTATCTTTTTTCCTGAAACATGGCTGCTGGAATCAAATCATTGCCCTTTCAATTTGCCCTTTCAATTAGCTCATAAGGTCTCCTTTATGTTAACTACATTAAAAGAAAACCTCTGAGATATTTGTAACTTGAACTTCCTTCTCTGTTTGCCAAAGGCCCAGAGTTTTCTTGAGATATAGTCCAGGTTATTTATCTTACTTGAAGGAAAAGATTAAATAAGTGAGTAAAATCCTGCTGCCAATATGGATGAAAACTGTCTGAAATGTAGTTTAGAAGATTTTTTTTTCAATTATCTAGGTATAGTGTGAAGGATTTGTTGTTCAAAATTACTGTCATATGAGAATTCTGGTGGACTAGTGGCAAGAAGCTGCACTGTAATCCCGAAGGTAAGCAGTTTGAATTCACCAGATGCTCTGCTGGAGAAGGATCTAATTCAACGGAACACAACAAGAAAACAAACAAGAATACTTTCATATGACTTTGCCATGTGGATGGGTGAAATATAGAAATAAAAATTTAGTAAAGGTAAACAACCCAACTGCTGTGGGTTTGAATTGAATGGGCACAGAATATGAACAGATACTTCACCAAAGAAGACATTCAGATGGCAAACAAACACATGAAGAAATGTTCAAAATTCCTAGCTCTAAGAGAGATGAAAATCAAAACAACTATGAGATATCATCTCACCCTAGTAACAATAGCAAAATTCAGCAGAGCAGCAAACAACAAACGCTCGTGAGGTTGCGGAGAAACTGGAAACCTTATTCACTGTTGGTGGGGGTCCAACCACTATGGAAGGCAGTATGGTGCTTTCTCAAAAGGTTGTAAATATAAATACCATTTGACCCACAATTCCACTACTGGGAATACACCCTAAAGAAACGGTAACTGCCACCCAAACAAATATATGCACACCATGTTTATTGCTGCTTTGTCCATAGCAAAGAGTTGGAAACAACCCAAGTGCCCATCAACAAATAAATGGATAGAGAAGCTGTGGTACATTCACACAATGGAATACTGTCCTCACTAGAAAAACAAATAGGACTGACAGAGGGGTTGGGAGGAGCCTAAGAAAAGAGGGTATAAAAAAATTCAGTGGAAAAAATATGTACCAAGGCCAACTCTATCTCACATAAAACTTCTGGTTCTCTGTTGCAGATGCCGCATCTGTAGGATTCTGTTTGAGTGTTGCAGGAATCCTGGGCCTCAAAGAAATCTCCCTCTGCATTCTCTGCTTCTTCTTTAGTATTGAGGAGATTCCCAAATTTTGTTGCTGAATATACTCAATTTAATGGGAGACTAGCCAATCTACTTGTGGATAGACTAAATTTTTTAAAATTTTATTTTTTACAGCATATTTTTTCATTTAATTTTTTTCTATTACATTCATTGTTGCACTTTTTTCTCCCTGCCCATCCCATCCCCTAGTTCCCTTTTCTTTTTGAAAAGAAAAAAAAATTCTTTCATTGTTACACAATCCCCCTACCCTCCCCCCGAAGTCCACAGTCCCCTTTACTATGCATTTCTTTTTCTGGAATCTTGTCATAAAAATAATACCTAATCATATATCCCTTTTAAACGGTTCTCTTCCTCATCTCTTTCAATGTTGTATATATTATTTATTCCCTCTTTTCTTAGGCTCCTCCCAACCCCTACGTCAATCCCTTTTTACAACAGTGACACTATTCAGTATTTGTCGTTTTGTGACTGAGCTATTTCACTCAGCATAATGTCCTCCAGAGTCACTCATTTTGTATAATAATTCATGAGTTCCTTGTTTTTCTATGCAGGAAATTCCTGCGGACTGACATTATTGTTGGAGTGGAATCTGTCCATCGGGGAGTGGCGCCCTAACAGGAGATTCTCACACCAGATTTTACTTAATTCTGCAGCTTGTAACTTCTATAATCAGAGAATGAAAAATCTGTTCCAGAATAGCGCCTTCACAGCCATTTTTAACAGGCAGGAGCTGGCGCCATCCTACAAGTCCCCAGCAACCCGGCAACGTGAGCAGCTGTATTAATATTTTGTTGTTCTAAATTTATGGCTACTGATGTTTCTTCTATGTAGGAATGTTAAGATATAAAAGTGAATAATGGATGTAGAAATATTAAGACATAAAACTGAATAATTGTCATTATAATGACGGGAAATATTGTAGATTGGAGAAAGTATGTAAGTCCACCTTTGGCCAGTATCACACTGAATACCTTGAAAGGAAAGATTTTCCATGGGGAAAAAAACCTTGTTAAAAGTATAATTTGATAGGGAGTTTATCTTGGGGAAAGATTAGGCCACTGGGGAAAGATTAGAACTCTGAGGGTATTTACATTTGAATGCCTTTGTAGACCTACCTTGAGTTTTTGAATTAAGAAATTTACTTGGGGGGGGAGGAGATAAGGAGGGAGAAAATAAAAAGACTTTGACTTTTAAAAACTATAACAAGATATTTGCTTTCTGAGGAGGGAGAGTATGGCCCATCAAAGTCCCTTCCAGGACTTGAAGTTAAAGGAAGCTGGTGAGTATGCATAAATAGTAACGGCCACCTGCCTCCACTTCATGAATGGAAGTGAGAGGCACATAACAATGAAAATACAGATGAAGTTTGGACATGTTCTCTCAGCACTGTTGACCTACCATACATAGATGTACGGTAGTAAATAAAGTTTGCTAGCTTGATAAGCAAGTTGTTATGGGGACCCCTGATTTGTTGACTCAGCCCATGTGGAGCTAAGGCTAAGAGAATGAACCCTCCAGTCAGAAATGCAGGAAAATATACGAGCTCATGAGTTTGTAGCCTGGTGCCCATTGGACCTAGCCACAGATGCCTAGGGATAAGTCACCAGACCTCCAATGTATGAAGAATTTTTTCTACTTGAGCTAGTGTTGATTGCTCCAAACTGAGGGTTGCTGTGGACTGGACTTTTCATTATAGATGCAGATGTTCAAATTACCAAACACAACCGAAGATTCTTGGAAAAAAAAAAAAAGAGACATACTTATTCCTCAGAATACTGATTTGATGTTGCTCTTTTTAAGTGTCATCCAGTCAAGTACAACTTATGTTGTTGTTGTTGTTGTTATGTGCTATCGAGTTGCCTGCGACTCATACCAACTCTATGTACAAAAGCCCTAAACTCTGCTCTATCCTGTGCCAATCTTATTGACTCTGACACGCCTACTCCAATTACCACAAGTCATTAAATCAATCCATCTCATCGAGGCTCTTCCTCTCCTGCACACTCCTGCCACTCTCCCAAGCATGATATCCTTCTCCAAAGAACCAGTCCCTCTTTGTAACCTGTCCAAAGTATGTCAGACAAAGCTTCAGAATCCTTGCCTCCAAGGAGCAGCCTGGTTTCACCCTCTCTCTAAAAAGAGCCTGTTTGTTCACCTAGCAGACCATGGTATATTCAATATTCTTCTACAGCACCACAGCTCAAAGGCATCAATTCTCCTTCTATCATCCCTAGTCATTGTCCAGCTTTCTGATGCATAGCAAGTAACTGCAAAGACTATGGCCTGGATCTGGTACACCCACCGTAGTCTTCAGACTGACATCATTGTTCTTCAGTACTCTGGAGAGGTCCCTGACAGCAGACTTTCCCAATGCAATTCATCTTTTAATTTCCTGGCTGCTGGTACAAAGTATGTTGATTGTGGAGCCATGCAAACTAAAGCTGCTAACCATCTTAATCACTTCGTCATCTATCATGGTGCTGCAAATCAGCTCAGTGGTGAGAATCTTTGTTTTCTTGATGGTAAGTTTCAATTGATATTGAAGCCTGCAGTTCTTGACCTTCAGGTCCACCTCAGTTTCAGCAAGCCACATTTCTCCTCATAGAATCCAGACTCCCAGATAATCAGTTTTTCATATAGATTAAAAAGGTATGAAGATAAGACACGTTCCTGGCTTACACTCCTTCCAATTTTGAACCATGTAGTGTTTCCTTGCTCTGTTTTGATGACTGCCTCCTGGCCCAAGTATAGGTTTTGTATTAGCATAAGTAAATGTTCTAGGATACCCATTCTTCTCAGAGTGAGCCACAGTTTGTTGTGATCTACACAGTGAAATGCCTTTGCATAGTCAATGAAATACAGATAGACATTCCTCTAGTACTCTCTGCTTTCACCAAGATCCATTGAATATTAGCTATAATATCCCATCTTTCCAGGTAATCGAAGACGCCAAAAGCCTGCAACATCTGTTCCAGCAGGAATGTAGTCGAAGACGCCAAAAGCCCGCGACATCCGTTCCGACCAAGTAAAGCCTATCTACACACCAGTTCTACAGGATGCATCACCTTTGATGGGGAAACATTACTAATAAACTTCACAAACACTGATCCCAACATAAAGAACTACCATCAGCTGATGTGTTTGAAATCACAGAAGCCATGGAAGCTTCATATGTAAGTTATTAGATGGAGGGCTGGTGAAAGGGAGATAGATGTGAAGGGAGGGGGTAGAAGTGGATGGGTATCCTGGTGGATGGTGAAGCAGGAAATAAGT
>NW_006399817.1:2615190-2624799 GCF_000299155.1 Elephantulus edwardii | reverse complement strand
GAGGAACAGTTGTAAGCAGACCCTAGTGATTGGAACATGGAATGTGAGAGCCATGAATGAAGGAAAATTAGAAATTGTTAAGAAAGAAATGGAACGCAATCCTAAATATCTACCAAAAAAATAGCAGAAGTTTCCAACATACTGGGGGGACAAAAAGCAGAACAGAAGAGATGGAACAGAGAGTGCGATGTGAGACAAGAACCTCAATAGGAACATACTAGAAAAGGAAAAAGAAGGAAAAATGAAGAAAGCATTAGAATCATGTGGGATGACATCAAAAGGAACAACATACAAATTATTTGAATCCCAGAATAATATCGCGGGATGGGGTAGGGAAGCAGCACAGAGAAACTTGTGGATGAGGTACTAGAAGATCATTTTCCAGATAATATGAAGAAGGAGGAAATCCTTAATTAAGGAGCTCAGTGAACCCCAAATAGACAAGATCCCAAAAGAAAAACATCAAGACATATCTTAGTCATATTCTCCAAAATCAAAGATAAAGATAGAATACTAAAATCAGTAAAAAAACAAACAAACAAAAAAAAAACCCACTCATGTACAAAGGAAAACCAATTAGACTAAGTTCTGATTCTTTTGGCAGAAACCACACAGTAAGAAGACAATGAGATGTCACATACAGAAGCCTGGGAAAAAAAAACAATTGTCAGCTCATGATCTTGTACCCAGCAAAGCTATTCATCAAATATAAAGGAGAACTCGGGTCATTTGCAGAAACACAAGAGCAAAATGTATTTTTTAAAACAAAAAACCAATCTACAAGAAATTCTAAGGGAAACCCTTCACACAGAGACAGCAAAGGAAAGTGGATGGACTGCAGTAACCAGAAACAATAGAAAAAGAAACAGGAAAAGGGCGGCAAAAAACCTAGCATGTCGAAGCCTCTAGTCTAAAACCATTCTTTGTTGAAAATGTTTCTCTTTCGTTTTTCTCATTATCTGTAGAATTTTAGAATACTGAGAAATCATAACTCAAATAAAATTATTTTACAAAAAAAAACCTAGCATGTCGATAAACACACTTAATATGAAGGGGCTAAAATACAAAACTTACCAATATACTGCCTACAATAGATACATCTAAGCAATGAAGAAAAAGGGGCTAAAATTAAAATGGTTGGGAAAAATATACCCCCCAAAAAATGGTACCTACCAAAAAGCAGAAGTAGCAACACTAATCTCTGATAAATAGACTTCAGGATAAAAACCACCATAAAAGATAAGGAAGGGCACTATATTATAATTAAAGCCACAATAGACAAAGAAGACATAACCTTGGTCAGAATCTATGCACCAAATGATAGGCCTTCAAAATGCATTTAAAAAAAGAAAAAGTTAACAGGCGTGAAGAAATAATACCACAATAATGTTAGGAGACTTTAACCCACGACTCTCATCAAAGGATAGGTCATCCTGAAAGAAACTTAGTGAAGATACAGAAGATCTAAACTGTGCAATGAGCCAACTCAACCTTGTGGATGCATTCAAGGTGACTGCATACTAAAAGTCAGTTTAATTTTTTCCCATGTGCACATACTCCGGAACTGACCACATATTAGGACACAAAGCAAGCTCAATGAATTAAAAAACATTGAAATAATGCTTGAATAGTGAAGTATCTTCTCAGATTACAATGTCATAAAACTAGAAATCAGTGACAAGAGAGTAAATATTACAAATTCACCCATATGGAAGCTAAATAACACCCTACTAAAACATGATTGGGAAATGAAAAAATAAAGTAAAAAAAAAATCCTATGAAAAAACAAATGATAATGAAAATACAACATGCCAAAACTCCTGGGATACAGCTAAGGAAGTCCTCAGGAGGCAGTTTATAGCAATAGGTAAACACATAAAAAAGGAAGAAAAAAAATTAATGAGCTAACTCAACATCTCCATCAAATAAAGAATGGCAATCTAAACCCACAGAAAGGAACTTATAAGGACAACAGCTCAATGAAATATAAAACAGAAAAATAAATGGTACAACCACTATGGAAGGCAATCTGGTGCTTCTTCAGAAAGTTGAAAATAGAAATACCATTTGACTCAGCAATTCCACTACTAAGAATATACCCTAAAGACTCCAGAGCTGCCACCCAGACAGATATATGCACACCGATGTGCTTATTGCTGTATTATTCACAATATTACTATTTACAAAATAGCAAAGACATGGAAGCAACCCAAGTGCCCATCAACATATGAATGGATAGAAAAACTATGACATGGAATACTATGACACCTTCAAAAACAAGGAACTTATATTACATAACATGAGTGACCCTGGTGAAATATCTTGGTCACAAAAGGACAAATACTGCACAACACCACTGTCACAAAACAGGATTGATGTGGGGATTGGGAAGAAAACTAAGAATAGAGATAAGTAATGAACACTGCACTGGAACAGATGAAGGAAAGAATTGATTAAAAGGAATGCATTATTAGGCATTATCTGTATGAAAAGTCCAGAGTAAGAGGTGTATTGCAAAATGGACTGGGAAGGGGAAGGGGAGAGAGGAAATTATGTAACAATGAATGATTTTTTTAAAGTTAACTAGAGGCAGTAGGGAGGAAAATGTGCAATAATGAATGAATGAAAAATCTAATTTTTCTGTAAACTTTCATTAAAATCACAATAAAATAGAAAAAAAAGAAGGGAAAAAAATAAAAGAAAATAGAAAAACAATTGAAATCATTAATAAGACCAGGAATTGGTTCTTGCAGAGTTAATAAAATAGAAAAAGCATTGGCAAACTGAACAAAAGAAGAAAAGAGAAGACACAAGTAACTCAAATAAGAAATGAAAGAGATAACATTACAACATAACCAGCTGAAATTAAATCAATAATATAAAAATATTACAAAATCTAGACTTTGAAAAATTTGAAAACCTGGAGGAAATGGACAAATTGCTTAAAGCTCACACCCTACCCAGACTGACATAGATGAACAGACACTTGAACAGACTCAGTTCTCACAATATGACTTTCCTAGCCCTTGAATTTGACTTTGCCCTGGAGATGGGTTTGACTATGCAAATAGAGTACGTTAGCCTATCCACAAGGCTTTAGGCTCACATTACAAAGTTCTGTCCTGCCAATATTGGTTCTCTCCAATCCCAATTGTCCAACAAACTTGGGCAATACCATAAAGGGATTAACTAGTCTTCTCATTAAATTGAGTGATCCAGTAGCAGAAAGAAAATATCTCACCACTAGAAAAAGAGCAAGCAAGAGGCCCTACAGGATCAACAGCAGTAGCAGACACAACAGAGAATTAGAGACCTGAAATGAGATGGGTCCTTGAGACTGCTGCCCATTGGAACTAGAGCTAAGAGCATTTACCCAAGTTTATTGGACAACTGGAGTTGAGAAGAGCTAATATTGGTAGGACTGAGAACTTTGTAACTTGAGTGTAAAGCGTACATTTCAGAAGCTGTCTTGATTGTATTCTGCTACTAACATGGATAACTTTTAGACTTCCCCAATATGATTCTGCGTAGTCTGTGATTTATCACATTGGATCTTAGACCCAATAAAACAGTAAGACTGGTATTGAGATGAGTAGAAAAGGAAATGGGAGTATGTGGTACATATATGACCTCATGGGAATTGGTTTTGTGTTGTTGAAAATGTTTAAAGGAACAGTTCCCCTTTTCGAAGTTGATAAAGGTATGCAGCCCTTGATCTTTTTACACCTGGTTTTAAATCCTAGATGCGAATGATGAGGACAGTCCCCCTTTATGTAGTTAATAGACATAAGATTCAGCCATTTCCACATTACCACTGCTTATTTCACAGGTGTGTATGTGCTTGCTTGTTTATCATTTGCTCTTATTAGTACAACACTCATCTCTCAGTCTGTTGAACTGTTGTAACTTTTGGATTGCTGGGATGCTGAAAGTTATATCACCAGTGTTTCCAATGCCAAAAGATTCACCCATAGTAGATAGGTTTGCAGAATATCTCCTAGATTAATATAGACTAGAAAGGAGGAATAATCATTTCCAAAATAACAGGCCATTGAAAGCCCTATGAACAACAGAGGAATGTGGGTAGCATTATGGAAAGTAATTTAAAAATTAGGAGAAACAGCTGCAAACAATCACTAATAATTAGAAAATTGGTTATGTTAAGTGCTAATTTAAGAAAACTAGAAATTGCCAAAAATTAAATGGATCAAATTAAGATTGATATTTTAGACATTAGTGAACTGAGATGGATGAGCATGGGCCACTTTGTCTGCAATCATATGATCTACTCTGCTGGGAATGAAAACTGTGGAAGAATGGTGTTTCATTTAGTGTTAAAAGACAATTCCAAGGTCTATACTAAAGAACATTTTGCATGGTATGTCACAATAATATCAACAGTCAAAGCCAGGCCAGATGCTCAATGTCAAACAGACCATCGATTGTTATTACGTGCCGTGAAGTAGCTTGTGACTCACAGCAACCCTATGTACAATAGTCCTGAAACCTGCTCTATCACTGAATCAATTCATCTTATCAAGGGTCTTCCTCTCTTTCTCTGTCCCTCCACCCTTCCAAGCATGATGTTCCTTTACAAAAACTGGTCCTTCTCTGCAACATGCCCAGAGTATGTCAGATGAAGTCTCAGAATCTTTGCCTCCAAGGAGCAGTCTGGTTTCACCCTCTCTAGGTTGAACCTGTATGTTCTTCTAGTAGTCCATGGTATAGTCAGTACTTTTCTCCAGCACCACAGTTCTAAGACATCAATTCTCTTTCTATCATCCCTAGTCATTTTTCAGCTTTCTGATGCAAAAGACTTTCTGATTGCAAAGACTGTGGCCTGGATCAGGCGCAACTTAGTCTCAGACTGATGTTGTTGCTCTTCAGTACTCTGCAGAGGGAGGTCCCTGACAACAGACTTTCCCAGTACAGTTTGTGTTTTGATTTCCTGGATGCTGATATACTATGTGTAAAGCTGAAGGAAATTAAAACTGTCCACAAGAAAAAAATAATCTCTCTTTATCTATTTGACTCCTGTTGTTTTTGTGTGAGAAAGCCTCCTACCTAAACTGCACTTTGGAATTTTGTCTAACCTTGAAACATGATGTTCTTTGATTCCTAAATTGAAAAATAAAGGAAATAACAACTGTTATGCTACATCAAGAAGCAGACTCTGCCAACATGATCAATATCCAAATCCTAGCTACATATCCAAAGCCAGGCTGGAGCTATAACCAGAAGAATCTAGAAAGACTAACAAATGAAGGGGAAGTCCACATGTTCTTGTATCTGTGTCTCTCAAAATTCTATTTTCCTTTTCTGCACTCTCCTTGAAATCATGTAGTTGCCTTTACAAAACCTCATAACTTCATTCTTCACACCACTTTTTGTTTCTCTGTGGATCTCTATGATACTGTACTTAATAACAAAGGTAATTTTTTTTTCTAAATATCCCCAGGTAAAGAACCAAAATTCAACCTTGAGTCTACCACACTTAAATTTGAAAATTATCTCGAGAATAGATTTGAGATATTGAACAACAGTGATAGAATACCAGAGGAACTGTGGGATAACATCAAGGCTATCATCTATGAAAGGTATAAAAGGTCATTATGACAGAGAGGAAACAAAAAACCAATATAGATGTCAGAAGAGACTATGAAAATCACATCCGGGTGTTGAGTAGCCAAAACAGAAGGAGTAGATGCCAAAGTAAAAGAGCTGGACAGAAGATTCCAAAAACCAGCTCAAGAAGATAAAGCAAAATATAACAGAATGTAGTAGGAGCTAGAGAGAATAAAAAGTGAAGAACTCACTCAGCATTTCTCAAGCTGAAAGAAATTATTTCTCTCCTACTTTTCCTCCCTTTGCTTCTCCCCTAAACCCTTTTGTTTACTTACACATATCTTTCTCAGTTATCCTCCTATTTTCACATTAGTGATCTTATGAAGTATTTGTCCTGAGGTGACTGAGTTATTGCACTTAGTATAAAGCTCTCTAGATTCTCCCATGCTATATAATACTTTATGAAGTCTGTTGTTCCTTAATGCTGCGTAGAATTTCGTTATGAATGTACTATAATTTCTCAATTTATTAATTTGTTGATAGGCATGTGGGCTGTTTCAATTTTCTTTTTAAAAAATTTTAATTTTATTATTTTGTGTGTGTGTGTGTGTGTGTGTGTGTGTGTGCGCGTGCACGCGCGCGCACCATCAAATCAGATTTGACCGGTGCAGGAGGAGATTGTCCCTTCTTCTCCAGCAGACTATCTGGTAGATTAAAACTGCTTACCTCTGGGATTGCAGTGCAGCTTCTTGCCACTAGGCCACCAGAGCTCCCTTTGTTTCCATTTTCTTGCTATTGTGATTAACACTACTATGAATAGAGGTGCATATATGTCCACTTGTATCTCAGCTTTGATTTCTTTGAAATATATTCCTACGAGTAGAATAGCTAGTTCATATGTGATTTCTATGTTCAGCTTTTTGATGAAACACCAAACTACCTTCCAGAGTGATTGTATCACTTTATAATCCCACTAGGTGTGCATAAGAATTCCAATCTCTCTGCATCCTCTCCAACACTTATGTCTTGTTGTCCTTTTAAAGTTTGCTATTGCTCCTGGGATGAGATTATATCTTATTGTTGTTTTCATATGCATCTCTCTGGTTGCCAGTGAGTTTGGACATTTCTTTATATGTTTGTTAGTCAACTGAATGTCCTTTATGAAGACTCTTTTCAAATATTTTGCCATTTTGTTATTGGTTTATTAGTCTTGTATTGTTTAGACCTTATTAAATCCCATAAGCTTTAGTTATGAGAACCTTAGCTGAAATGTCATTGCTAAACATTTTTCCCCCAATTTTGGGCTTTCTTTTCCATCTATGGAAGGTTTTTTATGCACACAGCTATTTTATTTTAAAATGGTCTAAGGTAGGATGATATATTCACAAAGGGATTGTCTGGTCTTGGTCTATTAAATTTAGTGGAGTGCATTCAGCAGTAGAAATTGAGAATCTCACCACTAGCAAAGAAGAAGCAGAGAGTGTGAAGTGCTTGTACCTCAGCAACGTAAGATTCCTATATCATTCAGACCAGAGCCTATAGGAATAGTAGTTGAAGCAGCAGAAAGCCAGGGACCTGACATGAGACAGAGCTGAATTTTGGGATGCTATCCTACAGAACCAGAGCTAGGAGCTTTTACCCAAGTTTGCTGGAGGATTAGGGAGAGACACCATCATTGGCAGGACTAAGAGCATTATGACACTGGTCTAATTCTGCCAGGCTAAAGGCTGAGGTGCCTGCAGGCACATTTTGGAGGCTGTTCTGACAAATGAAATCTTACTCCCAACTTGAATTATAGCCTTTTGACTTCCCCAATAAACACCATAATCATGAAAAAAAGGCCCCAGTTGTCTATTTTATTCTCTCCTGCTTGTGCATTTTTGGCTGTTTGCAAGCCAATTTTTGCTGTAGGCTAGGGCTTCTAGAGCTCTGGTGGCCTAGTGGCAAGAAACGCTGCACTCTCAAAGGCAGTCTTCTACCATGGGATTAACTATCTCTGAAAACCTGCCAGAGTATCAGCTATGGGTCAGTTCCAACCTGGTACACAACAACAGAGCTTCTAACTGTGTTCCCATTTTGTCTCTTATGATCTTTACAGTTTTGGGCTACTCATAACAAATGAAAATTAAAGCACGTCATACCAAAACCTCTGGAATACAGGTAAAGCAGTCCTGGAACGGGGGGACAGTTCATTGTCCTCAAGGGGCAGCTCACAGCTAAAGCAGTTTTCAGGTCACAGTTCATATAAAACAGAAGAAAGGAACAAAATAAACTACTTAATTCAATTCCTTCAGGAAATAGAAAAAGGACAAGTTAATCCTACAGCCTCTAGAAGGAAATTATAAAAATAAGGCTAAAATCAACCGGTTAAAATACAGAAAAGCAATTGAAATCATCATCAAAAAGGAACTGGTTCTTTGAAAGGATTAATAAAATAGACAAATCACTGGCAAATTCAACAAAAGAATCCAGAATGTTCTAAGAACTTTTCCAAGTTACTCCTTATGGTAGCAAAGTTAGAAGTAAAACCTGAATCTTAATTCTCATTATTGCTTTTTTTTGGTAGTTGTCATATTCTCATATGACAGTTGATACAAATGTTTAATGTTTTGGGCTGCTAACTAAAAAGTTTAGCTATGGCAAGACGCTGCACTGCAATCCCAAAGGTATGCGGTTCAAATCCACCGGATGCTCTGCTGGAGAAGGAGGGGGCAATCTCCTCCTGTACCAGTCAGATATGATTTGACGGTACACATAAAAATAATACAATAAAAATTTTTAAAAAAAGGTTAGCTATTCATTTCCACTTCATGGTGCCTTGAAAAAATGAGATCTACTTCTAAAAACATTAGCCTTTGGGAACCCATGGGACATAACTTTGCTACATATTGAGATGATCTGCAGGAAACTGGAATAGTTGAGTTTGAGCGTTCTTGCCATACTTGAATACGTTTTCAAATTCAAAGGCTCATTAACCCTCTGCTACTCCATTCTTGCATTTTAAAATGGTAAATTTCCATCACAGTCCTTCTAGAATTGGTGGTTATACAAAAATAATCAGTGACCTATGATCTGTCCCTGGACACTGAAGTAGAAACTTCAAGGGCCTCAAAACAGAAAACCAAAGTACAGCATTGCCATTCTTATAATGCCATCACCAAAACAAAGTGCATCATTATGATTCTTCCAGTGCTGCTGCCATGGATTATATGTGACTGATAGCTTCCTTCTCAGTGGTGTAGAGAGCTTCCTCATTCTGAAGCATTTCTAAATCACAAGCTTTAGAAAAGATTTCTCATTCAGATTTCTTCAGTGTTATTGAAATTAGCAAGTGACCTAGTTAAGTCAGCAAAGGAAAGGTACAAAAGATAATAACATTTGGTGAACCGAAAAAGAAATATGAACAACAACAAAAGGCTACTTGACAGTCTTAATTTAAGAATTTAAAAAAGATTTTAAAAAAATGTGGATTGAATCTAATTGGAAGAAGAAGGTTCTAAGCTAGCTTTTTTAAAATAATGTAATGTTAGACAATCATAGTTGGTGTTCTGTTCTAACAAAAGAAAAACAAGTTGCCATCAGACTGATTCCAGTTCAACAGGATAGAATAAAAAAGATATAATAATTTGAAGGCTGTAATCTTTACAGAAAACAGATTCTCTGCATAGAGTCTGATGAATTCAAACTATCAAACTTTCTGTTGGCAGCCAACACTTAACTCTCGGGCTACCAGAAATCATTTATCCCTAATTACAGTATTAAATAGTCAAGATTAATCTTGCATTTTCTTTCTCTACATAGATATATGATTTCTGAGAGAGTCTTCAGGGTCATCACTGTCGAATACATTTCTCCAATAAGAAAATACAATGTAAAAGGACTTGGATATTGTGTTGTTTTTGTCTAATAAAAATACTTTGTTGTTGTTGTTGTTATGTGCCGTCGAGTCATTTGCGACTCATAGCGACCCTACGTACAACAGCCCTAAACTCTGCTCTACCCTGTACCAATAGCATTGCTTCTGACACACCCATCCCGATTACC
>NW_006399817.1:2610078-2610990 GCF_000299155.1 Elephantulus edwardii | reverse complement strand
TTGATGCCTTTGAGCTGTGGTGCTGGAGAAGAGTATTGAGGGTACCATGGACTGCTAGGAAAACAAACAGATTCATCCTGGAGAGAGTTAAACCAAGGTTAAATCCTTGGAGGTAAGGATTCTGAGGCTTCATCTAATATACTTTGGACATGTTGTTAGGAGGTACAGGTCCTTGGAGAGGGACATCATGCTTGGGAGGGTGAAGGGACAGCATAGAAGGGGAAGACCCTCTATGAGGTGGATTGATTCAGTGACCAGTGTAATCGGGATGGGTGTATCAGAGACAGTGCGTTTGGCACAGGACAAAGCGGAGTTTAGGGATGTTGTACACAGGGTCGCTATGAGTCGCAAGCAACTCGACTGCACATAACAACAACAACAACAATACATGTATCAACTACACTCGTAAAACAAACAGATGAATGATGACTAAAACCCTTAGTAAATTATATCTTGCTTTTATTATAATCATTTATTAAATGTCTGTCACTACTTCTATGACATAGGTTCCATAACACATTTTTCAGTACCTAGGAAATCCTTTTTTGTTTAAACATGGATGCTAAATTAAAACTTAGAAGTGTGAACCAATAAAATGGCATCATATCTAAAAAGAAATGGCTGGCAATCAAATGTTCTGACGATTACAGCAAGGAAATTTTATGGAGCAGTTCCACTTCGTAGCATATATAGTTGTCATAAATGAGAATTAACTTGATAACAACAGGATTGCTTTTCTCACTTTTTTCTTTTTCTTAAACCTAAGAACCCCTAGTTTTTACTGAAAATGGTTGATAGTTTTGTTCTTAGTTGTCTTTGAGGTACCCTCGACTCATAGTGTCCCTATGTATAATGGAATTAAATCCTGACAGATTCTAAGACATTCTTTCAATAGTTGATATGTAAATAATC
>NW_006399817.1:2599668-2609978 GCF_000299155.1 Elephantulus edwardii | reverse complement strand
AGCAGGGTTGTGTCATGCGCATAACGCAGATTGTTGATAGATCTTCCACCAATCCTGACACCACACTTCTCATAGAGCCCAGCTTTTCAGAAAATCTGCTCTGCATACAGGTTGAAAAGGTATGGAGACAGGATGCATCCCTGTCGCACACCCTTCCCAAAAATACTCTTATTCCTTAAAAAAAAATGAGCAATCACTGGTAATCACAATAGTGAATGTGTAGACAGTAACCTAAAAATCAAATGGCTACATCCACCAATTGCTCCCAAGACAAATTTGTGGTAGTCTGATTCCATAAATGTATATAGCCTTGGAGTAATGCTTTCTATTACTCTTTTGTATTTCTAGTTGGGGAATTTTCTCTGTTAGTTTATAACTATCATAAATAATCTTGTTGTTGCTGTTGTTAAGTGCCGTCAAGTCGCAGGCGATTAATAGCATCCCTATGAAGGAGGGTCCTCAACACTTGGGTATCTTTCATCCTCACTTGGGTGTCTTTCATCCTCTCTCCAGTAAATAATCTTGTTTTCTTTATTTCTTCTTCAGCATTTTCTTTGTTGGTCTATGAAACAAGAACTACATAAATAGAAAAACAGACCAAGCTCATTGATAAGAAGCCTTAATTCACACTGTAAAAAATGGCAATACTAGGCACATGGCCAGAAGAGGTTGATCCTTGGAGAAGAACATCATGCTTGGAATGGTGAACGGAGAATGCAGGAGAGGGAGACCCCGGATAAGATGGATTGATACAGTAACTGGGGCGATGGTGGTTGGTGTGTCAGAGTTAGTGAGACTGGCTCAGAACAGGGAAGGGTAAAGAGCGGCTGTACATAGGGTCGTTATGCATCACAGGCTATTCAACCAGTAACATTCTATGACAGGTTTGGAAGCAGGAGTGGCATTTGCTTCCTAAGTAACGTGCCTCCGGAAACTCTATGAACTTTGATAAATGTCAATATTTGTAGAGGCACTTCAGGTTTTTGTTCATAGGCTTGCTATGAGTCATTCTCTACTCGAAGGCAGTCAACAACAGCAACCCCAAACAATGTATAGATATCATACAATCCCAATCCTAATGCTCAGCATATAGGAATATAATCATTAAATGTATGTATAAGGGAAAGAGACTTGAAATAAACAAAGCACTAGTGAAAAACAACAAAATAGATCTCACACTTCTTGATTTCAGAACCTACTATACAGCCACAGCATATGTGGAGAATAGGAATCCCAGAACACTTGACTGTACTCATGCAAAACCTAAACTTGGGACAGGAAGCAATCCTCGGAACAGAGCAAAGTAACACTGTATGGTCCAAAATCAGGAAAGGAGTGCACCAGGAATGTATCCTGTTCCCGTACATTTTCAATCTATATGTAGAACAGATCATTCAGGAATCTAGGCTTTATGAGGAAGAATGTGGCATCAGGATTGGAGGAAGACTCATTAACAACATATGCTGTGCAGGTGACACAACCTTGCTTGCTGAAACTGAGGAGGACCTGAAGCACTTGATGCAGAAAGTAAAGTACTGTAGTCTTCAATTTGAATTGAGGCTCAACATCAAGAAGACAAAGATTCACAACACTGAACCAATTGAAGAGATTGTGGTTGGTAACAACTTCAGCTTGCTTGGGTTCACAATCAACATTCATTGCCTCAGCAGTCAAGAAATCAGATGAATTTCACTGGGAAAATCTGCTATCAGGGACTTCTTCAGAGTACTGAGAAGCAACAATGTCATCCTGGAGACTAAGGTGCACCTGATCAATGCCATGTTCTTCACAATTATTTGCTATGCGTCAGAGAGGGGAACAATAACTAAGGATGACAGAAGAAATGATTAAGGAAGACAGAAGAATTGATGCCTTTGAGTTGTGGTGTTGGAGAAGAGTCTTGAACATATGGACTGCCAAGAAAACAAATACGTGTATCTTGAAGAGGGTGAAACCAGGTTTCTCTTTGGAGGCTAGAATTTTGAAGCTCTGTCTCACATACTTTGAAAACGTGGCCAGGAGGGATTAGTCCTTGGAGAAGGGCATCATGCTCGGAAGGGTACGGGACAGAGGAGGAGAGGAAGACACTGGATGAGGTAGACTGATAAAGTAACTGAGGTAGTGGGGGTAGGTGTGTTGGAGTCACTAAGACTGTCTCAGGATAGAGCAGGCTTCAGAGCTGTTGTGCATAAGGTCGCTATAAGTCACAATAACAACAATAGTATTACTATAACAGCAGATATATAAACAAATGGAACAGAATTGAGAATTCAGAAGTAAATCCATCCCATTAATTTTTTTACGAAACTTATCTTTGACAAAAAGGTCAAAATACATTAAATGGAAGAAAAGATAGTCTCTCTTCCAAATAGCACAGGCAAAACTAGTAGATATCCATTTTCAGAAAAATGAAACAAGACTCATATCTTACATGTTACACAAAAACCAACTCAAAACATCAGAGACCTCAAAGCAAATCTATACCCATAAAGATAATTAAATATAAAGACAAACATATCATGTTTGTCAGCCATCTAAACCCTTTCTTTTCTTTTTTTATTATTATTAATTTTAATGAAATTTACAGAGACTTTGGATTTCCATTCATTCATTGTTGCACTTTTCTCCCTGTCCAACCTCCCGCCCCCACCCAGTTCATTCCTCTCTTTGAAAAGTAAAAGAAAAATTATATTATTATACAATCCCTCCCCGCAAGTCCACTTCACTATGCAGCCTTCGTTCTGGACTCCTGTCATGACAATACCTAATCATATATCCCTTTTAAACAGTTGTCTCTCTCATCTGTTTGAATGCAGTATACAGAATTTATCCCATCTTTTTTAGTCTCCCCTCAACCTCAACCTCAGTCCCTTTTTACAACAGTGACACTGAAATATTTCACTTGGCATAATGTCCTCCAGGGTCACGCATTTTGTATAATATTTCATGAGTTCCTTGTATTTCAATGCAGTGTAGTATTCCAGTCTGTGAATATACCACGGCTTCTTTATCGATTCATTTGTTGATGGGCACTTAGGCTGTTTCCAACTCTTTGCTACTGTGAACAAAGTCTTGAAAAACATGGGAATGCATATATCTGCTTGGGTGGTGATTATGGTTTCTTTGGGGTATATTTCAAGTAGTGGAATTGCTGGTCAAATGTTATTTCTATTTGCTACTTTTTGAGAAAGCGCTATACTGCCTTCCATAGTGGTTACACCATTTTACACTCCTACCAACAGTGAATAAGGGTTCAAGTTTCTCCACAACCTCACCAACATTTGTTGTTTGTTGTTCTGTTAAATTTTGCTGTTTTTACTGGGGTGAGATGATATCTTATAGTTGTTTTAATTTGCATCTCTTTTAGAGCTAGGGATTTTGAACATTTCTTCATGTGTTTATGTGCCATCTGAATGTCTTCTTTGGTGAAGTGTCTGCTCATATCCTGTGTCCATCTTTCAATTGGGTTGCTTACTTTTATCTTGTGGTGCTTTAGTATTTTATAAATTCTAGATATTTAAAATATTCTAGATATTCTCCCTTATTTAAGGAGATTTAAGGAGTATTTAAGGAGAATCATTTTTCCAGAATTTAGAAAGAAATCAATAAGAGATATAATCTAATATACTAAAAGGTAACATTTTGCTCCATACTTGCAAATATAAACAGATGAATGTGGTCTTTGCCAATCATCATTTAAAAGACTTCACTATGCTTTTTATGGCAGAAATCATTGATGCTGAATAAAAGTAACACAAAGAGTAAAAGCTAGAAGATGAGTTACTGAAATTTTGTATCAAAAGCTTGACATATCCTTTACCTGACAACCAATTCCCTGAACAAATAGAAACTGAAAACAATCCTTTGAGGGTTTTGCATCTGAATTAATGGAGTTTTGTGTTTTTTTTAATCAGCAATTGAAAACCCTTTCTCCAAAACAGTTATTAATTAATGGGAACAAAAAGAGAATTTGGAAATGTCTTTAAAGACAAAGAAGACAGAAGACTCTGTGGCTTCTTTCACATATTTAGTATTTGCACAAGGCATCAGTGCTGATCAGCTTTGCGATTTAACATGAATATATTAAAAATTCTTATGAAGTAAATTCTTTTCTTCAAAGGTTAGATCTGTTGTAAAAGAATTTATTAAGAATATAAAACAACAATTTACTTCCCCAGTATTTAGAAATCAAGAGTTTTCTTACTGTACTTCAAGACTAAGTAACAACACATTCTTCCTTGAGATATTGAGAGGAAAGGGTTAATTATACTGCAACTCTTTATCAACAAGTTGAAATCCAAAGTCAAATATTTATTATTTAGTTGTTTATTGAATAGAAGTAATCATTAGGGAGTAGAAGCCTTATTATTGAAAATATTAAAAAAAATCAAACTTCTAAGTAACTGATCAGATGATAACACATGGTTTACAAGCTCAAAACTAGTTTTCCTCCTAGATTAGGTATCATTTTTCCAGAAGATACTGAAATAAATCTACTGCAAAACTTAGCTAAGACTATGGTAATGAAAAAAGATTTCTATTTTGAAGTATTTGATTATCAAAGAGAATGAAAATGATAATCAAACTTGATTTTAGATAGAATAATGGAAATATATAGGATCAGTATAAATAGAAGGCGATCATGAGGTAGCATACTAGGACAGAGAAAAATTTGCTAAGAGTATAATTCTGAAATGTACCCTAGAGCTTTAATTCCTTAAGGAAGAAGAAAAAGAATATCTTGAGGGTTCTGAGGTTACCTGTGCTGCAAGATGCCCTTGGAAGTTCACCTGTACCTCTAGGCACCTCCATCAGGTTGCCAGCTCCTCCAGATACCCTGGTGTTCACCCACAGAGGAATTGAGTAGACAGAGGTGGCTGGAGGCCTGAGCCATCATACTAGGTTTGGCAGGAGACATGGGGAGTGGGAAGTGCTGAAAGGACAAGGAGAGGGAACTCTGTGGGAGGCTGAGGGGGGAACATGATGCAAATGGCAAAGGTGGGAGGGCTGGAACCAATACTGGTTCTGTTACCTGTGTAATGGGAAAAGGTCTTTCATCTGCTTCTTTAGGTAGATGCTTGTCTGTCAGATATTGTCTTAAAAGCAGAATAACCAAATTAAGACAGGATTGAGAAAAGGATTGGCCTTTCACTTCTGAAATAACCAACCATCTAAAATCCTATGGATAATAGAACACACTTAGACTAGACTAGCAGATATGGCACCTTCACAAAGGAAGAGAAACAGCTGCAAACAAACACTAGTGATTGGAATGTGGAATGTAAGAAATACGAGGGTATGAAAATTGGACATTACTAAGAAATGCAATGCATAAATATTGGTATACTAGACATATAGGAGACATTGGCAAAATGAAATTAATTGGCATGGGACATAAGGTCTGCTATGCTGGAAATGAAAAGGTGATAAAGTGGGGTCACATGCATACTTAAAAAGATCAATTCTATATCCATCTTGAAATATAATATTGGGAGCGACAGGATAATATTCATATACTTACAAGGTAGACCATTAATCCCACTATCACTCATATTTACCAATACCAGAGCCAAAGAGGAGGAAATAGATGACTTCCACCAACTGTTTCAATTGAAAATCAATCGAACATACAAACAAGATGCATTAATAATAATGGGTGATTGGAATGCAAAAGTAGGGAACCATGAAGAAGGATCAGTAAAACTGAGTAGTTGTAAAAACTGAGCTTAGTGGGAAGGAAATGCTGCCAATGCAAAGGTCTGAATCTACCAACTGCTTCATAAGAGAAATGCAATCTTCTTCTGTGGGTCATCTATGAGTTGTTTCTGACTTGATGGTACTCAGCAACAGAGTTTTAATATAAAAGCTTTGAATGAATGAAAATATAACAAATAAACCTTTAATATGTTCAAAGGGAAAATTATATCACATATAATAGCCTCAAGTAGTCTCAGTAGTAAATAACAATAAAAAAACTAGCAAATGATATTTTGGAGTTCTGATTTCTAAAGGTTTTCTTCTAAACTAATATGACAGTTTATGACTCATTTATCAATTGGCAAGCTCTCATATTTACATCATAAACGTCCAAGAAAACAAATAGATCTGTCTCAGAGAATCTTTGTTTTCTTGATGTTGAGCTTCTATCCCTATTGAAGTCAGAGAGGAATAAACAGATGATTTCTACCAGCTTTTGCAGTTGGAAATCAAACATGCAATCAAGATGCATTAATATTAATGACTGACTGGAATGCAAAAGCTGGGAACAGGGTGGAAAGATTGGTAGTCAGAAACACGGAGTTGGTGATAGAAATGAGGCTGGAGATAGAATTCTAGAATTTTGTACTATCAACGATTTAGTCATTGCAAATAACTTTTATAAGAAAGACAAACGGAGACTATACACATGGACTTCATCTGCTGGTCTACATAGGAATCAGATTGATTATATCTATGGATCAAATCATTGAAGGTACTCTATTCAGCTGTAAAAACTAGGCCAACTGTTGTTTGTGGAACAGACCATCAACTACCCCTATCTAAGTTCAAACTCAAGCTGAAAAAATTAAATAGTCAAGAACCAAAGTTTAAACTAGAGTCTATCCCATGAAAATTTAAAAACCATCTCCAGAACAGGCTTGAGGCCTGGAACACTAATGAGCAAAGACCAGATGAGCTGTGGGAGGATATAAAAAAATATCATCCTTGAAAAATGCAAAAGGTCATTACTAAGACAGACTGGAATAAAAGACCAAAATGTATGTCAGAAGAGACTCTGAATATTGCACTAGAGGGCTGAGAAGCCAAAGTTAATGGAAGGAATCAATGAAAGTTTATAGAATACTCCTGCCTCCCAAAAAATACAAACAGGTAAAAGACATGAAAAGAATTTTCACAGAGAAAGATATTCAAATGGCCAAGAGACACAAAAAGAAATGCTCCAAATCATTTGCAATAATAGAGATGCACATCAAAACTACAATAAGATATCATTTCACTCCAGTAGCAGTGACAAAGTTTAATAGGACAGCAAGTAGTAAATGTTATAGAGGATGTGGTGAGATAGCAACACTAGCGTATTGTTGACGAGATTGTAAAATGGTATGACCACTCTGGAAGGCAGTTTAGTGCTTTCTCAAAAAGCTGAATATAGAAATTCCATATGATCAAGATATTCCATTGCTTGGAATGAATATACCTCCAGGAAACGAGAATTGAGGCTCAAGTGGATACTTGTACTCCAATGTTCATAGCAACACTATTCACCATCGCAAGAACATGGAAATAGACCAGATGTCCAACCGCAACAAATGGCTGAGAAGTAGTGGTACAGTCATACAATGGAATACTACATAGCACGCAGGAGCAATGATTTTGTAAATTACTACTTAACTTGGAAGAGACTGGAGAGCATTATGCTGAGTGAACAGTCCTACAAGGACAAAAACTGAAAAATAATTATTGTAGAATGAGTATGAGGATCCAAGGGGTGGGGGTGGAAGAAGAGGTGTGAAGATGGGGTGGAGGTGTGGTGTTAATCATAGGGTTGTGCAATTCAATGGGAGGGTGAAGGAAGTGGGAAGGCTTTTGTGACAAAAACAATGTATTTGAACTTTGTAAATAAATCAGTATTAAATTTAAAAAAAAATAAATGATTCTTTTAAAAAAGAAGTTTAGGAGCTGAACAAATTTCAAAGGGCAGCTCAGAAAGGCAGAGCAAAGTATTGTAATGAAATGTGCAAAGAGCTATAGATGAAAAACTCAAAAGAACAGATTCTCTTGGCATTTGTTAAGCTAAAGGAACTGAAGAACAAATTCAAGCCTCGAGTTAGAATACTTAAGGACATTATGGGCAGAATGTTGAATGATCCAAGAAGTATCAAAAGTAGTACACAGAATCACTGAACAAAAAGAATTGGCTGACACAAAAATTTCATGAAACAACATACGGCCAAGAGGCAGTGGTGGTAAAGGAGCAAGTTCAAGCTGCTCTGAAGGAATTGGCAAAAAACAAGGCCCCAGGAATTGATGGAAGACCAATTGACATATCTCAACAAACAATGCAAGCCTGGATGCTCTCACCAGGTTGTTGTGCCAGGAAATCTGGAGCACAGAAGACTGGAAGATATCCATATTTATTCCCATCCCAAAAAAGGTGATCCAAAAGAGTGTGGAAATTATAAACAATCTCACTGATACCACACACAAGCAAGATACTGCTGGAGATTATACAAAAATTACTGAAAAAGTACATTAACAGATAAGTGCCATATGTGTGGGCAGGGTTTATAAGAGGCCATGGCACTAGGGACAGTATAGCCAATGTTAGATGGATCTTAGCTGAAAGCAGAGAGTAGGAGAAGAATATCTACCTCTGTATTGTTGACTATGCAAAAGCTTTGACTGTGTGGATCACCACAAACTGTGGCTGAATCAGAGAAGAATTGGAATTCCAGAACACTTGATTGTGCTTATGTGATAATTATACTTGGAACAAAAGGTAGTCATCAGAACAGAGCAAGAAAACACTGCATGGTTCAAAATTAGGAAGGGTATACATCAGGGATGCATCCTTTCTCCATACCATAACTTTTCAATCTATATGTGAAACAGATTATCTGGGAAGTTGAGCTCTACGAGGAGCACTGTGACATCAGGATTGGAGGAAAATTCCTCAACAACCTGTGTTATACAGATAACACAAGCTTGCTTGCTGAAACTGAGAAGGATCTGAGACATTTGTTATAGAAGGATAAGGACTGCAGCCTTCAATAGGGATTGAAGCTCACCATCAAGAAAACAAAGGGTATTATGACTGAGCCAATTGGCAGCATCATAAAAAACAGAGAAGAGGTTGAGATTGTTTAAAGCTTGGCTCCACAATCAACACTCTTGTTACTTTCAGCCAGGAAATCAAAAGATTAATTGCATTGAGAAAATCTGCTGTCAGGGATCTCTCCAAGAGATCAATTATGTCAGTCTTGAGATAAAGGTGCACCTGATCCAGGCCATGGTCTTCATAATTACTTGCTATGCTTCAGAGAGCTGGACAGTGACTAAGGATCACAGAAGGAGAATCAATGTCTTTGAGATGTCTTGCTGGAGAAGAGTATTGAGTATATCATGGACTGCTAAGAGAACAAACAGGTCTGTCTTGGAGAGGGTGAAACCAGGCTGCTTCTTGGAGACAAGGATGTTGAAGCTCCTTCTGACATAATTTGGGTGTGTTGCCTGAAGGGACCGTCCTTGGAGAAGGACATCACGCTTGGAATTAGAAGAGTGGAGAGACAGCACAAGAGAGGAAGACCATATATGAGGTGGATTGACTCAGTGACTGGAAGAATCAGGGTAGCTTTGTCAGAGATAAAGAAATTGGCTCACGATAGAGCAAGGTTCAGAGCTATGAGGTGCAAACAACTCAAAAGCACATAACAACAACAAAAACACACAATATAACTAGCAGTGAAATTGTTGGATAAAATGGTATTTGTTCACAACTTTCTATAGAATTGCCCAACTTCATTCTGTAGTAGCTGTACAATTTTATAGTGCCAACAGAATTTTATGAAAGTCCAATTTCTCAACACCCTTCTCAGCATTTACTGTTTATTGTCTTAGGAAACTCTGGTAGTTTTACTGGGATGAAGTGATATCTTATTGTTTTTATTTTCATCGATAATGAAAAAAATTTTGCATTCAGAAATCTGTGACAAATATACATGAAGGTTTCTATTTTGCTTTCATGTACTATTACTTAAATCCTATTAAACCATGGATGCCTGTTTGCTCTATTTTTCTCATTGTTTTAGAATCATAGAAGACCTTTACATTACAATAAAATATCAGTCCCCAAAGAACTGAATTTAACCTCTAAGTTTTCTTTTCTTTTAAAAGAACAATGGAAATTATGTTAACACATTTTTAACTATCTAAAATGCAAATATTTTCCAGAAATTCTCTCAGAAAAAGTGGAGTTATTTTTAATTAATGGCGTGTTTATTGTAAGTCTTTTGAACAGAACATTGTTAAATAGTTTCTTGCTTTAAGGCCATTGCATTATTTGGCTCCAGTTCATGGTGATATCATGTACAATAGAATTAAAGTTTTCCCAGTCCTGCATCATCCTAATGATTGCATATTTGAGTCAATTATTATAGCAATTGTGCCTCCCAATCCTGCAGGCTCAACATCCAGCACTATATCAGATTAATCCTGTTATGATCCATGTTGTTGTTGTTGTTATGTGCCGTCAAGTCGTTTGTGACTCATAGCGACCCTATGCACAACAGCCCTAAACCCTGCTCTATCCT
>NW_006399817.1:2566677-2595247 GCF_000299155.1 Elephantulus edwardii | reverse complement strand
TCAACACATAGCAATCTCATGTATAATAAAATAAAAAGTTGCTCACCCAGTTCTGCACCATTTCCACAGTCATTTCTTTCTTTGAGCCCACATTGTAGCCATTGTGTCAATTCATCTCATTAAAGGTTTTCTCAGCCTCTACTAAAGCAAATTTCTACTAGAATGACTTTCTTTGCTTATCATGTACTATAGTGTCTTCTCCAGATACTGATTCCACTTAAAAACACATTCAAGTACAAGAGATGAACTCTTGCCATCCCCACTTTAAGCAGCATTCTGGCTATACTCCTTCCAAGAAGGATTTGTTTGTTTTCCCAGAAGTTGATGTTATATTAAATTTTCTTCAGCAATACCATAATTTAAATATATCAATTTTTGTTTGTCTTCTTTATTCATTGTTGAATTTCAAATGTATGTAATATTATTGAAAATACCTTTGCCAAGTCAAGAACATCTTACGCTTTAAAGGAGCATCTTTATTTTTTGATACTTCAAGGAAATCTTCTACAGCAGACTTGCAAGTGAAATACTTTGCTTGATTTTGTAAATGCTATTTCCTTGGGTGTTTATTGTTGTTACAAATAAAATTAAATCCTTGGTAACTTCAATTGTTCTACATTTATCATCATGTTGTTTCCAGATCTAACTGTGAGGATTTTTGTTTTCTTAATGTTGAGGTATAATTTATATTCAAAGCTATCGTTTGTGATCTTTAAGACTACAAGTGTTTCAAGTCCTTTTGACATTCACCATAAAAAGTTGGGTCATCTGCATGTTGTAAGTTGTTGACTACACTTCTTCCAATCTTGATGCTACATTCTTGTTCTTATATTCAAGTTTATCAGATCATTTCCACAGCATATAGATAAAAATGTGTGGTGAAATTATACAATTCTTACTTACACTTTACATTTTTGCCATCTTTAAAGATGCAGTATCCCCTGTGTGGATCATAACAAATTATTAATAACATTGAGTAGTTATTCATCAACAAATCTGCATTATGCAGCTGACATAACCCTGCTTGCTGAAACTGAGGTGGACATGAAACACTTGCTGCAGAAGGACAAGGACTGCAGCCTTCAATATGGATTGAAGCTCAACATCAAGAAAACAAACATTCTAACCACTGGGCCAATTGGCAGCATCAAGATGGATGGTGAAGAGATTGAGATAGTTAACAGTTTTCATTTGCTTTTCTCCACAGTCAACACTCTTGGTACCAGCAGCCAGGAAATCAAGAGATGAACTGCATTGGTAAAGTCAGCTGTCAGGGACCTCTTCAGAGTACTAAAGAACAATGACATCAGGCTGGAGATTAATGTGTGCCTGATCCAGGCTATAGTCTTTGCAATTGCATGCTATGCATTGGAGAGCTGAACAGTTATTAGGGATGATAGAAAGAGAATTAATGCTTTTGAGCTGTGGTGCTGGAAAAGTGTTGGATATACCATGAACTGCTGGGAGAACAAACAAGTTCAGCCTAGCGAGGGAGAAACCAGGCTGCTTCTTGGAGTCAAGGATTCTGAAGCTTCATCTGACATACTTTGGACATGTTGTAAGAAGGGACAGTCCTTAGAGAGGGACATCATGTTTGGGAGAGTGGAGGGTCAGCGCACAAAAGGAAGACCCTTGACAAGATGGATCGATTTGATAATTAGACTAATGGGAGTGGGTGTGTCAGAGATGGTGAGGTTGGCACAGTATAGAGCAGAGTTTAGGGCTCTGGTACATGGGGTTACTATGAGTCTCAAGTGACTCTATGGCACATAACAACAACAATAACAACAATGATAATTTAAGAGCACCAAAATGTGTTCATGTAGAACTTATATACAGACTAAGAATCAATCATTTGAATAGGACTTTAATTTTTTACCGTATCTATTTAATTTGGATGCTGAACAAACAATCTGAAAAGTTGGACTCTATGAAGAAGAATGTGGCACCAGAAAGACTCTTCTACCATCTGTATCATGATGACACAACCTTGCTTGCAGAAAGTGAAGAATATTTAAAGCACGTGATGCAGAATATAAAAAATACAGATTGCAATATGGTTTCCATTTCAGAATCAAGATAACAAACAACAACAACAAAACAAACCACAACTGAGAGCAGAGGCACACCACCTCCCCTGGAGAGTAACTGCTGCAGTTGAGGAACCTGGCTAGTCATCAGGACAATAGACTTTAGGAATGGAGTTTATAAATCAGGTGAGAGATCTCCTCCCAGAGCAGAGGTACACCTCTGGTGCTTGAGAGGGAGCTACCTAAAACTCCCGTGAGGAGAAACTGCTGCAGTTAGAAAACCTGGTCTCTTGGCTGAGCCATGGACTACCTATGGCTTTAAGAAATAGACTTAAGGTGGAAGTGCTGTCTGGTGGGGTCCTTTCACCTCTGATTCGGGGCATCTCGCCTGCCTCCCCGTGGGGAATGTCCTGGAAGCCCGTTCTTGCGGAATAGATGAAGCCAGAGCCGATGCCGGCTGCGCCCCGGAGCCCCCGGCTCAGGGCTGGGCCATGAGTCTGTTGGGCAGCCTCGATTCCTTGCCCCGGACCCCACTGCAGTCCGGCAAGGCCAGGATGAAAAAGCTGCCAAAGAAGAGCCAGAACGTCAAGTACCGGCTCAAGTACCTCTGGCTGCGGAAGGCAGCAAAAGACACGGTGTTTGAAAATGCTATTTGTGATGAAATTGCTCGTCTTGAGGAAAAATTTCTTAAAGCAAAATAAGAAAGGAGGTACTTGCTGAAGAAGCTCTTCCAGCTTCAGGCACTCACTGAAGGGGAGGCACAGGCCTCAGCTCCTCCTCACAGCTCCAGTTTGCCCCTCACGTTTGGTGTGGCCCGCTCTGTGGGAACTGTACAGGGAGCTGGGCCCATTTCCGGACCCAGTACTGGGGCTGAGGAGCCATTTGGGAAGAATTCCAAAAAGGAGAAAAAAGAAAAAGGCAAAGAAAACAGCAAACTGGAAGATCATCACCGACCGACCTGGCTTCCATGATGAAGTTGCCATCTACCCTGTGGGCTACTGCAGTACTCGCATGTATGTCAGCATGAAGCACCCAGACCAGAAGTGTCTATAAACCTGCCAGATCAAAGATGGGGGTATGCAGCCACAGTTTGAAATTGTTCCTGAAGATGACCCCCAGAATGCCATTGTCAGCTTTTCTGCAGATATTTGTCACGCAGAACTGCTCAAGACCATCAGTTCATCTGTGGAGAAGTTAATGCCCAGTCTGCTTCCTTCGGGAGCTGACTTTTTTGGGTTTTCACATCCAACAATCCACAACCTGATCCAGAGTTGTCCAGGAGCTCGAAAATGTGTCAATTACCAGTGGGTGAAGTTTGATGTATGCAAACCTGGAGATGAGCGGCTACCCCACGCACTGCTGGAAGACAATGCTGCTGTGAGCTTTGAAGCCTTTCAGAGACAGATTTTTTATGACGATCTGAATGATGCCATTCTGCCAGGATCCTTGGACCTCCCAGAGCTTCAGCCTGCGAACTTTGTGGCTTCTTACCAACCCGTGTTCTTGAACCACGAGCCCCTGGTGGATACTTCTCTGCAGCACTTGAAGCCTCTGGCACCGTGTAGCCCAGCTCAGTCTTCAGACTGAAGAAGAAATCAGACATCCAACACTCTCATCCTTATGGATGTTTTTTAAAATTTAAAATATATTGAAGGTGGCAGCAATTGAGGAGTGAAGAAGATAACACGTCTTATCATGGAGGTTCCCATGGTGACAGTTTTCCCTGCAGAAAAAACTTCAGCGGCTTTATTTTTAGTAATAAACTTCTCTTAACAGTTCTACTTATTTTCATCTTGTGGTTATCAGAAGTAATTTATTTTGCTTAAGCTAACTAAGGTAAACATAACTGCTTTATAAATCAGAGTGAAAAGTATCTACTGACTCATGAAGGAGTTATGATGATTCCAACAACCGTCTACCTTTGCATCTGATCCTAGTTCAAAGACTATTCAGTCTCAGCTCCTGAGAGGCTGGCTGCTACTTTATTTTCCTCCAGTATCACCAACATCAAAATCTCTGCTTGTACCTAGTGTGGAAAGTACAGATAAGTACTCTGCTCATTTTTTCTTCATATTTTGCACATCTTATGAGGGATCAGAAGGTCTCTAGATTCTCTTTTTTTACCCAGTCCACATCTCCTCTGTAATTCCTTACTGGAAAATGTGCTGTTCAGTACAGTGAACCACACCACACAGATTCCTGTGCTGTGATTGACACTTGGGCCCCATCCTCCATTATCTTGTCATTTAATTGTGCAGTAATGTAACCCATAGGAGTGCTGGGAGCACACGGCTCAGAGCCCTGCTGCTAACGGAATAGTCCGATTGAGTACCAGTATGCAGGAGAAAAGTCCCGGCTGTGTGCTCCCATAAACATAATAGCCCAGAAATCACTGCTGTGTCAAGCAAGGTTGCTGTGAGTTGGAATGAACTTGATGGCTTACGATGTAATCTTGTATCCTGTGCAGCTGAATTTTCTGAACTCTTCTTGGCACTAAGCAGGGTTGCTGTGGTGTTGCCTAATCTCAATCAGTACAGTTCTCCATAGTACTTTGTAGGATGCCTTAACTATCCATCCAGCCAGGCCTGGGTGCAACCGGAGGGAACAGAAGGACCCTAGGAGTAGAAGACTGCTGCAGAAGGTGTGAATTGGGCTCTGGTTGGAGGAAGGCACAAATGGGATTTGTATCTTAAGTAAAACGTGACCACCAGAGAAATGAGACCAAGAAGCTTGTAGCTCACACTACACTCACTGCCATGGAGTTGGAACCGACTCAGCTGACCTCCAGTAAACTGCATGGAAGAAGACTGTCCATCTGTGTCCCAAGGAGCTGCTGGTTGATTTGAACTACTAGAGAGGCATGGCCTTTGGTTTAGCAGCACAACTTGTTTCAGACTATGCCCCAGAGCTCCCCATCCCGTGCTGGCCACTGTAAACGGAAATTAGTGTGGTAATTCTTGTTCTCATTTTGGGTTGAGGGTAACTTTGAATTGCTCAGCAAAAAAAAAAAAAAGAATAAAAGTTGGATAATAATCAGGGGGCACTAAAAAAAAAAGAAATAGACTTTAAAAAGAAAAAAAAGAAATAGACTTAAGTTTTAATAGACGTTAAGAAAGGCAGGCCTCCGTAAGATTCCCTCAGGGCCCTGCTGCAGACCAGAGAGTACCTTTTAGGTAAGGCAAACTTTCCAACTGCACAGGACAAGAAAAACTGACAGAAAAGCAAGATTCCCATCCCAATAAATGGAACATTTTTAGCCTGCAAATAATTAGCTGTTGTTATGTGTAAGGGAGTCAATTGTAACACATAGTGAACAGTAGTTCACTAGGAACAGTAGTTCTAAACCCTGACCCATCTTAAGCCAATCTCACTGCCACCAACCCTCCTGCCCTTATCACTCCAATCACTCTGTCAGTTCATCTCATCCAGTATCTTACTCTCCTGTGCTGTCCCTCAAACCTTCCAATCATGGTGTCTTTCTCCAAGAACTGGTCCTTCCTAGCAACATGCCCAAAGTATGTGAGATGGAACATCAAAATCTTTGCCTCCAAGGAGCAACCTGGATTTACCCTCTACAAGACAGATCTGTTCGTTCTCTTACCAGTCCAAGGTATATTCAATACTCTTTTCCAGTGACATCAATTCTTTTTCTGTTATCCCTATTCATTGTCCAGCTCTCTGATGGATATCAAGTAAAATTAAAGCAATATTACCAACCTACACAGGCACAACAGAAACAGCCTAATAAACAAGAAAAACTTCACATAATGTCATGAAAGTAGTAGGCAGCCTCAAACATAGTAAATTTTAAAAAAAAAAAACAGCCAAAATAACCCCTTTTTCTTGAAAAGCAGAACATATTGCAGACTCAATGAATACTCTAGAAAAGGAAGGTAGAAGAAATATATTGGCATCAACTTATATGAACAGCTATGGTAGAAGATAAAAATGATGGGAGAAAAATGGAAACCACAGATAAAGAGAATATCCCAGAGACAGGGAACCAGAAGAGATACATCCATGTGGAGAATACTGAATAAATTGCAAAATATGGGAGAAAGTATTGAAACCATAAATGAAGAGATAGAAGAAATGAGAAAAAAAATAACACAAGGCAGAGAGGACACAACCAACACAGTCCTGAAATTAACAAAAATGCATGAAAATGCAATTCAAAATATCAAGACTAAAATGACAGACATTTCCAACATGCTAGAGGGACAGAAAAAAAGAGAAAAAAGAGTCAGGGAGGTAGAAGACAAAAAATCTCTATTGGGACAGAAAAAAAAAAAAACGAAAGAGGAGAGAGAGAAGAAAAATTAGGAAAACATTAGAATCATGTGGGATAACATCAACTGGAACAATATATGTATGATCAGAATTCCAAAACATGAGAGATCAGGGAAAGCACTGAGAAAATTGTGCAAGAGGTACTAGGAGAAAGCTCGGTATCATGAAGAATAAGGATATACACACTCAAGAAACTCAGGGAGGCCCAAGCAGGCTAGACGCCAAAGTAAAAATATTATTACAAATCATAGTCAAATGGTCCAAAAATCAATAAAAAAGAGAGAATCAGCTCAAGAAAAACAAAGAGTCAATTACAAAGGCGAACCGGTTAGATTAAGTTCTGATTTCCCAGCAGAAAATAAGCAAGCAAGAAGACAAAGGGATGACATATACAAGAGTTTAAAGAAAACAATTGCCAACTAAAGATTCTGTACCCAGCAAATTTTCAGAAAAGCAGTAGCTTAAGGAACTTATGAAAACAAGACCAACTCTACAGGAAATTATAAGGGAAGTCCTTCACACAGAGACACCAAAATAAATTTGATGGGCCATAGTAACCAGAAATAACAAAAAAAGTATCATAGCAAATGGCACTGATAAAATATGGCCTGTAATCATACTTCGTCTGAATGGCTTGAATGCACCAATTAAGATAAAAAGAGTAGCAAAATGAATGTAAAAACAAAAGCCCTCAATATGTTGCATATAAGAGACACATCTAAGAAACAAGAAAATAGACTAAAAATGAAAAGCGGGAACGAAAAATACCAAACAAAGGGCATCCACTGAAAAGCAGGAATGGAAGTTATTAATCTCTGAAAAACTACCATAGAAGATAAGGAAGGATGATACATAAGGATTAAAGGCACGATGTCGTTGTTGTTGTTGATTGCCATCGAGTCGAGTACGACTCATAGTGACCCTATGAACAAAAAGCCTAAAGCCTTTCTATAATTATTGTCATTTATCAAAGTTCATAGGGTTTCCAGAGGCATCTTTTTTAGGAAGTGGATGGCACTACTGCTTCTAAAAAGGCACAATAGACCAAGAAGATATAATTTTGGTCAACATCTATGCACCAAATGACAGACCTTCAAAATATATAAGATAATGTTTAAAAGACTTGAAGAAAGAAATAAACACACCACAGTACTGGTAAGACACTTTAACACATTACTCATACCAAAGAAAGATCAACTAAAAAGAAATTTAACAAAGATGCAGATCTAAACTATACATTCAGACAACACAAACTTGTGGATGTATTCACCATACTGTACCAAGTAAAACTGAAATTTACTTTCTTCTCCAGTGTATAAGGTACATCCTCCAGAACTGATCATGTATTAGGACACAGAGCAATCCTCAGCAAATTAAAAAACATTTAAATAATATAAAGTGTCTTTTCAGATCACAATGGCATAAAACTAGAAATTAACATCAATAAGGTAAAGTTTATAAAACCACCTACGTGGAAACTAAATCATACCCTACCAGAACACGATTTGAGTTATAGAAGAAAAAAGAAATGCAATTGAAAATTTCCTCAAAATAAATTAAAATGAAAGTAAAGTGTACCAAAACCTCTGTGAAACAATAATGACAGTCTTCAGGTATAGTTCATAGCAATAGGCAAACACATTAAAAAAGAAGAAAGAACAAAATTAATGACCTAACTCAATACCTCCATCAAAAGGGTGGGAACCCAAAAAACAATCTGACTCCACAGCTTCTAGAAGAAAGGAAACTGGACAACAGCTGAAATCAATGAGATAGAAAAGAAAAAAACAATTTAAAAAATCAACATGACCAGGAGCTGGTCCTTTGAAAGGGTCAATAATATAGAGAAACCACTGGCACATTTAATAAAAGAAAAGAAAGACACAAATAACTCGAATAAGAAATGATAGAGGAGATATTACAACAGAACCAGCTAAAATTAAATATATAAAAATGGAATATTATAAAAAGCTATACTCTCATAAATTTTAAAACCTAGAGGAAAAGGACAAATTACTTAAAATTCATCCTCCGCCCTGATTGAGGAAGATGTAGAACACTTAAATAAACATATCACAAAAGAATACTTGAGTAGGTAATAAAAAGACTACTCAACAAAATAAGTCCTGGCTCAGATGGCTTCACGGTTGAATTCTACCAAACATTCAGAGAACCATCACCAATTAGTCTTAAATTATTTCAAAAAATGTAAAAAGAAGGAACACTCTCATGGTGATTGCTCCATGAAGCATAACTTTAATACCAAAACCAGGCAAAGACATTACCATAAAAGAAAATTATGGAACAATATCTCTCATGAACACAGATGCAAAATTCCCTAACAAAATCCTGGCCAAAGTTTGATATTTCCTCAAAGAGCTGAACATAAGGGAGTTCTGGTGGCCTAGTGGCAAGAAGCTGCACCACAATCCCAAAGCTCCGTGATTCAAATCCACTCTACTGGAGATGTAGGGACAGTCTCCTTCGGTGCAAGCTGGATCTGACTCAATGGCACAAAAACAAAAAAACCAAACCCCTGAATATAGAAATTCCATACCCATCTATTCCACTGTTTGGAATATACCCCCGGAAAGTGAGAACTGAGGCACAAATGGAGACTTGTACACCAATGTTCATAGGAGCATTATTCTCCATCACGAAAACATGGAAACAGCCCAAGTGTCCAACCACAATAAAATGGACTGAGAAATGATGGTACACTCACTTGATGGTATGTTATGCAGCACACAGGAGCAATGATTTTGTAAATTACTACCTAACTTGCGAGGGACTGGAGAGCATTATGCAGAGTGAACTCGGTCCCATAAGGGCAAATTCTGTATAAAGCCATTACTGTAGAAAGAGAATGAGGATACAAGCGTCGGGGTGAAATGGAAGTAGAGGGGTGAGGATGGGCGGGATGAGGGGGTTAATCATAAGGTCACAAAATTAGATGGGTGGTGGGGGAGGTGAAGGAAGTGGGAAAGATCCTGTATGAAAAACAATGTATTCAAACTTTGTAAATAAACCAGCATAAATTTTTTAAGGAAAAAAAAATTACGTATTAAAGTGGAAAATTCAAGCATTCTTATTAATATAATTAAGATATAATCTTTGCTTCTAAAGACATCCATTACTCTTGTTCCTCTTTTCAAGCTCTTATTAAAAATGCAAGTATTTTATGGCTAGCAGTGCAACACACTATGAAATACACCACCAGAGTTCCAAAGTCTATATAATTTTTAATAGGGCAGTTGTTGTTATTGTTAACTACAAGTTGACTACAACTCCTAGCAACTCCATGAACAAATGACCCTGCCTTTTTTGTATGCTATTTTCATTATCTCTGATATACTCAAGCCTGCTGTTACAGTCACTATAATCCATCTGGCTAAAGGTCTTCCCATCCTTCTCTGACCCGTTACATTTCCAAGCATGATTTCCTTTTCTAAGGACTGGCCCTTCCTGACCAAAGTATGTGAAACAAAGTTTCATTATCCTTGCCACCAAGGAGCATCATGGCTGCAAATTCTCCAAGAAATGCTTATTTGTCATTTTGGCAGTTCATAGGATGTTCAGTGCTCTTCTCCAACACCACAACTTAAAGGCATCAATTATTCTTTTATACATACTCATTAATCAACATTCAGATACATAGAAAGTAAGATTATGATTTGTATCAGGCATACCTTGGTCTACAACTGGCGCTGTTACTCTTTAGCACTTTCCCAATGTAGAAGTAAACTTTCCCAATGCTATACCTCTTTTTCCATTCATTCTTGCTGATGCCAAAAGTGTTAATCAAAGGTCCTTGAACTGCTGCAGCAAGAATTTCAGAAGTCCTCACTTTCAGCAAGCCAAGCTGTGTCATCTGCTTAACACAGATTTTTGATGAGTCTTCTTCTTATTTTGATGTCATATACTTTTTCATAAAGTCCAGCTTCTTGGTTGATTTGTTCTGCATATAGTCTGAGTAAGTATGAGAAAGAATATAGCCCTGATACACACCGTTCCTGATTTTAAGTCATACAGTGTTCTCTTTCTTTGTTAGAAAACAGTGTCTTATTATAGGTATTAGTTGTTCTGGGATGAGCAAAAGTAAGTATCCTGGAATTCCCATTCTTCTCATTGTCAGCCGTAATATGTAGTGATCTACAGTCAAACGCCTTAGCATAGTCAATAAAATACAACAGCCTTCTGATATTCTCTGCTTTCAGCCAAAATTCATCTGTCATCAGAAATTATATCCAGCCTGAATTTCTGGCAATTATCTGTTGATATACTATGTGAGTCATTTTCTAACAATCTTCAGAAATATTTTACTTGCATGTGATATTAATGATAATATTTGGTGATTTCCACATTATGTTGGATCACTGTTTTGGGGTATAGAAATAAATATGGATCTCTTCCAGTCAGTTAGACTGGTAAATTTTATGGCACTGCTTGGTGAGCACATCTAGGGTTTCATGTGTTTTTTGAGACATTTCAATTGATACCTCATCAATTCCTGGGGTTTTAATTTTTATAATATCTTCAATTCACCTTGAATGTCTTCTTTAATCACCATTGGTTCTTGACCATCTGGTATTTCTTAAAATTTTTCAATGTCATCCAATTCTTTTTGGCACAGAGACTTTGTGTATTTTATCCATCTTCTTTCAATACTTTGAGGATCATTCAAGATTTTGCCTGTACCATCTTTTAGTATTGCAATGTGTGTTTGTTGTTGTTAGGTGCCATTGAGTGGAATACTACTCATAGCAACCCTATGAACAAAAGATCTGAATCCTGTTCTACCCTGTGCCATCCTCACGCTTCCTGACACACAAGAACCCATTGCAGCAGCCACTGCATCAATTCACCTGGTTGAGGGTCTTCTCCTTTGTTGACCCTCCACCCTTCCCAACATCATGTCCTCCTCCAAGGAATAGCTTCTCCTAGTAATATGTCCAAAGTATGTGAAGTGAAGCCTCATCATTCCTGCCTCCAAAGAACACTCTGCCTACACACTCTCTAAGACATATCTGTTTGTTCTTGTGACCATGGAATGTTCTGTGTCTTCTCCACCACCATACATAGCTCAAAGGCATCAATTCATCTTTCCACATCTTTTTCACTGTCCAGCTTTCAGATGCATAGCAAGTGACTGGAAAGAATATGCCCTGAATCAGACATATCTTTGTATTCAAACTGAAATTGTTACTCCTTAATAATATGGAGAGGTCCCTAAACTGCAGACTTTCCCAGTGAAATACATATCCTTATTTTCTGACCACTTGTCCTAAGGATGTTGATCCAAGCAAGATAAAGTTGTTGACAATTTCAGTATCTTCTCCATCCATCATGATATTGCCTATCAGTCCAGTGGTACAAATCTTTGTTTTCTTGACATTGAGATGCAATCCATATTGAAGGCTGAATTTCTTGATCTTCTGCAACAAGTGCTTCAAATCGTCTTCATTTTCAGCAAGCCACTTGTGGTGTTAATGGTTTATTGTTCAAAATTACTTTTCTAGCCATCGACTTTGACTTTCCAATGTGGACGGTTAAGAATATGCAAATAGGATGTGTTAATCTGTCCACAAAGGTATTGGCTATACATCACACTAAGTTAAGCAGATTCAGAGGAAGATCTTGGAAATCTTACCACCATCAAAGAAGCAACAGAGTATGTAGAATGCATATCTTTTGGGGCCAGTGATTCCTGTAACACTCAGATCTAGGCCTACAGGAACTGGAGCAGTCAGAGCAGAGAAATAGAAACTTGACATGAGACAGTTCTGACTTTGAGACTGCTAACGTCATGGAACCCGAGCTAAGAGCCTTTGTCCAAGTTTGTTGGAGGAGTGCAGGTGGGGTTGGGGCTGGAGAGAGAGGCATGATTTAGCAAGACTAGCAGTTTTGTAACACTGGACTAAAGACATGAAACTGAAGGCTGAGGTCCCTGCAAGCACATTTTAGGCACTCTCCTAACTGATTGGATCCTACTATTGACCTCAGTTATAGCCTATTGTCTTCCCTAATTAGCCCCATGATTGTGAGTATGCTTTTGTGTGATCTCTGAGCTATTGGAATGGATTTTGACCCAGCAGAGCAGTAAAAGTGGTGTTGGAATTAATAGGAAAAGTATCTACTGGCTATCTGAATGTTCTTCCTTATGAAGAGTCATTTCATATCTTTTGCTTATTTTGGGATTGGGTAATCACTCTTTTCCTTGTGGAGGTACTATATAATTTTTTTAAACTTTAGTTATATCTTTGTCTGAAATATCATTGCCAGATAATTTTTATCCAAGTTTGTTGCATTAATTTTCACCCTACTCTGTTTCTTTACCTTTTATAATAGTGGATTTTGTATTTATACACTATTAGTTCTTATCACCACAGTGTCTTCTAGATTCATACATGGTATGTGGTATTTTGAGAATTCTTCGCTATTCTTTAGGGTTTCAAAATATTTCATTGTGTGTATATACCATAGTTTGTTTACCTATTCAACTGTGTGGCTATGTGTATTACTTACATCTCTTTACTATGATAAAGAATTCTGCAGTGAACATGCATGTATACTTGTTCTTGTTGCTCCTATTATTGTTTTAGGATACTTACTTAGTACTGTGACTGCTGGGCAAATAGATATTTCTATTTTCAACTTTTTAAGGAAGTAAAAATTGCTATCCATAGTGTTTGGCACAATTTTATATTCCCACTTACAATGTATGAGAGTTTCAATCTATACAAACATTTCTCAGAATTTTTACTGTCTTACAAATAATTGCTTTTGTCGCCAGGCTGATGATATCCTCTTTAAAAGAAAAAAGAAAAAATGCATCCCTCTAATAGCTTAAACAGAGAAAAAAAGAAAAAAACAAAACCAATGTCAGTAGAGACTATGAAATTTACACTAGAGTGTCAAGAAACCAGAACAAGGGGAAGAAATGCAGAAGTAAAAGAGATGAACACAAGATTTCAAAGGGTAGCCTGAGAAGAAAAATTAAATATTATAATGGGATGTGCCAAAGAGCTGGATTTGGAAAATAAAGAAAGAAATCATTTAGCATTTCTCAAACTGAAAGACCCGAAAAATGGAAGCCTCAAGTTACAATACAGAAACACACTATGGAAAAATCTTGAGTGATCCAGGAAGCGTCAAAAGAAGAGGATGAAATACACAGTCATTGAATAAAAAAGAATTGATTGACACTGAAAAATTCCAGGAAGTAGCACTTGAACGAACAAGAGCCACTAAGAAGGCGCAGGGCCCAGGCGGCGGAGGCGGAGCCCGAGCGCGGCCATGGCGGGGCCCTGAGTGCCAGCAGTGCTGTTGTCCCTCGTCACCAGGAGCCTCATGCAGCCGGCACCAGGCCTAGCGGGGCAAGGGTCCCCAGCAGATTCCTGGCCCTGCAGTCACAGTGCCCCAAGGCGGCAAGGGATGGGTGATGTACGCGTCCATCACCGAGTGTAAGGCCGAGGTGAACCCCTCCAGCATGGCAACCACACCTTCAGCTACACGCTTGAGGAGCACACCAAGCAGGCCTTTGGCATCATGAATGAGTAGCAGCTCTGCCAGCAGCTGGGCAATGTCACACTGCAGGTCAAGTACGAGGATGAGCCAGTTCATGGCCCATAAGGTGGTGCTGGCCTCGTCCAGCCCCCATCTTCAAGGCCATGTTCACCAGCAGGCTTCTGGAGCAAGACATCAAGGTGGTAACCATTGGAGCCATCCACCCCAAGGTCATGGAGGCCTCATCAAGTTTGCCTCCATGGCCTCCAATCTCCATGGGCGAGATGTGCATGCTGCATGTCATGAACGGCACTGTCATGTACCAGATTGACAGTGTCGTGTGTGCCTGGAGCGACGTCCTGGTGCAGCAGTTGGACCCCAGCAGCGCCATTGGCATCGCTAACTTCGTCGAGCAGATTGGCTGGTGCAGAATTGCACCAGCAGGCCCGCGAATTTATCTACAAGCACTTCGGGGAAGGAAGCTGCCAACAGAAAATATCTTGAAAAGTCACGATGATGTGCCCCAGTTCCAGCATGACGACACCCATCAGTGGCATCCTCGAGATGACCATAAGCGTTTCTAGAGCCCTTGCTGTGTGCCAGCCCCTCTTCCACAGCTCTGACATCACCGACTTCCCGGCCAGCAAGGAGGAAGTGCTGCCCTTAGACCTGGGCAGACAGCAGGGCCCAAGGTCCAAACTCAGAGGGGCCCAAGCTTTTAAATGCCTTTCTCAAACTCTCCCAAGGCCACCTTTGATGCCTGGGACTAGCGGGGCTCCATGGCATCCTGTACCAAGGAGTTTCAGAATTTTGCCAGCTAGAAAGTTTTGGGGCCATAACTGCAACTCAGGCTGCAAGTACCCCAGTTACCTCTAGAATCTTCTCTCATTGTTGTTTTTTTATTTTTAGTTAAGGTTTTTAAAAAGAGGAGCCTGGGTAATGTGTTGGACTGCTCCCCTGTTGGTCAGTGGTTGGACTCTACCAGCTGCTCCATAGAAGAAATACAGGCAGTCTCCTCCTGTTACAGTTTAGGTCTTTGGAAACCCAGTTAGGGGTCATTGTGAGTCAAGTTGGCTTTATGGCTGTGAGTTCCATTTGGTTTTGTTCTTTTTCTCAACGTGTGATTTCAAAGAGGAAAAACAGATACAGTTTTCTTTTTGTTCAAAACCCAAATGATAGAAAAAGATGCAGGGTTCATAGTATCTTCATGCTTTTTCCTGAGCAACTATTATCTGCTGTGAATAAAATGGAAACACATGTTAAAGGAAAAAAGAAAAAGAGCTAGTAATAAAAAAGGAAATTGTTCAAGCTGTACTGAAAGCATTGTCAAAAATAAGATCCTAGGAATTAATGGGATACTGATTGATATGTTACAACTAACATACGCAGGTCTGGATGTTAATTTGGAAAACAGTTACTTGGTCAATTGACTGGAAGAGATCCATATTTGTTCCCATTTCCAAAAATTGTGAACCAACAGAATGTGGAATTAATCAAACAATATCAATATTACATACAAGCAAAATATTATTGGAAATTATTTTTAAAATGGCTAGAAAAGTAAGTACATTGACAGAGAACTGCCAGAAGTTATGTCACCAGGGATTTCATTGCTGTTGTCAGATGGATCCCATTCAAATCAGAGAATACCAAAAGAATGTCTATTTGTGTTTTATTGACTACACAAAGACATTTGACTGTGTGGATCATAAAAAAACTATGGCTAACAGTGAGAAGAATTAAATTCCCAGAACAGTTAATTATGTATTTTGTTGTTGTTGTTGTTGTTGTGTGCCATCAAGTCATCTGCAACTCATAGCAACCCTGTATACAACAGCTCTGAACCATGCTCTATCTTGAGCCATTTTCATTGTTTCTAGCACATCTACTCCTATGATATATTCAGTACACGACCCAAAGATATCGATTCCTCTTCTATTATCCTTAGTCATTATCTACCTCTCTGATCCATAACAAATAATTGCAAAAACCATGGCTTGGATTAGACACACCTTAGTCTCTAGACTGACAGCATTGCTTTTCAGTACTCTTTAGATGTCCCTGACAGTAAACTTTCCCAGTGCAATTTGTCTTTTGATTTCCTGACTCCTGGCACCCATAGTGTTGATTTTGGAGCCAAACAAGCTGACACTTGTTAACAATTTCAATCTCTTCTCCATTTATCATGATGCTGCCAATTGGCCCAACAGTGAGAATCTTTGTTTTTTTGATGTTGAGCTTCAATCCATATTGAAGGCTGCCATGCTTGACTCTCTGCAGCAAATGCCTTAGGGCCTCCTCAGTTTTCATGTGTATACAAAATCTATATTTAGATCAAGAAGGAGTTGTCTGAAGATAGCAAGGGAACACTTGGTTTAAAATTGGGAAAGGTGTCCATCAGGGTCATATCTTTTCTTCATACTTATTAAATCTGTATGCTGAGCAAATAATTTGATACACTGCACTTTATGAAGAAGAATGTGATACAGGTATTATGAACAGCCTGCGTTATGCAGATGATACAACTGTGCTTACTGAAAGCAAGAAAGATTTAAGGAGCTTGCTGCAGATAATCAAAGACTAAAACTTTCAATATGGATTATGTCTCCACATAAAAACAAAACAAAACAAACAAACAAACAAAAAAAAACAACAACCACCATCACAAGAACATGGAAACAGCACAAATGTCCAACAACAAATGTATGGATTGAGAAATTATGGTACATTCACACAATGGGATATTATGCAGCACACAGGAACAATGTTGTTGTTGTTATGTGCCGTCAAGTCGCTTGTGACTCATAGCGACCCTATGTACAACAGCTCTAAACCGTGCTCTGTCCTGTGCCAATCGCACTGTCTCTGACACACCCATCCCGATTACCCCAGTCACTGAATCAATCCACCTCCCAGAGGGCCTTCCCCTCCTGCTCTGTCCTTCCACCCTCCCAAGTATGATGTCCCTCTCTAAGGACCTGTCTCTCCTTACAATATGTCCAAAATATGCTAGACGGAGCCTCAGAATCCTTGCCTCCAAGGAGCCAGCCAGTTTAACCCTTTACGGGATGAATCTGTTTTCCTAGCAGTCCATGGTACTCTCAATACTCTTCTCCAGCACCACAGCTCAAAGGCATCAATTCTCCTTATTATTACTTAAATTGGGAGGAACTGGAAAGCGTTATGCTGCGTGAACTAACTCAGTCCCACAAGGATAAGTACTGTATAAGATCGTTATTGTAGAATGAGTATAAGGGTCCAAGAGTCGGGGGAGAGGCTGGAAGCAGAGGGATGTCGAAATGCAGGGGAAGGAGAGGATTAATCATTGGGTTGTACAATTTGATGGAGGGGGTGAGGGAAATTGAAAGAATTTGTTTGAATTTGTATTAGAATTTTGTAAATAAACTAATGAAAAGAAAAAGAAACAAAACCCTTCACCTCTGGGTGAATAGGCAACATCATTATAGATGGAGAAAAAATTTAAATTGTCAATTATTTCGTCTTGCTTGGACCTACAATCAGCAGCCAGAAAATTAGGAGATAAAAAGCATTGGGAAAGTCTGTTGTCAGGAATCTGTCCAAAATCCTGAAGAATAACATAACAGCTTAAAGACTAAGGTGTGCCTGATTAATGTCATGGTCTTTCCAATCACCTGCTATGCATCTGAGAGCTGGATAATAAATAAGGATGACAATAGAATTGATGCTTTTAAATTATGATATTGGAGAAGAAGGCTGAACATCTCATGGACTTAGAAAAGAACAAATATATATGTCTTTGGGAAAGTACAGAGTACTCACTGTACTTTCAGATGATAAAACTTTGGACATATTAAGAGCAGCTACTCTTTGGAAAGGGACATTATACTTGGAAAAGTAGAGAGTCAGCCAAGGAGAGGAAGAACCTTAATGAGATGGATTGATACTGTGTCTGTGACAATAGCCTCAAGTGTGTCAGGGATATTAAAGATGGCACAGGATAGGGCAGAGTTCAGATCTGCTGTTTATATGGGTTGCTATTAGTAGTACATGTGTCACTCTGGAGATTAAGGTGCACTTGATACAGGTTTTGGTCTTTGCAATCACTTGCTATGCATCAAAGATCTGGACAATGACTAGGGAGGACAGAAGGAGAATTGATGCCTTTGAGCTGTGGTGCTGGAGAAGAGGATTGAATATACCATAGACTGCTAAGAAAACTCACAGGTTTAACCTGGAGAGGGTGAAACCAGGCTGCTCCTTGGAGGTAAGTATTCTGAAGCTTCGTCTGACATACTTTGGACAGGTTACCAGGAGGGACCAGTCCTTGGAGAAGGACGTCATACTTGGGAGGGTGGAGAGACGACGCAAGAGAGGCAGACCCTCTATGAGGTGAATTGACTCAGTGACTGGAGTAATGCGGGTAGGTGTGTCAGAGACAGTGGGATTGGCACAGGACAGAGCAGAGTTTAGGGCTGTTGTACATAGGGTCGCTATGAGTCACAAGGAACTCAATAGCACATAACAACAACATAAGTAGTACTCAATTGGCAGCATTTAACAGCAGCTAATTAGGGAACTCTGGTAGCCTAGTGGCAAGATGCAGCACTCTGCTCAAGGCGACCAGCTGTTCCTCAGTAGAGGATGAGCAATCTCCTCTTATGTGAATATTTCCTCAGAAAACCCACCAGAAGGTCAGCTATGGGTTGATTCCAAATCTATGGTGCTCAACAACAACAATAGTGGCCCAGTAGTAAGGAGTTGGACTGCCAAACCAAAGGCACATGGTTCAAGGTTACCAGCTACTCCACAGGAGTAGGAGTAGGAAAAAGATGCATAATAACCTTCCATGTGATTTACAGCCTCTGGAAGCCTGTTGGTGGTTGTTATGTATCATTGAGTCAAAACCAACTCACAACTCCACTGAGTTTTCAGAGGCAGTTAATCACACTGAAGGAGATTGCTTATCCTTCTCCCATAGGACTGCCTCTGAAAGCCTATTGGTAAGTAAGCTATTAGTTCTGATTCATTGGCACATAACAACAACAACAACAATAACTAATAGATCTTTAGCATTTATTCATGTGTTTGTTGGCAAACTAAATGTCTTTGAAGAAGTGTCTTTTCATGTAATAATTACTGGTGACTGGAATACAGAAGTTGGAAACCATGAGGAAGGAGTGGTAGTCCAAAAGTACAATTTTGGTTACAGAAATGAGGTTGGGCACAGAGTGATTGGATTTGTACATTCATTGATTTATTCATCTCAAATACCTGTTTTAAAAACATAAATGGACTACACAGGAAACAGATTGGCTGCACCTGTGAAAAGAATCATTGTAAAAGCCCAATCAGCAGTCAAGACCAGGACCAAGGCTGACTGTGGACCAGACCATTAATTACTCGTGTATGAGTTCACACTTTAGCTGAAGAAAATTAAAACTAGTCCACAAGAACCAAACTACAGCCTTGAATCCACTCTCCCCCCCCCACCCTCACATTAGATACTGTGAAAACTTATTTCTTAACCTTGAATTTACTTTTGGTTCTGTTCTGTATTACTGTCACCTTGTGGTTTATTTGGGCAATCAAATTCAGACTAAAAACTTAAAACCAAAAACCAAACCCACCCACTTCTAGCAAATCGTTTCTGACACCACAACATTCCTGCAGGACAGAGTAGAACTGTCCATAATGTTTCCAAGGCTGTAAATTTCTGCAAGCATCTTTATTTCTTGGAGTGGCTGATGGTTAAAATTTGGTTAGCAACCAAATTCTTAAATCACTACATCCCAAGGGCTTTCTAAGAAATTAGGGAGTTCTGGTGGCTTAGGGGTAAGGAATTTTCTGCCAACACCACGATACATGGTTTGAATCCACCATCTGCTCTGCAGGACAAAGATGGACAATCTCACTCCCTCACTTGCAAACTTGCTGGAAGATTTGCTATTGGTTAATTTCCAACTGGAAGGTACTTAACTAGAGAAATTAAATGAACTGAGTTTCATTACCCAAGATATCCACAAGGTGGCAATAACACCGAGCTAAACAAACTTAATCAATGGCTAATATGAATGAATTTATTTTTTCCCTTGTTTTAATGATGTCAGTGAGGCCAGAGAATGCAAGATAACAGAGGCTGTACACAAAACAAATAGTGATGATGGTGACTCCATGAGATAACCGACTATGAAGGAGATCCTGTACAATACCTACAGCCATACAATCTATGAATCCATGGAAGATCGTAATTAAGTAAATTATCGAAGGTAACTGAGCTGGTAAATAATTTAGCCATAACACAAACTTCAATCCCTTTAATCAAAGCCCATGGACTTTTCCCTATACCATGCTGAAAGGTCTGAAGAAATTTCTTCATAACCATTCTTTACCTTGATATTGTTGTAGCTGTGTACTATTGAGTTACAGTAACTCATAGTTGATTCTCCAGCAGGTTTTCAGAAGCAGTAAATTGCATGTAATTTGATTGCTCATCTTTCTCCAGCAGAGTAGTTGGCAGATTCTAACAACATGCCATTGAGCTGACAGTGCAATTCTTTATCACTGTTGTTGTTATGTGCCATCGAGTCACTTGCAACTTATAGCGACTCTATGTACATTAGGGCTATTGTACATTGTTGTTGTTGTTGTTGTTATGTGCCGCCGAGTCGCCTGCGACTCATAGCGACCCTATGTACAACAGCCCTAAACTCCGCTCTGTCCTGTGCCAATCGCACTGTCTCTGACACTCCCATCCCAATTATCCCAGTCACTGAATCAATCCACCTCATAGAGGGCCTTCCTCTCCTGCGCCGTCCCTCCACCCTCCCAAGCATGATGTCCCTCTCCAAGGACCGGTCTCTCCTCACTACATGTCCGAAGTAAGTTAGACGGAGCCTCAGAATCGTTGCCTCCAAGGAGCCACCTGGTTTAACCCTCTCCAGGACAAATCTATTTGTTTTCCTAGCAGTCCATGGTATTCTCAGTACTCTTCTCCAGCACCACAGCTCAAAGGCATCAGTTCTCCTTCTATCCTCCTTGGTCATTGTCCAACTCTCTGATGCATAACAGGTGATTGCGAAGACTATGGCCTGTATCAGACGCACCTTAGTCTCCAGAGAGACACCACTGCTCTTCAGCACTTTGGAGAGGTCCCTAACAGCACCAGCAGCCAGGAAATTAAAAGGCGCATTGCCATGGGGGAAAGTCTGCTGTTAGAATTCCCTTCTCTTTGATATATAAATGAGATGTTGTAATTTTCTTAATAATGTAAGAGAAGCATGTAGGATTTAACTTATTTTTAATAAAGAACAATACTAAAAACTTTCCAGCCACCACTACATAACGGCTTGATAGTTACAGCAACTTCAACTTGGGGATTTATTTCAAAGTTATTCACATTTCTCTCTTGTTTCTTAATTGGCTGTAATCTTAATTACAAGCACTAGGGGTTCTGGAGTAGAATGCTTGCCTTCTAATTTGGGATTCCTGGCCAATGTATTTCATGCTTAGCCACCTGCCTGTCAGTGCAGGCATGTGCATTACTTTTATATTATTCAAAGAAATACAAATGGTTTCATTTGGGCTATTGTTTAAAGTAATACAAATGGTTTCATTGGGGCTTCCAGACTACAACAAATTAGGAAGAAAGGCCTAGGGATAATTGGTGGTCACAAAACCCTAGGCAGCATGGGAAATCTATACTTGGGGCATGAAGCAGTCTTTGGAAAAAAGCAAGAAAACAATGCATGGTTCAAACCAGGAAAGGAGTGCATCGGGGTGCATACCTTTTTAATGTATATGTAGAACAGGTCATTCAGGAGGCTGTACTTTATGAGGAGTAATGTGCATCAGGATTGGAGGAAGATTCATCAACAATCTGCATTATATAGATGATATAACCTTGGTCTCAGAAAGAAACTGAAGAGGACCTGATGTGCTGCAGAAGGTCAAGGACTGCAGTCTTCAATGTGAATTGAAGCTCAATATCAAAGATTCTCACCACTGGACCAACTGGCAAGACCATGATAAATGAAGAAGTGAAGAGATTTTTAACAATTTCAGTCTGCTTGGTTCCACAATCAACACTCTTGATATCAACAGTCAGGAAATCAAAAGATGAGCTGCATTAGGAAAATCTGCTGTCAGGGAATGCTCCAGAATGCTAAAGAGCAATTTTATCAGTCTAGAAACTATGATGTCCTTGATTCAGGCCATAATCTTCACAATTACTTGCTATGCATCAGAGAGCAGAATAATGACTAAGGATGACACAAAATGAATCAATGCCTCTGAGTCCTGGTACTGGAAAATACTGAACGTACCATGACTGTCAAGAGAAAAGCATGTCTAGAGAAAGGGAAACAAAGTTGCTCCTTGGAGGCAAGTATTTTGAAGCTCTGTCTCACATACTTTGAGCATGTGCCCAAGAGGGATGAGTCATTGGAAAAGGACATCACACTTGGAAAGGTGGAGAGATAGCACAGGAGAAGACAACCCTGGATGAGATGGATTGACACAGTAACTGAGATAATGGGGGTAGGTGTGTTGGAGACAGTGAGATTGGCTCAGGATCTAGCAGGTTACCACATACTTGTTAAGAAGTGTGGTATAAGAAGATCACAGTAAGTTTTCTCTGTCATGCTGTCTGGAGTATAATGTTGAGGTCTACTATTTAGTAATCACGGAGCCTGAAGACTTCCTTAAATCTGGGTCTCTTTCTTCAATCATACAGTGCTTTTTCTAATAACCTACCTAAAAGTATTATGATGTTGAAAATATTCTTTTACATAACCTCAGTGTGATGGGTCTAATTAGTTGACTCAGAACTTGGCTTCTCTAGACCACTGTTGGCCTTGCTATCACTCTCTGGGCCAGTCTTCTTATCGCACCCAGCTGTGTGGGCAGGCAGCCTGCCTACATCATCAACAGCTGTGTGAGCTTCTTGGGACCTTCCAGCAGATGGTTAAGCCCAATAAAACACAGAGGGGAGGTTTGGGATTAGGAGGAGTTTGAGGAACAGCACATTGTGAAAAAGATAAGAGAGTTTAGAATAGTACTAAATATCAGTGGCATTTTTAACCCCCATGTTTTGATGGCTAATGTGATATTGATCTTATTTGCATGAATTGTAATTACAGTTGGTGTCAGAAGTAGCAAGATATATTACAATGGCTCCATATTTATAGACACATGGGATTTTGTAAACTTGTGTTATGATGGTTTGGTGGGGAGACAGGACTGAGATGTCCCTGCGGTTATAGGTCCCTCCAGTTGAGGATCCTTGATTCTGTGGCCACAGGACCATCCTAGTAGCCAAACAGGACAAGAGAGTTTAGTATACGAACTGCAAGCAGAGGAAAGACTTTTCTTAGCTCTCTGCGAGAGAGGTCTGACATGAGTGCCTCTGCATACAAGCTTCTTGAACTAGCTGTCCTGATCTCTCCCACCACACCAGAGACAAAAAAAGACATTAGCTTCTGGAAAGAAAAGCTGCTGTGAGAAAAGCTGAGGGAGATAAGGCTATGTGCTGAGAGTGAACACTCTCTATTGCTTGTGGGGAGATGGGACTGAGCCATCCCTGCGGTTATAGGTCCTCCATCTGGGGATCCTTGCCTTCATGCCTGCAGGACCATCCCAAGGGCTAAACAGGACAAGAGACTTTAGTATTCAGAACTACAATCAGAGAAGAGAATTTTCCTATCTTTCTGCAAGATAGAGGGCTGACTTGAGATCCCCTGCACACAAACTGCTTGATCTCTAATCTCATGACATTTCTGAGATAAAGGAAGACATTAAACTCCAGAGGAAAAGGAGCATAAAAAACTGTTTAAGTAGAACACCTAGTCTCATACCACTTAGCCACTTCATATGTGAAGGAGGCCTATAGAGTTGGTGTCAGGGGACTACATCAAGGTGAGATTCCTACAGGGCTGAGTGTTAGAACAGAGAGAACCTCAAGGACTTTAGGAAAGACAAATTTTCCCAGAAATTATTTACAGTAGAGTGAGTAGCTCACCCCATAGGCTGACATTTTAACTTGACATAGTAATGTTATAAAGACAACAACCAATTACAACTTTCACAGACACAATAGAAATGACCACACACACACACACACACACACACACACGTCAGGCTGGAGACTAAGGTGTGCCTGATCCAGGCTATAGTTTTTGCAATTATGTGCTATGCATCAGAGAGTTGGACAGTAAATAGGGTTGATAGAGAATTGATGCCTTTGAGTTGTGGTGCTGGAGAAGAGTGTTGAATATACCATGGACTGCTAGGAGAACAAATAGGTTTGTCCTGGAGAGGGTGAAGCTGGAATGCTCCCTGGAGTCAAGGATTCTGAAGCTTCATCTGGGTGTGTTGCAAGGAGGGACTAGTCCTTGGAGAGGGACATCATGTTTGTCAGAGTGGAGGGGCGGTGTAGGAGAGGAAGACCTTCAATGAGGTGGATCGATTCTGTGAGTGGAGCGGTGGGAATAAGTGCGTTTGAGATGGCAAGGTTGGCACAGGATAGAAAAGCATTTAGAGCTCTTGTACATAGGGTCGCTATGAATCACAACCAACTCAATGGCACATAACAACAACTATATATATATATATATATATACCTCACATAATGTCAAGAATGCAACATGTAGCCTCAAACACTATGAATGTGTTGATATAGAGACATTCAAATAGCTACAAATGAAAGCACAAATGATGGAAGAAATAATGGAAGCCACAAATAAAGGGAATAACATAGAGGTAGAGAACCAAAAAGCATATACTGATGAAGGATTTGAACAACTATATAAGAAGGTGTAAATAATGGAAGAAATAATAGAAACCACTAAGAAAGCAAAAGTTTCAGAGATACAAAGCCAGAAAAATATATTGATGAGGAAGAACTTGCACAAATATGAAAGAAAATTCCAAAAAATGGAAGAAATAAAGAAATAATTGAAACTATATATAAAGAGGTGCAAGAACTTAAAAAAAAAATCACGAGATTGAGAGGGTACTGCAAACACGATACTAGAAAAAAAGAAAGGCATGGAAATGCAATCTAGAATATTAAGACTGAAATTGCAAAAGTGTCCAACATGCTTGAAGGACAAAAAAGTAGAACAGAAGAGATGGAGCTGAGAGTCAGTGAAGTGGAAGACAAGAACCTCAATGGAAAGAAACATACTAGAAGAAAAGTCAGAGATGAGGCATAAAATGAATAAAACCTTAGAATCATGTGGGATGACATAAAAAGGAATAACATACGTATGATTGAAATTCCAGAATAGGAGATCTTTAGGAAAATAACTGAGACAATTGTGGAAGAGGTACTAGAAGAGAACTTTGCAGGTATTATGAAGAACATGGAAATCCACATTCAGGAAGCTCAGCAAATACCAAGTAGAGAAGACTCAAAAAGGAAGAAAAGGATAGAACACCGAAAACAGCATGAGAAAAACAAAGAGTCACATACAAAGGAAAATCAATCAGATTAAGTTCTAATTTTTCAGTAGAAATCATGTGAGCAAGAAGACAACTGAATAAAAAATAAAGGTGAAAAACAAAAACGATTGACATCTGAGGATACTGTACTCAACAAAGCCCTTCATCAAATATGAAAGAAAAATCACATCTTTTGCCAAAAAGAAAAAAAATTTAAGGATTTATGAAAACAAGAACAAATCTACATGAACTTTTAAGGGAAGTCATTTACACAGAGACCCCAGAGAAAAGTGGATGGACCATAGTAATAAGAAACAACAAAAAAGAAACATAGCAAAATTATTAAACTTGGCATGTCAATAATCACATGTAATATGATTGGACTAAATGCACCAAACAAGAGGAAAAAAGTAACGGAATGGATTAAAAAAGCAAAGCCCATCAAGAGGCGCATTTAATAAATGAAGAGAAAGATAGATTCAGAATCAGAGGCTGGAAATAAATATACCAAGCAAATTGAACTTAAAAAAAAAAGGCAGGAGTGGCAATACCAATCGCTGATAAAATAGATTACAGAATGAAAACCACCATAAAAGATAAAGAAGGGTACTATATAATGATTAAAGGCACAGTAGATCAAGAAGATGTAACATTGGTCAACATCTATTCACCAAATAATAGACCTGCTAAATACAAAAACAACTGTTAACAAAACTGAAGAAAGAAATAGATAGCATCACAATAGTACTAGGAGACTTTAACATACCAGTCAACTCAAGGTGGATCAGAGACCTGGGAATAAAGTTCCAGACTATAAAATTCATAAGACAAACTGGGATCAAGCTTAGAAGGCCTAGTCTGTGGTATAAAGAGACTGCCAAATATAGCCAGAAATGCACAATCTGAATAGGATAAAATTGATGAATGGGACCTTCTAAAGAGTAAATCTCTATGCTCATCAAAAACGTTTTCCAAGAGGGTGAAAAGAACACCTTCTGACTAGGAACAAGCATTTGGTGATACCATCTCAGAGAAGGACCTCATAACAAAAAACTGCAATAAGATACCATATCACCCCAGTAGCAGTGACAAAGTTTAGCAGGGCAGCAAGTAATAAATGTTGGAGAGGATATGGTGAGATAGGAACTCACATATTGTTGGTGAGATTATATAATGGCGCAATGACTCTGGAAGGCAGTTTGGCATTTCCTCAGAAATCTGAACATAGAAATTTCATATGACTCAGCTACTCCACTGCTTGGTATATACCCTAAGAAAATGAGAACTGATGCACACGTAGAAACTTGTACACCAATGTTCACAGCAGCATTATTCACCATGTAAGAACATGGAAATATTCCAAATGTTCAACCACAATCAAATGGAAACATTTCCTGCTCGATGTCATCCTCAAGATCAAGCTTTAGTTCACCATTGTGGTTGTTGGAACCGTCTATATCACAGAAAGTCTCTCTTGCCCTCATCCATCTACTTTACTATGGCAATGTCCTCCTCCAGGGATTATTCCCTCCTTATGGCATGTCTATAACAAGCAAGTCAAATATTGTTCTTTTGTCATCCAGTGAGAATTCATTAGGTAATTTTTGGCAATGGATCACCAGGCCTTTCTTCATAGCCTGTTTAGTTCATGAGCACTGTTGAAACCTGTCTAACATGAATGAACCTGCTGGCATTTGAAATACCAATAGCATGACCTATAGGATCCCAGCAGCATCTGTAGTATGACCGACTGACTCTTACCATATACTTTATAGTGGTGCTTTCCTCATCTGTCTTAGCTATTTACAGCACTTCCTGAAGTAGGTAATGTTATAATTCAGAGACTCTAAGTCACATAGTCATTGACCCTTAGTCAAACCAGAGTTGAAATGTGGTAGAACTTGGATTCAAACCTGCATTATCCTTCACTTACTCATTACCTTTGAGTTGGAACTGACTTATAACTGACCCTCCAGAGGGCATCTGAGTCTGTAAATGGCATAGGAGGAGACTTCCCATCTTTCTCCACTGGAGCTACTGATGAATTTGAACCACCAGATAAATGCAGACCTTGGTAGCAGCACTGTGGACTACATCACCAGACCTTCCATCAATATCCAATGTTTTTAGTGCTCCTGATATTAATAAAAACATTCAGTTAGAATATTTTAAGTGTAATCTTTCCTTGATAAGAGGAATAAAATGCACAAAAACGGCTGTTAGGAATTTAATCTCAAATGTAACACATGGGCATATTCATGCTTGTGCTTTCCATATTTGTTGTAGTATACAGAGTGGAAGTAATTGAGAGTTTGACCCTACAGACTTCTAAGACACCAACTACAGATGCTTTCCTTACAATATTGTTACCAAGGCAAAGAGAAAAGTATTGAAAGTGGAAAATTATGTACTCCCTAGTGAAAAATGAACTAACACTTTGACTTATCTACAATCTGCTTCCTCCAGACATTCTGGACACTCCTGGAATTTAATAATAGCAAGTTATGTTTGTCTTTTGTTTCATCATTCAATTTAAAATACAAATATGCCATAGGGATAGTTCAGCTCCAGTTCCAAACCACTGTAATAAGACAAATATTACAAAAAAGTAAGTCACGTGAATTTTTCTGGTTTCCCAGCACATATAAAAGTTATGTACTTACTATACCATAATCCATTAAGGTGGGATGGTGGTTAAAATGTGTAGTTGATAACGTAAAGATCAGCAGCTCAAACCCAGAACATTGCACTTGCCTTATCTGTTCATTCAAAGTTTTCTGGCATAGTCTGATAAACCAAAAAGTAGTTTTGATATATAAAAAATTGTAAATGATGTTGTTTATCTTTAATCTTAGTTGGTCATAAAGCTGTCAGGCTTTTTTAACTGTTGTTGTTGTTGTATACTGTCAAGTCAGAACCAAACTGGTGGGTTTTCAGAGGCAGTTCATCGCAGAGGAGGAGATTGCCCATTTTTCTCCCTCAGGGCAGTCAGTGGATTCAAACTGCATGCCTTGGGGATTGCAGTGCAGCTTATTGACACTAGGCCATCAGAGCTCCCTGTTTCTATATTATATATGGTTTTTCTTGTTTCCAGCATAGTTTTTTAATAATATATGGTTTTTCTTGTATCCAAGAGAGTTTTTTAAAGGCAGTGTTAACTATTATGCTACAATTACAGTGCAAAGTTAATATTATTTCTTACCAGAATATTGTTTTCACTCTTCAACAGACTTTTATTTTTTCTATAATTATATTTTATTAATTTTCATAAACATTTACAGAGATTTTGGGTTTCCATTCATTCATTGTTGCACTATTCTCTC
>NW_006399817.1:2525923-2566078 GCF_000299155.1 Elephantulus edwardii | reverse complement strand
AGTCCCATTCTACAACAGTGGCATCATGTAATATTTGTCCTTTTGTGACTGGGATATTTCACTCAGCATAATGTTCTCCAGAGTAAACCATTTTGAATAATATTGCATTCAACAGACTTTTGTTGTTGTTGTTGCTGTTGGGTATTTTTATTAGTTTGTTACAATGTTTGTATACATTGTGTTTCACACGATTTTTCATTCATAATATGTATCATACAATCATCCTCACACATTATGGTGTTTTGCTTTGTTTTATAAAATAATCACCACTGGCCCTTCATTACCTTGTCTTTTCACTTGGATCCTTCTCATTATTTTTTTTTCCGTTTAACTCATAAAGGCTCCATCTCTGGAAAATCGTTAGTAAAAGACCAAAGACTAGTATGCTCTAGAGTGAAATCCGAGTATGGGATGTACCTGTTTGTTATTTTGGCAATCCATGAGATATTCAGTACTCTTCTCCAACACCATGTTCAACACATCAAATTCTTCTTCTGTTATTTTTATCCATTGCCCAGCTGTTAGTTAGATGAATCCCAAGTGATTGAAAAGACCATGGCTTGAGTAAGGCACACTGTAATTCTCAAACAAGCATCACTGCTCCTCAATCATTTGGAGAGGTCCCTGACTGCAGTGCAATACATCTCCTGATCTCCTGATGGCTGATACCAAGTAAACCCAAGATGAAATAGTAGACAGTTTGAATAGTTTCTCCATTTAAAATGATGCTGCTTATTGGTCCAGTGGTGAGAATTTTTGTTTTCTTGACATTGACATGTAATCCAGATTAAAGGCTTCAGTCTTTGATATTCTGTAGAAATAAATGTATCAAGTCCTCCTCCTTTTAGCAAGCAAGGTTATGCCATCCACATAATGAAGGCTATTGATACATCTTACTCCAATTCTGATACCACATTCTTCAGAGAGTCTTGTTGTTGTTGTTGTTGTTGTTATGTGCCATCAAGTCACTTGCGACTCATAGCAACCTTATGTACAAAAGCTCTAAACACCATTCTGCCCTGTGCCAACCTATCCATCTCAAATGCACTCAGTCCCACCACTCCAGTCACAGAATCGATCCATCTCATCGAAGGTCTTCCTCTCCTTCACTGCCCCTCCACTCTGCCAAACATGATGTCCCTCTCCCAGGTCCAGTCCCTCCTTGCAAAATGCCCAAAGTATGTCAGACGAAGCCTCAGAATCCTAGACTCTAAGGAACATTCCAGCTTCACCTTGTCCAGGACAAACCTGTTTGTTCTCCTCGCAGTCCATGGTATATTCAACACTCCTCTCCAGCACCACAGCTCAAAGGCATCTGTTGCAGACTGAGGGTGAAGTATTTTTATAATTATTAATAATGAGACAAATAGCCAGGAATGAGAGAGCGGAAAGCATAAAACAGGGGGCCAGCAATTCTGGACTGAAGACCCCAAGTCATGTTTCTCTGTGTATTTACTGATAATCCGGGAAGAAAATAATAAAAGGAATTCCTTGTAAATGAAGCCAAATTTTTTTCTATTGTCAACCTAATGCTCTAGCTCAGGAAGTATTTCACAGGAAGTAACACTCCCTCTGTAGGGGGGCCTTACCTGTCTCCTGTCTGCAGGGAACAAACAGCTCATTTTCTGTGATCTGCCACAAGAGAAATCCTAACTTATAAATCTGTAATTCCTTCAATTCCTGAACAAGCGTTTTCATATAATATTTGGTATAAAGTTTGGCTTCCCATAGGCATCAATTCTTTTTCTGTCATCCCTATTCACTGCCCAACTCTCTGATGCATAGCACGTAATTGCTAAGACTATAGCCCGGATCAGGCGCACCTTATTCTCCAGCCTGACATCGCTGCTATTTAGTACTCTTCAGAGGTCACTCACAGTTGACTTTCCCAATACAATTCGTCTCCTAATTTCCTGGCTGCTGTTACTAGGAATGTTGACTGTGGAGCCAAGCAACCTAAAACTGTTAACTATCTCAATCTCTTCACCATCCATACTGATGCTGCCAATTGGCCCAGGGATAAGAATCTTTGTTTTCTTGATGTTGAGCTTCAGTCCATATAGGAGGCTGCAGTCTTTGACCTTCTGCAGCAAGCGCTTCAGGTCCTCCTCAGTTTCAGCAAGCAGGGTTGTGTCATCTGGACCACAGAGTCTAGTTTCTCAAATAATTGGCTCAGCATACAGATTGACTAGATATGGAGAAAGGATACAACCCTGACCCACACTGTTCTTAATCTTACACCATGGAACAATCTCATGCTCTACTCACACAACAGCCTTTGGGTTTAAGTAGGTTTCACATGAGCATAATTAAGTCTTCTGGGATTCCCATTATTCTCAGTGTTATGCATAATTTGTTATTATTTGCATAGACAAATGCCTTTGCATAGTCAATAAAACACAAATAAACTTTCTTCTAGTATTCTGTGCTTTTTATCCAGTGTTCTATGAATTTCCTTTCGCTTTCGCTTTCTAAGAATTTTTCTTTTGTGACTAGAACTGTCTTCCAAAAGTGCATGCATGTAATGACACAATGTAGAATTTATGTCATAATCTCTCGTGATCTAGTAAAACAATTACTTGTAGGAAGATTCATGGTAGATTGCAACACTCCTTAATCCCATCGACTCTAAGACTTGTTTCCCTAAAATGTGAACTATAGTATCTCTTCTCTCACTAGAGATAAAAGGAGACTCTGGTGGCTAATCCATAGAAAGTTACAATGCTTACCCAAACACTGAGAATCTCTATAAGTTTCACTCCACTAGTGGCTTTCTGGGAAGAAGATAAGTCTTTCTTTACAGTCTCAGAAATGTGATAGAGTACCACTATGGGTCTGAACCAACTCAACAGCAGTAAGTTTGATTTTTGAAAGATAAAAAGGAGAGTAAAGCTAGCTGAGATGGGAGAGCTTTAGTATCATCAAATAAAAATCACCAAGAGGGGAGTGTGTCTTTTTGGACCTAGATCCTTTTCCATGAAGCTCCTTAACACCTGAAAAGCCAAAACACACATGGACCACCTGGACTACAGCTACTGCCAGAAACAAGGACTTTTCTCTACTACTGAAAAAGAGAATGAAAGATTTCTCCTATAGTTAGAATCTTGAATTTGGAGTACTAGCCTCTTAAAAGGACCTCTAGTGGCCTAGTGGGTAAGGGGTTGCACTGCCAACACAAAGACAAAGGGTTCAAATCCACTAGCAGCTCTGTGAGAGAAAAATGGGAAATCTTTTCTTGTGCCATTTACAGCTTCTGAGAATCTGAGGATCAATGATGAGTTGGTTTTAACTCAACAGCAATGAGTGAATGACTGAGCCTTCTAACTTGTACCTAGACCAAGAACCAGTCATTTAAACAGAACAAGATAATACTTTATAGGTTAATATCAGGAAAGAAAATGTGTATCAGGATTGTATTTTTACCATTCCTATTCAATATGTTCATTGGGCAAATAATTCAAGAAACTGAACTACATGAAAAAATAAGGTGACATTAAGAATGAAGGACTTTTAACAACATGCATTAAACAATTTGATGGGTGGTGGGAGGGGTGGGTAAAGGAAAGTGGAAAGATCCAGAGTGAAAAACAATGTATACAAACTTTGTAAGTAAACCAGTATAAAATAAAAATATTATTTAAATTTTAAAAATGCATTAAACTGATGACATAAACTTGAATGCAGAAAGTAAAGAAGAAAAAGGATTTATTGAAGAAGACCAAAGACTATATAGTTTACATTACTGATTATATCCTAACATCAAGAAAACAAAATTTCTCACCAGTAGGTAACCTCATGTTAGATGGGGGGGGGGGGGAGAAGGATTTTATCTTACATCTACAATCAACTCCTGGAATAGTCAGCAAAGCAAAAGATGCAGTACATTGGTCAAATTTACCAGAACCTCTTTAAAAGTACCAAAGAGCAAGAAAGTAACTTTAAAGAATAAGATGTGCTGGATGCAAGCCCTGATATTTTCACTCTACTTCTTATGTACATAATGATCAAAAAAAGGCCAAAGAAGAATTGACACCTTCAAGTTGTGTTGCTAGAGAAGAGTACTGAATATTACATGGAATTCCAGATAAATCTGTCCTGGAGGAAGTGCATCCAAGGTGCTCCTTGATGCAGAATGCTTTAACTACAGCACCACCAGGGTGGATCTCCTAGGTGTTCTGAGAGAGAAAAATGTAATCTTCTTGCATAAAGATTTACAGTCTCAGAGACATAATGAAGGGTCACTGTGTATGGGAATTGACCTGATGGCTGTGAGTTTCAGATAGTAAAAGAACCCCGATAGTGCTGTAGGCAAAGCATTTTGTTATAAACCAAAATGTTAGCTGTCAAAACTCACTAGCCACTCTTAAAGAGGAAGAAATGGCAGTTTTACTCTGTCCTATAGAGTGACTGAGGAAAGATTTTGATGCAGTCATTATGCTCTTATTCTCTTCATCATCTTCATTTTATTTCCTATAATTACACCACCAAGTTACCACAGCAATTATAATCAATTACAAAGATTCCATATTTTCTGTTTCTAGGGTTTATACAACAATGTCAGTCTGGAGACTAAGGTGCACCTGATCCAGGCCACAGTCTTCACAATTGCTTGCTATGTATCAGAGAGCTGGACAATAACTAGGTATGATAGAAAGAGAACTGATGCCTTTGAGCTGTGATGCTGGAGAAGAATGTTGAATATACCATGGACTGCCAGGAGAACAAACAGGTTCATCCAAGGAAGGGTGAAGCCAGGCTGCTTCTTAGAGACAAGGATTCTGAGGCTTCATTTGACATATTTTAGGCATGTTGCAAGGAGGGACCAGTTCTTGGAGAGGGACATCATGCTTGGAAATATAGAGCGACAGTGCAAGGGAGGAAGACCCTTGATGATATGGATTGATTCAGTGATGGGGTAAGTGATGGGGAAAGTAGGTGTGTCAGAAACAGTAAAGTTGGCGCAGGATAGAACAGGTTTCATTTTGTACATAGGATCACTATCTGTCGCAAGTGACTCAAAGGCACATAACAACAACAACAACAACAACAACAACAACAACAACAGGCTTTATGTACCCTGGTGCGCAAGAGAACCACTCCAACGCTTCTTAAGGGCTTAACTATGGTTTTATTATAGCAAATGATGTTGCTGTTGTTGTTTTGTGTATCACTGAGTCAGAACCAAACCCTAGCTGATCCTCCAGTGGGTTTTCAGAAGTAGTAAATCACATGGGAAGAGTGTGTCCATCTGTCTCCCATGGAGCAGCTGGTAGTTTTGAACAACACACCTTCAGGTTGGCAGTGTAGCTGTTAACTGCTAGGCCACTAGAGAGAAATTCAAAAGTAAATATGAGATTTGTAGTGATAGGAAAAATCATACACTTTATATTATAGTATATAAAGGTATACATCATACAAAGATCATAAATATTTATAAACAGCCTGAATGGGAGGAAAAATATAGTTTTACCCATTTATTTGTAAATATCTTCAAACATTTAGCTAAGTGTCAAGTTCAAAAAACATATCAAAGAAGTCCACATATACTTTACCTAGATTCACTCATTTTGCCTTTACCTCACTTGCTTTATTATTCTTTTTCTCTGAACCAGGTACATAAATCATGGCTTTTGTCCTTGAGTCTTTTAGTGTGTATTTTCAAAGAACAGCTATATTCTCTTGTATGACCACAGTGCAGTTATCAACTCTAGTTATCAATTAACATAGATATTGTACTTTCATTTAATCTCTTATCTGTATTTCAATTTGTTTAATAGACCCATTAACATCCTTTATAGATTTTTTCTTTCCTTTTCCAGTACACAAACCCAATCTGAGATCAGATACTGCACCTAGTGGTTGTATCCCTTTGACCTCTGTTAGCCTGGGCTAATTCCACAGATTTTTGGCTTTTGATAATTTAGCAAATACAGTCACTTCTCTTTTTTAATGCAACATTTGTCATTTGGGGTTTGTCTGATATGGCTCATTATTAAGTTCTGGTTATACTTTTGTAGTTAAGAGGCCACTTAAATGATGAATCCTTCTCTGTGTACTTCAGGGAGAGACACAGGTTGTTTTTCAGCCCCTCCCTCATTGGTGGGGTTAATCTTCATTACTTGATCAAAATAGTATCAGTTTTACCAATGTATAGTTACTTCTTTAAAAAAACTAAGCAAAACAACCCTACCCTTTCCAACTAATAAACAGTCTATGAGGAGACTATTTAGATCCATGGAAATGCCCTGCTCCTCACCCAAGCCTCCCTGGATTTAGTGTCCATTGATGAATCTTGCCTGCTCCACTGTATACCATAAAGGCTGGAAAATGCTGACTTACAACTCCAGCACATTCCCTGATCAGCACCCAACATTCTGTTGCTAAGCAAGAGCCCTGCCTCCTCCCCACGTGTTTATTTATTTTTTATCAGTGTGACTCATGAACTATTTTTCTCAATGGTCTACAATTTACTGCTGCACTTAATTATGTCAAACTTTAATAGTAGTTCTACCTAATGAGTAAGATAGGGAGAAAAGTACTATGCAAAGGAGATTTTTAATTTTTTTCCCCTATGATTTACTGTTTATACTTTTTATGCAGTAAGTATAAAAGATACACAAGAGGTCTTTATTTGCCTCTTCTTTTTTAGTCAGGTTTAAAATGTAATTTTAAAGTAAGTTGTGAAAAGCTGAAAATTTCTTTGGAGCTCTCCAGAGACACCAGGAAGTAGTAATAACTATCTTAAGAAAGTGGCTGGTACAAAACAACTATGAGATATTATCTCACCCCAGTAAGAACAGCAAAACTCAACAGAGCAGCAAACAACAAATGCTGGCAAGGTTGTGGAGAAACTGGAACACTTATTCACTGTTGGTGGGAGTGTAAAGTGGTGTAACGGCTATGGAAGGCAGTATGGCACTTTCTCAAACAAGTTGGAAATAGAAATACCATTTGACCCATCAATTCCACTACTGGGAATATACTCTAAAAAAACCAGAACTGCCACCCAAGCAAATATATGCACACCCATGTTTATTGTGGCTTTGTTCACAATAGCAAAGAGTTGGAAACAACTCAAGTGTCCATCAACAAATGAATAGCTGTGGTATATTCACACAGTGGAATATTATGCAGCACCGAAAAACAAAGATCTCATGAAATATTATGCAAAAAGGGTGACCATAGAGGATATTATGCTAAATGAATTATCTCAGTCACAAAAAGGCAAACACTGTGTATAAAATGGGACTGACATAGGGTTTAGAGAAAACTAAGAAAAGAAGGGATAAATAATGTACACAGCATTGAAACAGATGAGGGAGAGAACTGTATAAAAGGAATATATGATTAGGTATTATTGGCATGACAAAAGTACAGAATAAGAGCTGCATAGTAAAGTGGTTGGGCGGGGGGAGGGGGGAGCTGTATAACAATGAAAGAATTTTTTTTCCCAAAGAAAAAAAGGAACTGGGGGGAGGGGGGCAAGGAGAAAAACATACAACAATGAATTAATGAAAATCTAAGTTCTTTATAAACTTACAATAAAATCTCAATTAAAAAAAAAAGAAAGTGGCTGGTACTAATGCTCTGCTCTTTATAGAAGAACCAGTCACAAGAAAGGCTTAGTTTCGGAGGGAAGAAAAAAATATATATAAAATGGTAATTATTGAAATTGTGTATCTTTGACTGTACATACCTTCACCAAAATGTAAAAAGCATTTACTTGTGTTCAGAGGTCAAGATTTAATAAAATTAGTTTTCATTAAATCTGCAAGGACATAGTTAATAAAACATTAATTTCTTTTAACTAAAAAAAGCAGACATTTAATTCTAGCAAGTAAGAATGGATTTACACTGATTGACTTTTGTTCTCTAAACTATCCTCTTGTGATTAACTAGCTGATTGTAAAAATTGACTAAGTGGGATTAGTTCTGTAGTGCAGGGTTTAAGAAAGGGTACAAGCTAATTAGCTCTCATCAAGTCTCCTCTAACTATTAGAGAACATGCTGGAGTTTCAAGGTTGAAGAAATAGTAACATGGGGCATGCATTTTATAAAATATTTACTCTGACCTCTACTAATTTCCATATTTATTATGTTTCTTTCCAAATTCAACACTTCATGCAACTAGATTGGCCAAGATTACACTTTCATATTATGTCTCAACACTGGTGCTGCTCCACCCAAATAATTTATCCGTGGGTTGTTTTCCTCTTCAGAATATTAAAACAAAAAACTTTCTAAACTTCATTGAGAGATGTTTGAAAGACAGAAAACTGTCAGAGAAAACAGCGAAATCTAGCTGGACAATATTTTCTCTGAGCTTCACATCAGCTGAATATGCTAGCATGGCTCAAGATGTCTTCTCTTGTTTGTCTCTTTTAGGAATTTCTTTTAAAAAAACAAAACAAAAAAATCCCTTCACTGCCATCAAGTCAGTTCTGACTCAGAAGGACCCTCCATTGGGTTTCCTCAAGGTGTTAAGTAGGAACACAACCATCTTTCTCATGGGGCTGCTGATGGATTTGAAACCCTGCAGATGTGCAGCCTTTGGGTTAGAAGCACAACTCTCTACAAACTATATCATCAGAGCTTCTTTAGAAAATCCTTTTAATCTCAAACCCCCATATCTATCCTCTGAACTGGCTCACAGTAATCGTTATTACTTGTCATTGAGTTGACTATGATGCATAGCAAACTTATGAAAAGCAGATTTAAATTTTGCCTTATTTTTAGCACTTTAGATATGTTCCAGCCCATTGTTACAGTCATTATATCAATCCATCTTTTGCTGAAGGTCTTCTCTTCTTACTCTGATCCTTCACCTTTTCCAGTTTGATGTCTTTATCCAAAAACTAGTCTCTCCTGACAACAAAGCATGCAGTCAATGTTTCACCATCCCTATCTCTAAGAAGCACTTTGGTTGCACTTTTTTCCTAGACAGACACGTTAATTCTTTTGAAAGTTCACAGGATAGTCTATGAAGCTCACGTTAGTGGTGTATTTAGGTAGTTATGGCTCATAACAACCCTTTGAACAACAGATCTGAACCTTTTCCTATCCTGTGCCATCTTCACCATCTCTAATACACTTGAACCCATTGCTGCAGTCACTTTGTCAATCTATCTGAATGGGGGTCCTTGCTCTCTTTTGCTGACCCTTTACCATTCCAAGCATGATATCGACTCCCAATAAATTACTTCTCCTAGCAACATGTCCAAAGTATGGGAGACAAAGATGTGCAGTCCTGGAGAAAGGACGAAAGTTATACAGGAAGTGTCCAGGACTTTTGTTCATAGGGTTGCTGAGTCACCTGCAACTCGATTGCACTTAACAACAACAACAACAACCTACTAAGAACACTCTGGCTGCACCTTTTCCAAGATATATTTGTTCATTCATTTGGCAGTCCATGGGATGTTCAGTACTCATCTCCAATACCACAACTCAAAGGCATCAATTCTTCTTCTGTTACCCTTATTCAATGTCTAGCTCTCAGATGCATAGCAAGTAATGGAAAAGACCATGGTCTGAATCAGGTGCACCTTAGTCCTCAAAATGGCATCATTGTTCTCCAGTATGTTATTTGTAACAGAGCAGTTACCAAGATTTAAAGTCCCTGATGGATGCAAACACAGATGACTGATGAGAAGAAATGCAAGTTGTTCATCCCAAACAAATCTTCAGCTAAATCTTTTCATCCTAAGGGTCAGTACCCTCCCTCTTTCCCTTCTACTTTTTGAGTGGTTATGCTTTACTTAAATTAACTCACATTTGGAGGAATAATAGGATAGTGTTATCTCTTTTCTGACTTTTTCCAGTGCCTCAGGTAAATCTATAATACTATTTATATTTGATTGTTAGAAACGTAAAGTGAATTGTAAAAGAGCTGAGTTGAGAGACTGCGGATCAAGCAGAGTTGTCACTTGAGTATTTCCTCCACTGAGACCACAGTGGCCCCAGTCAGTGCTCTTTCTTCTGGAGAAACCTAAAGCAAACATCCACTTTTTTGTCACAGTACTGATTCATTTCATGATCAAATCTAGAACATCAATCTGCTTCAAGTGCAGAGAGAAGAAGGGTGATGGTAAATCTCTAAGGGTTGATCTTGTGAACGAGACCCTGCTAATAATTATGAAAAGTTTCACTGGATATTTTCAGTAAAAATATTCCAGAAGCTCCCTGAGTGAAAGATGTTCAATCATTTCTGCATGATATACAGCCTCAGAAAACCTGCTGGAGTATCAGCCTCCAGTAGGTTCTGACTTGAGGGCAATGAGGAGGTGTTTGGTTTTTAAAAAATAACAATTGATTGTACTTATGCGAAAATTATGATTGCACCTGGAGGCAGTCATCAGAACAGAGCAAGGAGACACCACATGGTTCAAAATCAGAAAGGGTGTACACCAGGGATGTATTCTGTCTCCAAACCTTTTAAATCTATATGCAGAATGAATCAGCCAGGAGGCTGGGCTGTACGAGGAGGAATGTGGCATCAGGATAGGAAGAAGATGCACCAATGACCTGTATTATGAAGATGACACAACCCTGCTTGTTGAAACTGAGGAGGATCTGACGCACTTGCTACAGAAGGTCAAGGACTGCAGCCTTCAATATGGATTGAAGCTCAACATCAAGAAAACAAAGATTCTAAAGAAACTATAACTGCCAAACAGGCAGATATATGCACACCCATGTTTGTTGAGGCTTTGTTCACAATAGCAAAGAGTTGGAAAGTGCCCCTCAACAAACACATGGATAGAGAAGCTCTGGTATAGTCACACAATGAAATACTATGTTGCATTGAAAAATAAGGAACTCATACAATATTATTCAAAATGGGTGATCCTGGAGGACATTATGCTAAGTGAAATATCTCAGCCACAAAAGGACAAATACTGTATAGTGCCACTGTTGTAGAACGGGACTGACATCACAGTTGGGGTGAGACTGAGAAAAATTGGATAAATTATGTATACTGCATTGAAACAGATGAGGGAGAGAACAGTTTAAAAGTGATACATGATTTGGTATTATGGTTATGACAAGAGTCCAGAATGAAGGTTGCACAGTGGAGTGTACTTGGAGGGGAGGGGGGACTATGCCAATGAAAGAATTTTTCTTTTATTTTTCAAAGAGAAGAGTGAACTGTGGGGGGGAAGGGTAGGCAGGGAGAAAAATGAAACAATGAATGAATGAATGGAAATCCAAAATCTCTGTAAATGTTCATTAAAATGAATAAAACAAAATAAATTTAAAAAAAATTCTCACCACTAGGCTGATTGGCAGCATCATGATAGATGGTGAAGAGTCTGAGATTGTTAACATCTTTAGTTTGCTTGGCTCCACAATCAACACTCTTGGTACCAGTAGCCAGGAAATTAGGAGATGAATTGTATTGAGAAATTTGGTTGTCAGGGACCTTCACAGAGTACTAAAGAGCAATGACACCAGTCTAGAGACTAATGTGAGCCTAATCCAGGCCATAGTCTTCACAATTGCTTGCTATGTGTCAGAAAGCTGGACAATGACTAGGGATGACAGAAAAAGAATTGATGCTTTTGAGCTGTGGTGCTGGAGAAGAATGTTGAAGATACCATGGACTGCCAGGAGAACAAACAGATCTAGAACAAACAGTTCTAGAGAGGGTAAAGCCAGGCTGCTTCTTGGAGGCAAGGATTCTGAGGCTTCATTTGACATACTCTGGGCATGTTGCAAAGAGGGACCAGTCTTTAGAGAGGGACAGCATGCTTGGAGAGGTTAAGAGAGGGAGACCATCAATGAGATGGATTGATACAGTGACTGAGGTAATGAGGGTAGGTGTGTCAGAGACAGTAAAGTTGGCACAGGATAGAGCAGGTTTCAGGGGTTTTGTGTATAGATTTGCTATAAGTCGCAAGTGACTCTATGGAACATAATAACAAACTAAAAACATTTAATTATCACAACTTCTTTATAAGAGATGTATTACTTTTACCCCATGTTCACAGATGAGGAAATGAAAGCAAAGTGATAGGATGTTTCCAAGCACATAAGATTCAAACTTGAAACATCTACTTTCAACCACTGTAGATGTTTTCAGTGCTCTCTCTATTGTCTTGAATAATTTGTTTTAGAAGGATCAGTGAGTGCAAGGCTGATCTCCATGGATGGAGGTTAATGATATCCCAAATATTTAACTTTTCAAAACTGCTGCATTATCCACTGTATCCATCACCAATTACTCCTTCTCCCTTCAGTACTTTGTTTTCCATTGTTCTCCCAAATCAAACTCATTACCACTGAATTCCAAATCACAGGGACCTCAAAGTATGAAGTGGAACTTTCAGAGCTTACATCATTACAGAAGCAAATTCCTCTACCTTGCTTCTGTTGTGTTTGAGTGGCTGACCTTATGGTTAGCAATCCAGCTGGAAGGTCAGTTATGAGTCAATTGTAATTTGGCAGCAATGAAAAAGAATGAGCTAGGACATCTTTATTCAATATATAAATTTTTTTTTATGCTGGTTTACTTACAAAGTTCATATATATTGTTTTCCACACTGGATCTTTCCAATTTCCTTTATCCATTTCTCCCTCCACCCACCAAATTGTGTGATCCTATAATTAAGGGCATCCATCTTCTCCCGCCTTCCCCACTTGGGTCCTGGGATATCCTAGCCACTACTCCACCAGAATTTCCCTTTCTGTCTTAGAGTTCTGTATTTTACTGCAAATGTCTAAAAATAAATCGCCCCCCCCAAAAAAAAACAGCTAACAACAAAGCAAAACAAAAGCACTCAGGCACCCTCAAGGAAATGGCTCATGCAGTCACAGAGGGTGGTAAATCTGTGGGTTGGGCATCAACCTGGAGCCTCTCCCTGATTCCCATAGTTGCAGAAGCTGGTGAATCCAGATTAGCAAGTCAGGCAAGTGGTTGCTTGCTCGTGATGTAGTGGGAGCTGCAAATCCCAACATCTGCAGGTCAGAAGGCAGACTGTTGGGTTGCATCCCCAAAATGACAGGTAAGCAATCAGTTCAGGATCCAGAGCGAGATACAGGCTTTTCCAGAAGATTCATCTAGATAGGATGCAGGAACTAAGGGGTCACAAGCTCCAAATAAGGTATTGACTCAAGAAACATCCTATCCTAATCCTTCCTTTTAACATAACAAATAATTCACTCCAATATGAGGCTATAACCAAATGCTAGGATTCACATCTTGTCATAAAAGTGAGTTAGGTCACTATGGTGGCCTAGAGGGTTGGGGTGGGGGAACTGAGAAAAGAGGGGATAGATGATGAACACTGGATTGGAACAGATGAAGAACTGTTTAAAAGGAACATATAATTAGGCATTATCTGTATGACAAACAGTCCAGAATAAAAGATGCATAGTAAAGTGGACTGAGCGGGGAGGAGGGGGAGGATTATGCAACAATGAATGATTTTTTTTTTAAGTGAACTGCGGTAGGGGTAAGGAAGAAAAGGTGTAACAATGAATGAATGAATGAAAATCCAACTTTTCTGTAAACTATTGTTAAATCACAATTGAAAAAAAAAAGGAGAACTATGTTGGTATCCTAAAGACATACAGTTCAAATCCACCAGTTGCTCAGTAGGAGAATGAGCAATCTCCTCCTGTGTGATTTACTGCCCCTGAAAACCCACTGGAGAGTCAGCTATCAGTTGGTTACAACTCAACAATGCACAACAACAAGGAGTCACTCATGGCTAGAAGAACCACATTAAAGCATCACAGGGCGAGTCTCCACCTTCAAATGTCAGGTGCTACAACACAACATTTACATAATCAAAGACCATAACAGTGTTTTCTCAAGCTGAAAGAACTGAAGAACAAATTCAACCCTCAAGTTGCAATACTGAAGATATCTATGGGCAAAATACACAGAAAGCAGCAAAAGAAGATAAAAGAAATGCATAGAGTCAGTAAACAAAAAGAACTGGTCAATATGGAACCATTTCAGGAAGAAGCATATAATCAAGAATCACTGGTACTTAATTAAATCATCCAAGCTTCATGAAGACACTGGCAAAGAATTAAAACCCTAGGAATAAATGGAATACCAATTAAAACGTTTTGGGAAACAGATGCAGCCCTGAACACGTTCTTTGTGAACAAATTTGGAAGACAATTACCTGGCCAACTGACTGGAAAAGATCCATAATTGTTCCCATTCCAAAAGAAAAGGTGATTTAATGGTGTAAGGAAATCATCAAACAATTTTATTAATATAATATTCAAGTAAAATGAAACTAAATATTGATTAAAACTAACTGCAATTGTCCATCAACTGAGATTGCCCATTCTGAGAAGCAGGTTTCAGAAGAGGCAGTGGAAAAAAGGACACCAGGGTTATATTCTTTCTCATCATGACAGATGAAGAAAAGACTGAAGTTGTTAACAATTTTGTTATTCTTGGATCCACAATCATGGTAATGTTGTTGTTCTTGTGGTTATGTGCTGTCAAGTCAGAACTAACTTAAAACTGTCCCTTCAGTGGGAGATTGCTCATTTTTCTCCCACAGAGTAACTGGTTTATTCAGGCCACTAGCCTTTGAGTTGTCAGTGCATCTCCTTAGCACTAAGCCACCAGACATCCTCCACAGAAATAGCAAACAAAAACTCAAAAGAGAAAATTTAAAAAAAAACCAAACCAACAACCTCAAAAGAGATATTCTATTGAGAAATGCAAAACAAACCAAAAAACCACACCAGATATTGTATTGAGAAAATCTGTTGTAAAGAACCTCTCCAATATGCTAAAGAGCAATGATGTCGATTTAAAGACTAAGGTGTACCTGATAGAGGCCATGGTTTTCAATTGCTTCCTATGCATCTGAAACTTGAACAGCGAATAAGGATGACACAAGAAGAATTTATATTTTTGAATTATGGTGTTGGAGAAGATAATTTAATATTCCACGGACTGTCAAAGGAAGAAATGAGTATGCCTTAAAGGCAGTGCAAACAGAGTGCTTCTTATAGGCAAGGATGGTGAAATTTTAACTGTTATACTTTGGATATGTTGTTAAGAGGATCAGTTCTTGGAAAAAAGACATCATGCTGGGAAAGGTGGAAGGTCAGAAAAATGAAGACCCTCCAACAAGATGATTGATACAGAGATAACACTGGGTTTGAGCATATGAGAGATTGGAAAGATGGTGCAGGGCAGGACATGGTTCATTTATGTTGTTCGCAGGGTTGCTGTGAGTCATAGTTGACTTGAATGCACCTAATAATTATTCTCTTGCTGGACTAGAGGGTAATCTATTGAAAAGTCCTTGACTTTCCTGACACCGCATCCATGCTATTGATGGAAACATCTGTCTTTCCTCTTCTTTCACCAGCTTCTCTAGCTGGAAGAAGTGTAGGAAGGGATTCAGTTCACTTGGGCTACACTTTGTAAAGGACAGATTCTCAGCTTTGCTTCTTTTTATGCCTGTTCCCATTCTTGCCCAGTCTATAATAAAGTCTCTAATGTTGGTGTGAATATAGTTCTCTTTCCCCAGCTTCCCAGCAATACTTAAGAGGCTTACTTAACAATATTCTCTGCTTGTGAGCACCAGCTCTCAATTGACTTCCACCATAGTCATGGAAGTGTTACACCTGTGATCACCAGTAGCCTCTTCAGGTTGGATACTTCAAACATTTTACAGATCACATTCTATGTCTCAGTTACTTACTATCTCAGTATTGAGCCTTAACTAAGACAAAGTCTCTTTTGACACTTTGATCTCAAATGGATTTTGGTTGAAAGCAGAGGATACCAGAAAGAAGTTTACTTGTGTTTTATTGGCTATGCCAAGGCATTCATCTGTGTCAATCATAACAAATTGTGGATAACATTGAGAAGAATAAGAATCCAAGAAAATTTCATTATGCTTATGTGGAACCTGTACAAAGACCAAGAAGCAGTCATTCAACTAGAACAGTGGGATACTGCATAATTTAAAATCAGGAAAAGTATGTCAGTTCTGTACCTTTCCCCATACTTAATTGATCTGTATGCTAAGCAAACAATCTAAGAAGAATGGGCATTGGGATAAGACTAAGATTCATAAACAGCCTGTGATGCACAGATGACACACCTTGTTTATGAAGAGTGAAAAGCACTTGAAGCACTTACTGAAGACAATCAGATTACAGCCTTAAGTAGGATTTCTATCTCAACAAAAAGAAAATGAGAATTCTCACAATAGGTTAAACATTCAATCTATTATGGAGAAATGACTGAAGTTGCTCAGGATTTCATTTTACTTGGATCCACAACCAAAAACCATGGTAACAGCAGTCCAAGAAAAAAAAAATGTGTTTCTTTTGGGAAAATCTTGGCAAAGACTTTATTAAAGTGCTAATGGGTAAGGACTTCAGTTTAAAAACTAAGGTGTAGTTTTTTCAAGCTTTTTCACAATCACATGTAAGTTGGAAAATTAATAAGGATAACAAAAAAAGAATTGAAATCTTTGTATGGTAACAATGGTAAAGAGTATTGATTATATACTACAAGAGGTCCAATTAGCCACAAACAAACTTGGCTTATCCAGAGGGATGTTTAGAGGCCAGGACAGTGAGATTTTGTTTTATATACTTTGAATGTGGGGTCAGAATGGGCCAGTCCTTAGAAAAAAAAAAACATTATGCTTGGAAAAGTAGAGCAGTGAAAGAGAGGAAGACCCTCAGGGGTATGGACTAACACAGTAACAGGTTTAAACACAGCAGAGGCTGTGAGGATGTCACAGGATTGTGCAAGGTTTTGATCTGCTGTAAATAGGACCTCTAAGTGTTGAAGTCAATTTGACAGCACCTAACATGTTTTATAGCTTATATATAAATGTGAGTGTTACTGAGTATTACTCAGATCCACGGCAAACATTTCTACTTATGGCAATTTGTACATATTATTGTTGCTGTACACCATCGAGTAGAAAGACTCATGGGTCTCTGGTTGTTGTTATTAGGTGCCATCGAGTCAAGTACAACTCATAAAGACCCTATGAACAAAAGATCTGAACCTTGTTCTATCCTGCACCATTGTCACACTTTCTTACACACAAGAGCCCATTGCAGCAGTCACTATATCAATCCACCTGGTTGAGGGTCCTTTCCTTTGCCAACCCTTCACCCTTCCCAGCATCATGCTCTTCTCCAAGGAATAACACCTCCTAGCAACATGCCCAAAGTATGTGAGATGAAGCCTCATCATTCTTGCCTCCAAAGAGCATTCCAGCTGCAACAAGACCTATCTGTTTGTTCTCTTGGTCATCCATGGGCTGTTCAGTGGAATGCAAAAGTAGGAAACAGTGAAGAAGGAATTTTTGTTGTTGTTGATATTGTTGTTGTTGTTAGATGCTGTTAAGTTTAGTAGCAACCCTATGAACAAAAAATCTGAACCTTGTTCAATTCTGAGCCATCCTTACACCTCCTGACATACAAGAACCCATTGCAGCAGTTACTGCATCAATCAATCTGGTTGAGGGTCTTCTCCTTTGCTGACCCTTCACTCTTCCCAACATCATATCCCTCTCCAAAGAATAGCACCTCCTAGCAACAAGTCAAAAGTATGTGAGATGAAGCCTCATCGTTCGTGCCTCCAAAGAGCACTCTGGCTGCACCCTCTCCAAGACATATCTGTTAGTTCTCTTGGCCATCCATGAGATGTTCAGTGCTCTTCTACAACACCACAGATCAAAGGTGTCAATTCTTTTTCTGTCATCCTTATTCATTATCCAGGTCCCAGACGCGTAGCTAGTAATCAGAAAGACTATAGCCTGAATCAGATGCACCTTAGTCCTCAAACTGATGTCACTACTCAGTAATTTGGAAAGGTCCCTAACTGCAGATTTTCCCAGTAATGGTCCCTAAGTGCAGATTTTCTCAATGCACTGTGTCTCTTTATTTCCCAACTGCTCATACTAAGAGTGTTAATTGTGGATCGAAACAAGATGAATCTGTTGACAGTTTCAATCTCCTCTCCATACATCATGACACTGCCTATTGGTCCAGTGGCAAGCATCTTGGTTTTCTTGATATTGAGATGCAATTCATACTGAAGGCTGCATTCCTTGATCTTCTGTAACATGCTTCAATGTCCTCCTTACTTTCAGTAAGTAAGATTGTGTCTCCCTCCAATCCTGATGCCACACTCCTTTTCTAAAAATACAGCTTCTCAGATTATTTGCTCAGCATATAAATTAGACAGGTATGGAGAGACTACAACCATGATACACTCCCTTCCCAATTCCAAATCATGCAGTGCTCCCCTGCTCCATTCACACAACAGCCTCCTTGATCCAGTTATAGGTTCCTCATGATCACAATCAAGTGTTCTGAGATTCCTATTCTTCTCAATGTCCACCACATCTTGTCATAATCCACACAAATGGCTTTGCATAGTCAATAAAGCATAAATAGACATTCTTCTGGTATTCCTTACTTTCAGCCAGAACCCATCTGACATCAGCAAAGCTATCCTTGGTGCCATGGCCTCTTTGGAAAATAGGGCTTGGTGGGCTTGGTAATAGAAATGAGGCTGGAAATAGAATGATTGAATTTTGTATTCATAGTAATTTATTCATTGCAAATCCCTTTCTTACAAGATACAAATGACAGCTTTACATGTGGATCTCACCTGATGGGCTGCATAGGAATCAGATTGACTACATTTGCAGAAGAAATTGTTGAAGAAGCTCGATATGGGCAGTCAAAACTAGGCCAGGGGCCGACTCTGGGTCAGATCATCAACTACTCACATGAAAGTTCAAATTGAGGCCAAAGAAAATGAAAATAAGTCCACAGGAACTGAATATGATCTTAAATCAATTCCATCTGAGTTTCTTGATCATCTTAATAGGTCTGAGGCCTTGAACATCAATGATTGAAGACCAAATGAGTTGTGGTATCATCCATGAAGAAAGCAAAAGGTCATTACAAAAACAGAGGAGAAAGAAGAAAAAAAAAATCTAAATGGATGCCAGGAGAGACTCCAAAGATTTCACTGGAGTGCCGAGAAGCCAAAACAAAAGGAAAGCATGTTGAAGTGAAAAAGCTGAAGAGAAGATTTCAAAGGGCAGCTCAGGAGGACAAAGCAAAGTATTATAATGAAATGTGCTGGAATTGGAGAATAAAAATGGAAGAACTCACTCTGCAAAGGAGAAAAACTGAAAAACAAATGTAATCCTAGTGTCACAATATTGAAAAATGCTATGGGCAATATATTGAATTACTTGGGTTTCTTAGACTATAAATTTTACTGGAGCAGGATACTAGGGTTGTTATCCCCCTAAAGAGACACTTGAGGGGTTTGAACCATTGACCTTTTGATTGTCTGTCATGTGCTTTACCAAAGCAAGCTCAATTTCTCTTTATCTCTGTGGGTATTTCTCCTTTTCTTATTTCCTCTCCCTACACACACACATACACACACATACATATATAACCAAACCAAACATCATGCAGTTTATACTGACTCATAATGATTGTATAGGGGAAAACTATAAATAAGCTACACCATAGGGGTTCCATGGCTATAATCTTCTACAGGATAAGACTCCATCTTTCTCTTGTAGGGCAGGGCTGGTGGCCTCAAATAGTCAGCCTTTCAGTTGGTAACCAAACTCTAAACCAGTCAAGGGCTGAGCTACTCATTCATGAGAGATCTACAGATCTCTCTCATTCTAAATTCAGAATGCCAGCTACGGAGGAACCACTCTTTGTACTGGGGGGAAATTTTTGTCTTAGTTCTGTTCCTGGGTCCTTTGGAGATCTCCAAAGAGCATCTATCTTCACTTGAGATTGCTTACTTTTTTGCGTAATGTGTGTCTTCCTTAACTCAAAAGTTATTTTAGCTTGAGGCATACCCTACACCAACATAGTCGCAGTACCATTGCAACAAATCAATGCCTTGTGATTTTGAAGAGTACTGACTATTCCATGGACTGCAAAGAGAACAAGTCTGTCATGGAGAAAGTGATTTTCAAGGAGAGTGAAATTTTATCTCACATACTTTGAGCATGTTGTTAACGAGGGGCCATTGCTTGGAGAAGTACACCATGCTTGGAAAAGTAGAGGTCAGCATAAGAAAAGAATATCTTCAGCAAGATGGACTGACATAGTGACTATACCAATGAGCTCAAATATTGGAGATGGTGATGATAGCAGAACGTGAAGCAGGGTTCCAAGCTATTGCTCAGAGTTGCCAGAGTTGCAGTCAATTCAACAGCATGGAACTAGAGGATTAGCATTGTAATACATATTTAAGTATTCTCCCCAAAAGGATACCAAAGAGATCACTGAGATAAGCAGGGATGTTGACAGATATTGAATGTAAATTTAAAGAAAGAACTCAAGTTCAAGAAGCAACAAAAAAGAATTCTTCAAGGGAAAAGCTGAAGAAGAGAGGGATTAGATACTGATACTGTTCCTTTTTCTCCACCCCCACCCCCCCTTCTTCTGGCTCAAAAGGTATTTCTCAGAATTGTCATGTATATTTAAAAAAGACCAAAAATAAATAAGTAAATGAAGAGACATTGTATGTTCTAGAAAACAGGAACCTAGTTTAGATATTCCATGGGGTTTTAATTACTAAATGACTGAAGCCATAAAAGGAAGTAATGAAGAAAATGGAAATTAATGAGGAATGTCGATTTTTTAACAGAAGAGAATATGTAAAGAAAGATACCAAAAAAAGGTGGATGTTTTAGGTTTTGTTTTGGTTTGTTGGGTTTGTTTCTGTTTTTTTTTCCTCGGGTGCATTTTACTCATGGTTTAAAGAGAGTTAGTTCCAAAGTACTACAAAATTGTGCACAGCTGTTTGGTTTCCTCTCCAGGGGCCTTAATTGGAAAGTTATGAAGGTCTTTTAGAGGCCAGAGAGCCTAGTTCATTGATTCTATTTCTGAGTTCAGTTCAGGGTTTTTACAGATTTTCCTTCTTGGTTCTAACATTTTATCAGACTCCAATTACTGGGTAATTAGTTAAAGAAAAGAGTTTAAGTACTACCAGGCTGACTACCTGCAGACTAGAATTCGTTTTAATCATAAGGAAAGAGCACTGGACAGAATGTAAGGAAACTCAGGTTTGGGTTCTAGCTTTGCTTTTAAAGAAATGAATTATTTTGAAAATATTAGTTTGACCCTCTTAGCCACAGTCTCTTATTTCTAAAATGAGTGGGGTTGAAATTAATAACTTCTAAAGCTCCTTTCCAGTTCTTATTCATTTAAACCAGTAACAATCTTTCCAAGTGCTTCTATCAAAAGTTTATCAATTTTCTAATCTTTAAGAACCTTTAAGAATAGTTAGAAGGGGAAGCAAAATGAAGAACAAAATAGTTCAGAAAACAGAATTTCCACATCCAATTCACATAAGCTGAAGTTATAAGGTATTTCCCTCTTTTTTTAATTAAAAAACTAGAACTTGTAAAACCAAAAAACAACCCATCCTCCTTTTATTATCTCTCAGCCCTTTGAGTGCATAGTTTGTAGAGAGCTGTACAGCTAACCCAAAGGTAAGAACATCTCTGACACTTTGAACCCACCAGCACCTCCAAGGTAGAAAGATGGGCAATTCTCTCCCATAGGATTTACAGTCTCCAGAAAACCATGGAAGGGTTAGCTATGAGCTGGTTCTGGCTCAACAACGATAGTCACAGTGAAGGCCCCATTCCACCCTTACCTTACCTTCTTAATTAAGAAGAATAAAGGGCCATAGCATATTTTCACTTTTGTATGGCAATATTTACAAGAGTCAAAGTAGGTTATGTTTCCAAAAGTTGTTGGGATATGAAACAGTTATTTTAAATAAACTTTGTTTACATACCCTAGAGTTAGTTTATCAGTGATGTTGTTCTTGTGTTGTTACGTGTCATCAAGTCGCCTGCAACCCATAACAATCCTATGTACATCAACTCTGAACCCTGCCCTCTCCTGAGACAATCTCATCCTCTCAGACAAACCTAATTCCATTTCTCCAGTCACTAGGTCAATATTATTCACAGCTATGCAATAATGGTTCATATAAATTCTTAGGATTCCATAGGTATCATGTATCACAAAGGAAGATCAAGGCAGGCTGGCAAGTACTATTATTTGTTGAGTCAAATTTATAACTGTGTGGTCCTGGTTTGAGGTCTAGGAAGTTTTCCCAATAAATTGACTCTTGGAGAAATACTCAAGCTAAATTTTTTATTAGTTCCAAGACTTTTGCTACTCAGTATAATAGCTATAAACACACTCACCATTTGAAAAGTGCTGAGTACGTAGTGAGATGTGCTTTAAGTATGAAATCAACAATAGAGGCTGAAGAAAATAGAGAATATAGACTATATTATTAATAATTTTACATTGATATTGGTTAAATGTTAAAAATATAATAAGGATATATTGGATTAAGTGAAATGTGTTCAAATTTATTTCATCTGTGTTCAAATCTACACATGTAATTCACATTTGGGGTTCAAAGTATATTTCTGTTGAACAATGGTGGTCTAAATCACTGTCTTCTTAAATATAGGAAACACTCTTGCTTTGCACAATATTCTAACCATCTAGTATAAATGATCAATAAATGCATTTAGTGCATACTTTATTTAGGAATGCTTAATATTGCTGGAAACACTCTGTAAAAGCTTTACAGCCTTATCCCTCAACTTTTTTATTGCAAACTGATCATTTCCTTCTATGTTGTTCTAGTATTTATCAGGTTTAGATTTGTTTCATTATTTTATAGTATAAATTATGCTTATATATCAATACTTGATTACTTTAATTCTAGTCCCTTGACTAAGTAATAAGTTGAGTACTTTCTTGTCAACCCAACATTATTGTTAATCTCTTTGAAAGCTCAAATTACAGTTCAAAATCTCCTTCTTTACAAGATACTAAACAGGAAAATTCCAATGAGAGACACTTGTTCAAGAATAGACAGAAGAAGAGGAGATCATTATTTTCTCAAAGTTAGTTTCAAGGAGATAGATCAGCAGATGGAGGTACAGAGCTGTTTGCAGAAAATTTCTTGAGGAATATCTATATTATCAACTGAGATATTTTGAGTAGGGGTGGAACTGCTTTGAAATTAATGAAATTTGTGGGTTTTGGCCCTAAAAACTCCAGCAGTAGCCCTAGTAAATTTGTTATTATTTTTAGATTGGTGGTGTTGTGTACCAGAGTCTGAATCGATCCATAGCTGACCCTCTGGTGGGTATTCAGAGGCAGATTCTCCACAAAGCAGTTGGTGGTCCGGAACCCCTTCAGGATTGCAGAGCAGCTTTCTGCCACTAGGCCACAAGAGCTCCCTATTTTACACACACACACACACACACACACACACACTTAATATCATGAAATTAACAGATATATACACACACACTAGATTAAACTTTTAAAGAGGGTTTTCCCTAATTCATCTAAACTTTAAGTCTTATGAAACCTGGACCAAGGCATGAAAAACTGGGAGGTTCCCAGAGATCCTGTGATTCCAACGTGATTTTCATAACTTTAGAACAATCATCATTCTGGGGTTTTCAATAGTACTGCTCTGATTTTCTCTACTTCGACCTGGTCGAGCAGTTACAGAAGCTCTAACCCTCTCATATTTGGAACAGAGTGGCTTTTGTTTCATGACCACATTAGTCATTGCTTAAAAAAAAATTATGGCTGTTAACAATTAATGATTCTTTTTTTGGTCCACTTAATTCCAAATTTAAGAACTGGTATTTTCTTACAGTAGAAAGTATGATGATTTCGGAGGCAGGGGAAATGTAGGAGTTGGTGGTGAAGATTATCTAACATTACAACAAAACCAGCTTAGAGGCTGGAAGAGATGGGATGAAAAGGATGAATACTATTATAATGGAGCGGTTGTAATTAATGTCATATGTGTATGAATGGTTGCATGGAAAAGGCAATTTATAAATTTTAAATTCAATCAAAATAAAAAGTTAAGAAATCTTAGAGCAATTTCTACCTTCATCAATATTGGTTGATCATAATCTAAGTTTTTTTATCATAATCTAAGATTTTGATGCATGGGGTTGCTTACTATATATGTATTAATTATTATATTATTATAATTAATAGAATAATTGATAATTAATATAATTAATTCTATTAATTATTATATGTATTAATTATGCTTACTATATATGCATTAATTGGTATAGGAATTAATGTGTGAGTTAAAAGAATGGATGAATTTATCTGTATCTGAATCCAAATGGCTCTCTGGTCATGAGTACTATAATATAGATTATTCCAATTACTTTTTTAGGTGTATTTGGAAGAGTACCAAGAATTCCCAGATAGTATTTTATAATAAAAATATTGAACAGTAATGGAAGCCATTCAAGGATATATTTGTTCTGTAATAATCTTAAAATCTTCCACAGATTGGAAACCATACCTACTAGATATAAGTTACTGTATGAAAACTAATATATATACCAAAACATGCTTGATTTTTAGGTATGACTAATAAGTCCTTTCATTTCTTTTCTTACAATCAAATTATTGATAGTAAATAGCAATGAGAATCATATTGTTTTATAAGAAATCCAATTCTTAATCTTCATTAGGAAACCATGGTTACGAGTTCATTTTCATTAAGACCTGAATCTTGAAATTAGGAAGCTTTAGGGAGTTATATTGCTAATCTAAAGTCAGCTTATTTGAATCCACCACCAGCTCTCCCCTCAGCAGGAGAAAGATGGGTAATTTCCTCCTGTGCAGTGTACAACCTCTGAAAATCCTGCCTGAGGGCCAACTATGAGTGGGCTCTGATTCAGTCAATGAGAGAATAATCTTTGAAGATAAAATATAATCATTCTTAGAATTAGACTTGCAGAGGCTGTTACAGTAATTACATTATAGTGTATATTGAAGTAAAACTAAAATAAGAAGTAAATCTTTAGGAGCTTGTAGATTAAGTACATGGAAAAATAAAAGAAAAAAACCATCTCTGTATTTTGCTAAATTTTTGTAATAATTTTTTTAATTTGGATTTTTTTTCCCCATGGCATAAGAAAGTAAGACTGCCAAGGAGTGTCATCATAACTCATAATATGTAGATTAGGTAGTTTTGGAGAGTTTGGTAATTTTTAAAATTTATTTTAGCTCTGTGCTAGGCAGGGTACGAAGTAGTGGGGCTACAAAGATGACCTGGATTAGTTTGCTACCCTCTTGAAAGTGGGAAGGTAACCAGGTGAACAGGTAGAGTTCAGGAAGGAAAAAAATAAATAAATAAATGCTTTAGAAGGAACAGAGAACATGGCACAAATAAAGAACCAATAATTCCGTGTATTTTCTAGACCAGACTCTGGAGTTATGTATGCTAATCTCATCTACTCCTCACTGCATCTCCTAAAGGTGAAAATACATTAATACTGAATTTTTTAACTCCCATAATACAAAGCAGAACCAACACTAAATTGGTCTTGCTCCTAGAAGCAGAGTAACACCGCCTAGCAGTCTAATGAATTCAGGTTGTCCCTGTATACAAGTCACAATCCCTCTGGACATGTGTTTAGCACAGTCCAGACTATTCTCTACAGGCGACGTGGGCTCTTTAAAATGAGGAAAATGTTAAGTGTTCTGTTTCTCTATATTTTTCATCCCTGAGGCTAAGAGGGCTCAGTTGCTCAAATTTTCACACAGAGTCAGCTGGGGAAGGTAAGATGTAGATTGACGGATTTCCTAAACTAATAATAAATCTTGGCTGCTCCTCACACGCTCATGTAAAATTGGTGTAACCTCTGACATTTGCATTCATTCTTTAAAGTCTGGGCTCTCATTTTCTCACCTGTGGCTTATAGATTCAATTATCTGTAAATTATCTCTCGGGCACCAATTAAAAATTTAAAGTTGCATTTCACTTCTTCATTGCTATCTCACAAAATTCGTAGTGCTTGATAACTGTTGAATGAATAACTATGCAGGACTTAAATATTAGAGTGAAGCGCCACGTAATTCGGAAGTCCCTTTGTACCTTTCCAGAGTCAGTGTCAGGTGTCAAGAGGTCCTGAGAGATGCCCCGCTCCTGCAAAGGGACAGCAGTACGTGTTTCTCTGAATTGCAACAGTTTGCAATCTCAGACTTTTGCTCTCCAACTCGGCCTCTGCGCTCCCATCGCGGGTGGGTTGGCGAGGTGGAAAGGGCACCGGGCGCCTTTAAATGCTAATGAGAGTCGGTGCCCAACTCGGGAGCCAAGTTTCCCCACCCTCTTCCCTCGCCCGCCCTTCCCTCCCAGGCCGGTGAGCCGCCTAGAAAAACTTGTGCGGGGCCATTTTTGGGGCAGTAAGATCGAGCGAGGAGCCCGAGAGCCAGGGCGCAGCCCCAGAGCTCGAGCCGCCTCCGCCGAGAGACCCCACCTCGGCCGCCGCCGCCTGCGCTGCGAGATCCCCACCGGCCTCCCGGAGAACGAGCCCCGGTCGCCGCGACCACCAGCCGCGCTAACCGCCGACCAACCGCCACCGAGGTGCCCGAGTGAGAGCAGAGGAGGCGGCATGAGCGAGGCGGGCGAGGCCACCACCACCCTGCCGCAGGCTCCGGCGGAGGCGGCCGCCGCGGCCCCCTTGGACGCTGCGCCCAAGAGCCCGGGGGGCAGCGGCGCGCCCCAGGCCGCAACCCCAGCGCCCACCGCCCTTGTCGCAGGAAACCCCGGTGGGGACGCGACCCCTGCAGCCACGGACACCTCGCCACCCGCCCCTGCAGCCACCGCCGGCAGCGAAGACGCGGAGAAAAAAGTTCTCGGTGAGTCACACGCGGGAGGGGCAAGGGCGGGCGGCGCGGAGCACATGTGCGCCACTGCCGCTGCCTTTTCTCCCCCTTGTGGGCCAGGCTGAGAAGCTGGGGGCCCCGTGGACCTCTGGTCCCCCTGCGCCCTTGGCTGCAGCCCACCTTTTCTATTGGCGCGCCCAGCTTAGCGCCGCGCCCCTTACTCCTCCGCGCCCTGTGCGCGACCCGTCTGGTCCTGGGCCAGTTAAGTTCTGGCTTCACTTCTGTCGTCCGGGAAGGCACTGTCGCTGTGGTGGGGCCCGTCCCGGTCCGAAAAGAATGGGAGCTGCGGTGTGGGACTAGGGATGCTGTGAATCTAGGGAAAGACACACACGTGGGCTAGGGTTTAGGGGAGTCTTTGCTAGGGGGCTTTTGGAGAAGGAAAGGATTTCCCCTGGGGAGGAGTGAGGCTTTAGAAGGAGACCGGGCTGGGGTGCTTGGCGAAGCTTTTTGCTGGGAAGGCTCAGGTGTCAGTCCCTGACGTCCTTCCCACATGGGCATGGGAAAGACGCCATGCTCTTGTCGGCCACATGCCGACAAAGAGATGTTGCAATCCTCTTCGGGAAATTTGCGTCTTGGTCCCACGTTCTCCGCACCTGATCTGTGCACCCCTGTGTTTGAGGGCTGTGAAGTGTCCACCAGTCACTACTCGTTTTCCCCTTCCTGGACTGTGGGAACGCACGTGGTGCAGCAGCTGAAAAAATTTCCTCCGAAATGTGGGCTAGACGTTGAAAATATCGTTACCGTGGCATTTGGTAAGGGAAACAGAAAGATGAGACGGTCAGGTTTAGGGCAGAGGATTAGAAAGGGCTTCTGTGGTGCTTGTTCTTGCCACGTATTTTGGTAGTCTCTCAAGTGTGTGAGGCCTTAAACGGGCTTGCTGAGCGTGTGGGTGGTGAATCAATTAGTTAAAGGGTGTGTGCTTATACCATTTACTCTGAAACAGGAAAGTTTAACAGGTGGGTGTAGGATGCTTTAGAGACTGTTTCAGTATTTTGGGTGGAGCATGTTTGCTAGCTATCACTAGCCCTGCCTAAATAGTAAGAAAATTGAGGGAATAACATGAAGAAAGTATTAACACATTTTAGTTTCCAGAGACCTCTATTTTCAGTGCGTTTAGTTACTGGCCAAATAGCATACTAAATATAACTTTGTGTCGACTAAGAAACAAAATAGTCCTTTTAGTGCTACACTAAAGTTGCCTAAATCTACACAGTATTGTACTGTGGCTTTGTTTCCAACAAGTGATTCTGAAAGATGCTCCAAAATAACCTTGAGTTGTTCAAAGTAGAGCTAAGATACAGTTCTAATGATTGACTTCATTTTTAATGAAGGAGCTTTTGCAGTTCCCACCTGTACCCTTATGAGATAGGGAAAACAGCTTTACATTTACAGATAAAGGAAACAGATAAAGTTTATTTTCTCAATCACCAACTGCTATTAAACTACTTCCAGTGCTATAGCCCTTCCAGGTCTCTAGTTTTCTACTGTAACTCCAGTTCTGGATGTGGACAGCTTTCTACTTGACACTTGAACATTGTTTGCTTCCATTCTGCCATCTCCTTCCTTTTGTCAAGCTAATACTTGCATCCTTAAGAGGTGCTAGCCACAGGCCTGATGGAAATGGAAGTCTGTTATTGGCTTCATCTATTCTAATACTCACAGATGGGTCTTACCTTCCATTCTAGCACATATCAAAAAGGAAAACACCATCAAAACCCATTTATTGCCTTAACAGTTGGTTCTAACTAATGGCCACTCTCCATCAGCTGTCTGGGGCTATAAATCTTACCAGGAGCAAATAGCCTTCTCTTTCTACCCAAGGGTCATTGGTAGGTGACAGACCTTTAGGCTAGTAGCCCAACACAATAATGTACTAAACCAAGGCTCTGTATTTCACACTACACTTAAGTCAGAGAATATTGTTAACATGAATGAAACAAAAGTTGGCATCAAATGAACATTAACCTCGGTTTTCATAGCATCAGTTCCAAGTCCTGGTGAACCCTATGTTTATAAAGAGCTTCAAAAAGTTTTCAGTGGCAGATTTTTTTGACGTTGATAGTTCTGAAGTTCCTGAGTACAAGTCACACACCTCCACCTTACAGATATCAACCAGCTGCCATTGATACCATTAACGACTCTTAATGAGGCTTTAAAGAAACAATAAGTGTTATTAATATGAGGCACTGAAAAATATTTATGAAATTAAGACTGGAAAATAAGAACATTTTCAACCTAGACTTAAGTTAGACTTGAAAATCAACTCTCATTCTCCCTATTACCATTATTTAGTGCTTTCTGGTTAAAATTATCCCTTAGATAACTATAATCTTAGCCATTCCTATCTCCGTATTTATTTTCTATGCTTAGTATTTGTACAAATGAAGTGAGACACTAAATCACTTGAGATAATGTGTGACTTAAAGTTAAAAGGCATTTAATATCTCAAAAACTTTTTTTCTGTGCTTTTGAGTCTGAAGTATCATCTCCCTCCCACCAACCCACCCCCTTGTCCTACTGCTCTAATTTAGAATGACCTCAAATTAAAGATTCTAATGGTATATGATCTTCCATAATTGGAACTAGAGCTGGAGAGTGCTTAGGCAATATGCAATGAATGGCTTTGCTTAGAGACATTGTTTTGTTTTACAAAGAGCTAAAATACTTCCCTAAGCATTAGCAGTCTAGCAGAACTCAGAACTAACCCTGGCTACATTGAGCAAGTTCTAATTACAATCTTAGCTCTAGATTTAAAAAGCAAAACGTTAATATTTAGGTACTTATGCTTGAAAATTATAAACTGTATGTCAAAGGCAGGCAGCTTGGCTTATTTTTTTCATCTTTTATTAAGTTTCTTGTGGCTTTTTTTAAAAAAGGTACATAGTAATGTTTCCTCTTTTATAGTCTTCATAATTTGCTTTATGCATTTCTTGAAATTTAGATTCAAATATTTCCTGGAGATACTTGTCAGCATCCACATTTTATTCAGAGGACCATTGTAGCTGAGATGGTTGGAAAAAAGTATGAGTCTACAAAGGACAAAAAATGTTCATACTATTTCTTTTGGGTTCTTTGTCTAAAAAGTTTTGTTTCAATCTGGTTCTTAAAAATTGGTCCTGTTGATGACAGGACTCAGGGACAATAAGAGGGAGATTGTCTAGAAAATGCTGAATTTGATTCCCACCAAATGTTGAGAGTAGGATACACAATGAAACAGAAGCTCACATCTATCACTGTGGTTTGAAAAGGCCTGTTACATCATGTCTCAGGTGGTAAGTACAGAACTGGATTGAGACAGCATCAGTTCTATTATTACCCTTGACTTCTCTGCTGGGCTCCCCATTTGACAACTAGACAGGTTACTTTATCCCTTTGTAGATTGGCTATTACCAAGGAGCTGCTGTATAAAGTGCCTAACACTTCAAAGTGCATGATGATGTATCTTTACTATTTACCTCCTCCATTCACCTATATTCTCTCTTCTAGTGCTCTGTGTTTTAGTAACTAAGTTTTTCTATGTTAAGGCTTGAAACATTAAAGATATTTTTTCCTTCCTTTCCATTTTAATTACTGTGGAATTATATACATTTATGACTGTTCATTTTTTTATGAACTCTCTAGAAATTTTAACAGGGAAGAGTTAGGTCTTTTCCTGCAAAGTATTAACTTATATTTTAAATTGTTCTCATTCCCCCACCCCTAATACAATTTTGGAATTATGCTTTTAATGGTTTCTTCAGGTGTGTTTGGGCTTTGAATAATGTTATCAAGACCTTAGTGATATGAGACTTATCTCTTTGTAGGTCAGAGACTAATTTATCTGCTTAATCCTATTTCAGCCACCAAAGTCCTTGGCACTGTCAAATGGTTCAACGTCAGAAATGGATATGGATTTATAAATCGGTATGTGTATCTTGACATGTTTTAAAATATGTACCTAAGTAGTAGGGTCATCAGTTAATAAGGCTTTTGCCACACTTTAATAAACTGCTTGTATAAGTCTTAAAATTTTTTAAGCACTTTAAATGTGCTTATTTATAAATAAGATGGTAGTCATTAGGCATTCTTTCTTAAAATAACCTTTCTGGAGTAGGAATAAGTAACATCATGAAATCTAGTTGTTGCATGGGGGGTAAAGGAGATAAAATTCAGAATGGAGAGGGCCTTAGTATAATTGAGATTCTATCCATAATTTCACAGATGGAGAAATGGAATCTTAGACTGGTTAAGCAACTTTGCTAAGGTCGCACAACTAATGAGTAATTGCACTGGATCTGTAACCCAGGTCACATCCACAGATCTACACATCTCCTGTGTAGAAATAGTGGTTTTTTCTTGAAAAGCCATAGTAATATTTAATCCTATAGAAATGAGAATACAACAGCACATTGCTGGGAGCACTATGAATGCTTTTAGATGACATCACCATTTTCTTTGTTGTTTTTGTTTTCTTACTTAAAAAAATCCTCTAGTGTATTCCTTGTCTGTTTGGGTGTTGGGGGTAGGGGCAAAAGGAGGTTGTTTTTGTTTGGGTGTTGGGGGTAGGGGCAAAAGGAGGTTGTTTTAAGTTTCAGTGTAAGGAGAGCTTAGTTCACAGCTGTGCCCTGTCCTTTTAACTGTCTTGCTTTGCTTTTGCTAGGAGGAAAGTCCAGGGCTCTGATTACATGCCACATGATTTAGAAAGGAGAAAAAGGAAGGAGGTGTTTCTGTATGTTGAATTCAAGCACTGTGTTAATAGAGGAAGGGAATGATGGCCACAGTGCAGGGTTACAAGTGGTTAACAAGGCATAGACATTACATATGACCCAGTTATACCACTGCTTAGAATATACCCAGAGAGAAGGAGAACTGAGGCACAAACGGAGACTTATACAGCAATGTTCATTGCAGCTTTATTCACCATCACAAGAACATGAAAACGGCCCAAATGTCCAACCACAATCAAATGGCTTGACACACTATGGTACATTCACTCAATGGAATACTACACAACACAGAAGCAATGATTTTGTAAATCACTACTTGTATTATACTGAGTAAACTAACTTGGTCCCATAAGGATAAATTCTGTGTAAAACCGTTATTAAAGAATGAGTATCAGGTTCCAAGGTGGGGAGCAGAGAGCTTAAGGGGTGAGGATGGGCGAGGGGTGGAGGATGGTTCATCAGAGACTCGCACAATTTGTTGGGGGGGGCAGTGTGTGAGGGAAATGGGAAGGCTCTGGTGTGAAAAACAATGTGTAAGAACTTTATAAATAAACCGGTATTAAAAAACAAAAGATGTGTAAAATACAGTGAACATGTATGAAACAAGGTATATGTATGCAAACTATAAAAATATGTTTTAGAAAAGGAACAAAGTTTTCTACAAGGATAGATTAGATTTTGTGTTGAATTTAAAGAATAGAGACAAATTTATTTGACTTGAGGTTGTGAAATCTCATAGAAAATTTCTCATTTTGATGCTTTCCCTTTTTCAACAGAAATGACACCAAAGAAGATGTATTTGTGCATCAGGTAAGAGGAATAATCACTGTTATTTTTGTCATGTGGAAAAAAAACCCTTCCTTTGTCCTTTTACCAGAATGAAGGCCTGTAAATGATCACCCCGCTCTAAACTCTTTTTGGTGTGTGTGATTTTTATTTTGGGAACATAGCTCAATTCCACGTTTTAGGGTTGGCATCTCTCCCATCACACTAACTGCTTTCAAATGAAGTTTATTTTTGCAGTCAGTGAAGTAATACATAGAGTACATTCTAATATTTAAAGCCTTTAACAGAAGCTTTCTGTGTCCACCTTAGCATCCAGTTCTTTTGACTTTGTGGTCCATCCTTAGTGTTTGGCTGGAAACTCTGTGGTTTTTGCCTGGGTGGTTATTGGTCATTGTTATTTTTGTTAGCTGCCTTTGAGTCAGCCTTTAGCTCATGACAGCAGGCCCTGCACCATCTCCATGGTCATTTGGAGACAGGACCATGTCATCCATAGAGTTCTCCTTGATTGATTTTTATTTTTAGGGGTAGAGTGGGTGGGTGTTTGCTTTTATTCTAATTCATCTTAGTCCAGAAATTCCATGTTCAGTATTGTAACATTTAGAAGCTTGCACTGGCCGACAGGTAATGCTTGTACATGCGGTGCATAAGCTAGAAATGAGACTTGAATCTTACAAAGAAGGTAAGAATTTTACCACTGAACTTTCATCACCCTTGAATGTTGGCTAAATCTTCTCTATTACAAGCTTTATGATAAGCTCATGGTTAAGGAGTACATACCCAAGATACGCAAAAGTGCAAATTTGGAAGATAATCCTCCTGTTAAAATGAGGCAGCCTTAGTATAGATCTTGTACAGAAGACTCCATTCCCTTAGATCTGAAGGAAATAAAGGATGAATGAGATATGGAAACTATAGGTTTCTCTGCTTTAGTTACCTTATTCTTTGTTTACATTGTTTAATTAGCCTAGGCTGATGTTTATTCTGTTACATATCCTGGGCTGGGTTAAGGAGATATGGTGACTATATGTGAATATGTGAAGGGTGACCTTTCACACACACCAGTTCCTGTGTAGAAGAAACACAGGGCAATCTTAAAGTTTTATAGTCTAGGAAACCATATGGGGCATTTGTATTCTGTGCTGTAGGAGAGTCAACTACGACTCACAGCAACTCTTATGAACAGATCTGAATCTTGCCCTATCGTGCACCATCTTTCTCTGCATTGCTCAAGGACATTGTTACGTTCACTGTCAATTTTTAGAGTCTTCCTAAAAGAGAATCGACTCTGTGGAAACCCAGTTTTATCCTTTGTATTTAGTAAATATCCTTTCTATTTTATATTTGTCAAATGATCTGAAATGTGTGTGGTGTTCTCAGCATGTCACAATGGAAGACAGTGCTTTCATTGACACGGCCCCATCAAGCATCTGGTTCCCTAATGTTTTTGTGTCCTGTTTTCTATGTGTCTTGAGATGGTGACATCTAAGCTTGGATTCTGTCATATAGTTTCCATTGTTTACATTTCTGCTTGACTGGGCATATTTCAGTTGTACTGAATTTGAATAGTTTCTTTTCTCCAGATAGTGGCATTTAAAAAGTCATAGCATATTGAAAAAAGTGTTGGTTCTGATACTTAGAGGTAAAGAAAATATTTTTTGAGGGATATCTCTGATTTGGAGACTGCTAGAGTAAAGGACCTCCAGAGTGTCTGTTCTGGTGGCCACCTCTGTTAGTTGTGAGTATGACCTGATTCCAGCCCCATGAAGTTGTATGGTGAGTCATTCCAGTGTGTTGAGGCCTGCCCAGTTGAACAGGAAACAGAAGGAGCTGGCAGGGAGGGGCTGTTTTTGGAATGGCTGAATGTTGGTGCTGCGTGCGCACATATCCTGTCCTGAACTGCCTTTTTTCATCTGTGGGTGAGGTCTCTACCCTATTGGTTCATTTTTTTTCCCCACTCTCTCCCTCCTACTCAGAGAAGGGGAAGGGCTAGATTACACATGCTTAATCGCCTTATAAAATAAGGTTGACCTAGTTCCTCATAAACTGAGATCCCCTTTAACTATTTAGAGATAGCAGTCAAAGAAATGAAAATTTATTGCAGAAATTATTCTCTTGCTGGCATTGATGGGAAGGGATATTAAAAAAAGTATCATTAGTAGATATTTATAGGGTTGTGTTTTTTTTTCCAGATTAACTGTCATTTTTAACCTTTAAATGTATTACTGAGAAACATGATGAGTTAACATAAATTGCATTGTGAAAAAAATACTTTATAAATTTTATACATAGTACAGTGATGAATTTCTCCCTGACACAGTAGTTCCTAGGAAGCCCTGGTGATGCTGTGGGTAACCATTTGTCTAACTGAAATGTTGATGTTTCAAACCTGCTCGTTGCCTCTAGGGGAAAAGACTTGGTGTGAACTGTTACAGTGTGCTTCTGTAAGGACCGTAAAGTCTTAGCAGCTCTGGGGTATCACTGCTCTGTCTTATAGGACCTCTATGAGTCAGAATCACCTTGAGGGTACACAGAAGTGACAATGGTGATAAATTTTGAAGCATTGGATAAATCATTTAACTGTCCACTTCATGTTTTATCATTAAAAAAAAAAAATGAGAGGCAAAGGAAAAATTATCAGTGTTATGATTCCTGAAGTTATTTTGTATACTCGTAACAAGTAGTTATACCATTGACATTCTTATGTTTTCATCACATTCCCCATACACATCACCTAATATCTTGTGTGGTTAGCCGTTTCTCTACAGAAGCCTCTGTGCCTAACATGTTTGTGTGCGATGTCACCCCACCCCTGCCTATGAATCTGCCTTCTGAATCTCAAGCTTAATGGTTTGAAGTAGCATATATGTTCAGTATCTTGATTAGGTAATCAGTTATAAAGAACTGTAATTACATACTTTGTATATTCTACCTACCAAGGTGAATTTTAAGGAATAGTATGAATCAAGAAAGTAATGTGAAATAAAGGGTTTGGTTTTGTTACTTGAGGTTCATATTTATCAATAAAAGGCTTAAAAGCTTCTTCAAGTCACTTAGTAAACTTAAACAGTAAAATGTGTGGCTGTTAGTTAGTAACATACTTCACTTAAAATTTTCTTTACTCCTTGACAGACAGCCATCAAGAAGAACAATCCACGGAAATACCTGCGCAGTGTAGGAGATGGAGAAACTGTAGAGTTTGATGTTGTTGAAGGAGAGAAGGTGAGAGTGAAGCATGGTTTCTCAGCCCCTTATAAATTATTAAAAATTATTTTGGATTTTTATCTAAGAGTGGTTTTTTTCCCTGCAAAAATATTTTAGGTTCTTGGATGTCATAAAAATACTCTTCTGACATTTTCATGTCACTTAAAAATTAAACTTAAGTGAGAAGAAAATCTGTAACTTCAAAAATTTTAAAACATATGTTGTGTTACCAAATATATATTCTAATATAGCGGGAAACATTATTAAAAATGGATTTCGGGCAAAAGATCTGTTAATACGTTTTGGTTTTCCCCAGTTCTGGTTAAAATTGTCAGTATGTACAAATCCTATATAGTTAAAAAAAAACCAACAAAAAAACACCAACCAAAAACTGAGTCTTTTTAAATGTAAGAGTTATATTTTTTTCATTTGCTTAGATTTGGGGAAGCCTAATGCATAGTGATAGACTACATAATAATCCTCCCCTCATCAATTCCACCCAGATATCTTATCAGATGGATCATCTGAAGCCTGCCTATGGAAATATGGTTGTGCTATTGTGTTTAATCTTAAAACATGAGTATTCTTTAGGAGGCCCTAGCTTGCATTTGCTATTTGTATACATAGAATACCCTCTCACTCACATTCTACCATATTGCATATATTCTTTTTTTTTTCATATTGCATATATTCTTAAACTGTTCTTATTTAAGAAAGACATTTACTTTATTTGTTTGAATGGCACCTTTTACCATTGTGGTCCTATGTATGTCTCAAGAATCTGAGTTCTAAATCACCCTAAAAGAAATGGCTTGCTTGTTGTGATTTTTCTGATGCCCCACCTCAATCTGACACTTTTATTTTACCTGATTTTTATCTCTGAGTGTGTTTGGAACTTGAAGTTTTACAAATTGACTTAAAATAGAAATTGCCCTCTTGAATCTTACCTTATTTTAAAAAATGTATTCTGAAACAGTATCTATTTGTCCATGTAAGAATTAGAACTATATATCTGTTGCAAGACCTTAGTTGCCATGAGTCACTTTTGACTCCTACCAACTTTTAGGAAGGACTAAAAAGTAACTAGATGTACTAGAAACCCTTTGTGTTACTAAAGCAAACACTTAATTTTCATGTTGCTGCCAAGATGAGAAAAGTTTGGCTCTCAGTACTGTGCAAAACTACAGGGACCTGTGAGTAATGACTTTCTTGGTACCTCTTTGATATAGGTTTCAACTTTTTCTGAGAAGACACAGATTTAATTAAGATACATGTTCTCCCTGGCTCAGCAATGTTTCTGCTTTTACAGTTACATTCTCTAGATTATACTCTTTACAGAGTTACATACAACTCTTAAATTTATCTAATCACACAAGAAGGCAAAGCTTGAGCTGAATAAACAAACTGGAAGCTGAGTACATTTAAATTAGAATTTTAAGCACTTTGCTTTTAAACTCTGTGTGCTTTGGAGGTCATGGCAAGAGTTCTTTTGTATGTCCTCCTTGTCTTACACTCAGTTTAATAAGACTTCTGATTTGTTATTTTCTTTTTAAATTTTTTTTTTTTTAATTCTTGGTTGTTCTTTCTCAGGGTGCAGAAGCAGCCAATGTGACTGGTCCAGATGGAGTTCCTGTAGAAGGGAGCCGGTATGCTGCTGACCGCCGCCGTTACAGACGGGGCTACTATGGCAGACGCCGCGGACCTCCTCGCAATGTATGTTGTCACAGTGATTGACAGTTTTCTGCTTCCAGAATTAAACTCACTTGAAGCTGATAAAAATTTTACTATTTAAGGGGAAATTTTCAGTGCTCTGAGTTTATACATAGCCACTGGTCTTTCTACTTTGGAACTTTGCCTTTCAAAAGTTTTATCACTCAAAATGTGTATGGCTACAAGTAAGACATTTAATTACTTGTAACAAGAAGGTTTAATGAAGATCAGCTGTGCCAGGGTAGTCAAAAAGACTCTTTGCCTGGCACTTTTATCTGGCCGGAATCTAGTCATGTGGTAGTCACTGGCAGAGGCGAATGGAATTTCTGTGATTGGCTGAAACTTATCATTCATCCCCTGGGGCTGGCACCATTGACCTCTATGAAAACCAGTGTTTCTTTGAAAAGGAAGAAAATGGAATCACTCTTGGGGAGGCGGTAGTCAGAGCTGACCATTAAAGTATTAAATAATTCATCTTGATTAAACAGCTATTTTACTTAACATGAATTAGCACCCTTGCTCTTTGGAAGGAAAGAAGCAGTACATCTCTGGAATTACTTGTTCTGAATCTAGGTGAAAAGATCTGTAAATAAGACTCACTGGTTTGTCCGTGTTGTTGTGTATCATTAAGTTGAAACCAACCCATAGCTGACCCTCCAGAGTGTTTTCAGAGCCAGTTAATTGAACAAGAGAAGATGGCCTGGCTTTCTCCTGCAGAGCAGCTGGTGGATTCAAATCACATGACTTAAGGATTACAGCACAGCTTCTTACAAGTAGGCCACCAGGCCACCAGAGCTCGCTGGGTTGTCCCATGGTACCCAAAATGATAACAAATCCCTCTCAGATTTGAATCACATATTGCTATTTGTGGAATTAGTGTCTGGTGTCATTGGTATTGGAGAATAAGACAATACTTGGTGATCACAGATTTGAAAAATATCTCACTAGAAAAAATATGTGCACATTGACTTGGCTATATATTTTGATAGTCATGTTTTTCTGCTAATTTTTCTTTATTTTGTTACCTTTATACCTTGGCCCACATTGCTTTTTAATAGATTCTTCAAGCTAATTCGCTTGCCCTGCTTCCATCATTTTCTTACCCTAGTTTTGCCTGAGCCATTTTGATTCCAGAAAAGAATCTTGGTGGCACAGTGTTTCAGCACTCAACTGCTAATCAAGAGATGTGCAGTTTGAACCCACCAACCATTCTATAGGGGAAAAGACTTGGCAATCTACTACTACAAAGATTTCAGCTTATAAAACCTCATGGAGCAGTTCTACTCTGTCCAGTAGGATTGTTATGAGTTGGAATTGACACAGTAACAACAATTTTGGCTTTTGGGTTTTGTTTTTTTTTTACTATAAGTTATTGAGGGTAGAAGTAGGCATGAACAACCATATTGTAGCATTAACTATTTCAAGTTCATTAGGTTGACAGCACACTGGCTGTGGTGTGTTTTGTTTTGCTTTTTTTTTGGATTCTAGGTTAAGGCAGAAGTGAAAAATGGGGAAAAACTTTAGTGAAAATTTTCCCTTTAAAGTCTCCTTTTCCCCTCTTAAAGACCTGGAAATTCTAAAGTTAGATTTGTAAAAGTTAGAAATAAACCTGCCATTAACCAGAAATTACATTTAAAATAATCTTTTAAGTCTTTGTGGTTTGTCTTTAAAGAGCATGTAATGTACTCAAAGGGATGGTAGTATATTATTATTGGTACTTACTATTTTCTAAAACTCATAGAAAAGCTTAAGGAAAAAATTTATACACTGAATATTTTAGTGAATGTTACTTATACAAAATGTCTTTACTTAATTGAGGGCCATAACTCAATAATAGAGGGTATATTGAAGAGTGAAATGATTTGACTATATAAACATGCTGCAATTTGTTTTGTCCTCAATGAGTGGTAAATATTAGTAGACACACTTGACAGAGCTGAATATTCTAAACCCTGTACATGTACTTGGGTAGTTAATAAGCTGTTATTGTTACCAGTTCGAATAGATGAGTACTAAATTTATAATAGATGGGATTGCTCTTGCTTTTCTGCTTCTTGGTATTTTGTCTGCATAGATCTGTTGACTTTGATCTTAATGTAGTTTATCCCAGGTAATCAGTCCCATGATCATCTGGGTTAAATGCATTTTGGTTAATAAAGAGGATTATTCCTTTTGGGAAAGGTTTTTTGGTGGGGTCCCCCCCCCCTTTGGTGATAGTCATCTTAATTGGTATTCTTTGGTTCTTCTCTTGCTGAAACTTCTTCTGAATCTCTGTTTCTTTGCTTCGCTAGTACGCTGGGGAGGAGGAGGAGGAAGGGAGCGGCAGCAGTGAAGGATTTGACCCCCCTGCCACTGACGGGCAGTTCTTTGGGGCCCGAAGTCAGCTGCGCCGTCCCCAGTATCGCCCTCAGTACCGGCAGCGGCGGTTCCCGCCTTACCACGTGGGACAGACCTTTGACCGTCGCTCTCGGGTCTTTCCCCAGCCCAACAGAATGCAGGTAAAATTGCACCTGAGACTTCTCTTCAGCAGTCCTCACCCCTCGTCCTTCCTCTGCCTCCTCTTCCTCCTCCTCCTCCACCACCAGCTGCTGGAAATAAAGCCTTGCTTGTGGCTTCCCGAGGCTGCAAAGTTGAGGCAAGGCTTTTAGTCTCCTTTTTTCAGAGAAATCAAATCATTCCACTAACATATTTCTAAACGATCTAACCACATGAGTCAGGCCAACAGGAGTGGTCAGTTAGACTAACATCCTAGTTTGTGAAAGAATGGAAATTATAAAGTGAGGAGATAAAATTTTGTTAGACTCTGAAGTCAGATATGCCTGGATTTGAATCCTGTTTCTGCCGCTTATTTCTGTGAGATCTTGGGAAAACCAAACTTTAGTATTTGTCCATACATTAAATGGTTATAACAGTATCTGCACCATAGTATGTATATGTATATGTATGTATGTGTGTGTGTGTATATATATATATATATATATATATA
>NW_006399817.1:2508031-2525823 GCF_000299155.1 Elephantulus edwardii | reverse complement strand
ACATACATAGTCCTATAATATAGACACCATAAAGGATTTAGTTCCATTAAAATGATGTTGTTTGTCATTGAGGAAAAATTTGTATAGAACAGATTGTAGGTTGTGATACAGTTTTCTTGTTTTACTGCAACATATTAAAACTAAGGCTAGGTCATCATTTTTCTTACCAGTGGTTATGACCTTTCTTCCTTAGGGTAGGTACCTCATTGGTTTTTGTTTTGTTTTTGTTTGGTTTTTTTTATCACTCAGTGTTTTGACTGAACATTATGTTCAGTTCTGTACTTTGCTACCCTGTTATCCCATCATGCATGACTATGTCCTTTTTACATTACTCTTGTTTCTCCCTCTCTCTCTTCCAACAGCTGCCCCCTGACAAATGTGCTAAAAATAACAGTGGCCGTACATATACTAAGGGGTTGGGTGCATGAGGCATAGTAGATTTCTTTAGGGCAACACTGTTCTCCTAGGAAATGAGGACATGAAGAGTCAGTGGAATGGTAATGCATAACTATTTTTAGTGCATTAATAGTAATCCTGAAGTAATCGTTCTGGGTATTGCACGAGCATACACATAAATAGCATATTTGTTAAGAGCATGTTCATATCTTCAGTCTATACCTTTTTAAATAAAGGTATGTTCTATGTTAGGAATAGAGACTATTAGAGTAAATAATTTGTAGACATGAATTGAAAACTAATTCTGAAAATGTTTATTTTTGTAGTTTTTATGCAGTGGCTTCTTGCCCATTTATTATCTGAAAGCAAAGCTACTGACTCAATAGTTTGTGCTTAGACTCTCAGTGCAGTAGTCCTTTTGAGTGTCCAGTGACTTAAGAAGTCTGTTTGAGCAAATCAATAGCATTATGTAAAGACCTTACTTTATTCCATATTTCTACACTTCTGTACAATTAATGACTAAAAAGGATAGGCAGATGTGGGAAGAGTGGAGAAATTACTGAGTTCAAATACAGTCGTATTTGTTACATTTTCTAGTATATACAACACTGTTGTTGATCTTAATGGACAAATTGGGAAAGTGATAATATACAGGTGAATAGTATTAAACTAATGCACCAAGAATATATTGTAGCTTATTTAAATACTACATGAAAACCAAAACTGTCTAAAAAAAAATCTGTAGCTCATCTGTCTATGATTTCGTCATTGTTCTAAGTCAAGCCTGGGATATTTATGTCTTACTGATTTTGTATTCATTTTTCCTGAATAAATCTCTTAGCTACTTTAAAAAAAAACAAAGAAAACCATAATGTAGCATGATTGATTAGTTGACCATATGATTTCCTTTTTTTAAAAATAAAAAATAACTACTACAAATTTAAAAGCTAAGTAGAGTTATTTCTGAGTTGCTGTCAACTGCTTGTCGCCTTTGAGGAAGTTTATATGATTAGTGGAAGGAGAGTATCATTGTTCAGCTGTTGTCCTGTAGTAGAGTTTAAACTCAAGTAGTCAGTCCTTATGTAACTTTTGTAAAGCTCTATATTTGTATGTTAAAGAAGGAAATATTTAAGTCTTTAAAAACTAAATGGCGTATGTCAATGAAGGAAAGTGTGGAGAGAAATGTCTGTATAATAATAAAGTAAAACTAAATGGCTTAAGATAGGAGAAAGTAGTGGAGCTTTATTTAGATTTGACTAATTAACAGCATCCTACATTCTTCTTGGTTAGTTAGCTACTAGCTAACATCCATTAGCCTGTACACTTATCAAGACTTTTTGTAGGAATCGCAATGCCTGAGGTAGGAGCAGGATAGTTTGTTTAAGGAACAATAAGGTAGGCTAATGTCGTTAGGATGTAGTGAACTAAGGGGAGAAGGGAGAGAGATGAGATTAGAATCAGAAGGAAAGAATTTTGAAGCTCTATCTGACATACTTTGGGCATGTGGCAAGGAGGGACATCATGCTTGGGAGGATAGAGGGACATCATGCTTGGGAGGATGGAGGGACAGTGCAAGGAAGGAAGTGATAGGAGTAGATATCAGATGATGAAATTGGCTCAGGTTTGAGAGAGGTATAAACTATACTTGTAATGTTACCTGTGTAACACCTAATAAGGAAGACTAAGTAAAGATTGAGTTTGAGGGAGCGAAGAAGAAAGCACTTGGAGGTGTTTTTGTGCCATAGGGAAATTACTTGGCATAGTCTGCAGGGAGTTTGTTGCATTGCAACCAAAAGGTGGCACCTCTCAGGCACTTTATTCACCAGGGAATTTGAATGAAAGCCTTTGGAGAGTCTGCTGCGAGTCAGTTCTGACTCAAAGGCAATGGGTTTGAGGGAGTTTTTTCAAATTAAGTAAACAGAGAGAAAGAGAAAAGTGTCTGGAAAGATGAAAAGTTTAGTTGTAAAATAGTATGTGACAAAGTCCTTAAGGTTCATTAAGTGATATTTAAGACCAAATTGAAGTGTGGGAGCATATCAGTCAGGTTTCTGGAAGGGGAATGAGTGGCAAAGAGGAAGGGTAAGGAAAAGAAAGGTTGGGAAAGGGCCTGATAATGGAGAAATGGATCTAATTGGTGTAATTTTGGTGTCAGGGGGAAAAAAAATGTAAAGGCATGGTTGAAATTAAAGTGTGAGTGGAAAACCAATCCTAGAACTAAGCTTTGGGGACATCAACACAGACATTACTAGATTCTCATCATCTTCCTGATCTTGAAAGGAGAATAAGAAAGAACAGGGAGAGTGTGTTTCAGGAAGAAAATTTTGTTGGTAAGCGGAGGGAGCCTGGCTATGAATTGAGTATTTGATCTGTGGGTATGGTGAGGACAAAAGTCTAATTAGAATGAATTCATGAAAACAAAGGTAGATTTAGTGTGTTTCTTCGGTAGTGGTGGTGAATAGTGGCCATTTTTTTTTCCTTCCTCCTAGAGAAACAATAGTTGGAGAAGGATATATTTAAGCCAGGGATTTTGATTTGTTTAGATTTTTCCAACTCGAGAATTCCCTTAACTCTTATATGCCCTTTCTCTTGCCAACAACTTAGTTCCAAAACCATTAGGGGAGGCACATCAAAGTAGACATGTGTGCAGGGGAAGGAATGGTGAAGAAATTGAAAATTCATTGCATATAGATCTTGGACAGTGACAGTGAAGTTTCTTAGTATTGTAGAGGGAGAGTACAAAACTTGGAATAACTCCTGTAAGCCTGTATAGGTGGATTAGAATTAAACTGTTGATGAGTGCTTATAGTTCTTTGTGTTATATCTATTTTGTAACATATATATACACACACACATAAATGCATGTATGTATATATTTGTATATTGAGTGCATTTATTTGTAATATATGGTTGCTAATTGCCTACGAGTTGAGCACGACTCACATGTATCAAAGTTCATAGTTTCCAGAGGCATGTCATTTAGGAAGTGGTTGCCACTCCTGCTTCCAAATTTGTAGTATACACAGTATAAACATATATACTGAAACCGCATTGAGAGTCTTTAGGGGGTGCACGCACATACCTGTAATTTATAGCCTATAGACATATATGAATATTCCTGAGTTCTGGTTACTCTGAGAACTTGAAAGCAATGGTGTGCTAGCATTGAGCACAATTGTAGGCTGCTACTGCTGCCGTTAGCGGTCATCAAGTAAATTCCAACTCATAATGAACCTGTGTAGAACTGTCCATAAGGTTTTCAAGGCTGTGACTGATGGTCAGTTCTTTTTTTTTTTAGTGGTGCTTCTGGGTGGATTTGAACTCCCAAACTTTCAGCTAGTAATTGAGCACTTAACTATTTGTGTTCCGCCTTTGGTTTCTGTATCTCATTCTTTAATGAAAAGAATATCATGTGGAAAAAAGACTGACTTTAGCACCAGGATAGAATACAATATGAGCCTGGAACATCTTGTTGTGCCAGAAAGCAAGGAAGTACTCAAAGAATGTTGGAGACGGGTCAAAAGGGCATAGTGCCAGCTTGCAAGGTTTCCTTTGCTCAGTAATGATAGTAACAGATTATAACCCATCGAATAAAACAGAAAACCATGCATCCATACAGATATAAATGAATATGCTAAAAATACCTTGAGGAGTGAGGATATATTTACATACTTCGAAATTATTTCTTCACAAAGTTGTTTGTTGTTATCTGCCTCCCTTTACCCTCTGGCAGGTTTTCAGAGGTTTTCCTGGTAGCCTACTGGCCAGAAGCTGTGTTTCAATTCCAGGGGTCTTTGGTTTCAGGCCACTAAGTCACTGCGGGAGAAGGATGGGCAATCTCCTCATATGCTATTAACTGCCTCTGAAAAACTGCTGACAAATCAGCTCTAGGTCAGTTCCAACTCTGATATACAATAATCACCACCAACCATTTAGAATTGACTGATAGTTGACCCTACAGTAGGTTTTCAAAGGCAATATAATCACATGAGATTTCCCATCTTTCTCCCATGGAGCAGCTGGTAGACTTGAACTGTGTCATCAGAGCTCACTTCCTCACAAAGTATTTAATGATTCATTAAATGCAAAGAAAAGTAAACTTATAGAGGAGATGTTACCCTACTACTAATTCAAAAGAACATTGTCAGTAATTATAGGAAAAAAGAAAACCTGGCAGGTTGTTGTGAAAAGAATGTAGTACCTCTTTTGTTGAAGTTTTTCTGCCAAAGATGTGTAATCTGAATCTAATCCTGAGAAAATAGCCAACAAATCCAAAGTGAAGGCTATTTTATAAATTAACTGGCCTGTTATCTCTAACAGTGTCAGTGCTATGAAAGGCAAGTTAAGTTGGAGGTGCTGTTAGAAAATGAACAAAGGCATGGTAGCTAATTCAGTGGATGATTCCAAACCAAATCTTTGCTGTGCAGGGCTTTATTGAGACAGCTGACCAAATTTGAGTGGATTTGAGGATTAAATGCTATACTTTGAACTTGCTGTAAGGTTTTGATTATTTGACATTTGAAAATGGTTATTTTTCAACATGTTTAAATGCCTAGAGGGAAAAGCATGAAGTGAGGATAAATACTGGTCAAGACGAGTGAACAATAATACTGCAGCTCTGAGTGGGAGGATGGACCACTCAGCTGGTGTAATAGTAGAGAGGAGAAGATTGATTCAAAGGCTGAAAGGCTGAATGATTTAACAGGGTGAAGATGGAGATACTCTTTTTTTAAAAAAAAAATACTGGTCAAAGTAAGTAAGGCAAAAAGATTGTTATAGGATCCTTTCTTATCATCCACAGAGGTTATTGATTACTCTTAAACCTGAACCTGCCTGGTTTTGTAATGAAATATTGTACTGGCAGGTGTTTGTTAGGTGATAATACTGAATGCATATTCAGTATTGGTTTACATACAGAGTTCATAAATTTCATATATATTTTTCACACTGGGCCTTTCCCCTTTCCTTTACAAATCTCTTCCTCCATCTGTCAAATTGTGGGACCCTATGTTTAAGCCTCCCCACTTTCTTGGATCCTCATACACACTCTACAATAATGGTCTTACATAGTATTTGTCTTTATGAGACTGAGTTAGTTCACTTAGCATAATTCTCTCCAGTCCCTCCCATGTTAAGTAGTAATTTACAAAATCATTGCTTCTGCGTGCTGCATAATATTCCATTGTGTGAATGTACCATAATTTCTCAATTTGATATCTTCTATTTCCTTAATGAAACAGTAAAGCCAGTAAACAGTTACGAAGAAGAGGAAGAGATGTCAGTCTTGAGAAAGGAAAAGGTTGAGTAGTGACTAATTGTAACAAAATTCAGAGATCATTGATGGATGTTTTGTTTGTATTTAGCTGTTTGTTCTTAATTTGGAGGTTCAACAACAAATCTTATTTTTCCAGCTTAAAGTAGGCTTGCTTTCAAGGAAGTCTTGTGTATTTTTGAAAAATGTTACGTTTGAATCATTAATACAAGGAGACAACAGGAGGAACTCAGAAATGAATGTTTGATTAAGCTTCATAGCTGTGGGCAGGAGGATCTTTGAATCTAGAAGCACTTGATGGTAGGTTGGGGATGACAATGGTTTGTAGTATTAGAAAGTTTAAGTTTAAAAATATCTCATTGCTAAAATATAGTTTGTCATCTTTCCCTTTTGTATAGAAAGAGGCTTTTAATAATGGAAAATTTTCCAATTGTTAAATATTGCAATAAAATTAAGTAAGGCAAAAAGATTGTTATAGGATCCTTTCTTATCATCCACAGAGGTTATTGATTACTCTTAAACCTGAACCTGCCTGGTTTTGTAATGAAATATTGTACTGGCAGGTGTTTGTTAGGTGATAATACTGAATGCATATTCAGTCCTCTGTGACTCTTGGACCTTGTAGTATGACACGCATTTTCAGCTCTCTGCTATCTTCTAGGCTGGTGAGATTGGAGAAATGAAGGATGGAGTCCCAGAGGGAGCCCAACTTCAGGGACCAGTTCATAGAAACCCAACTTACCGCCCAAGATACCGTAGGTATGTAACATATTCCATTAGCTAAGGACCACTTGGAGCTCTGATACAGTCCGTACCTGCTGCGTTGTGTGTCTTGGCTGCAAGAAGGCTTGACTTACGCAGTTTGAATTGACTGGGTAAAAAAAGATGGCGAAGTCCTCCAGTGAATGGCCTCAGAATCCTGATGGAGGGTGATTGAGTCAGAATTGATTTAATGTTAGTTAACTAATTGGAGGACCAATTAGTTAAAGGGTCTGTGAGTGAAAATAAATGTAAGAATATTGTGGGTCTGTTTTATGAATTTAATTTGTAATTACAAGATGTGACTGCATTTCCTCCATGTCAAGAGTGTTCTGTGATTTCCCTCAGCTTAACAACTAGGATTTTTAGTTCTCTTCCAAAGGGCTAATTTTATTGTACAACTTTGATGTGATAAGAATTAAGCCTTAACACTTTCAAATTGAATGACATACATGGAGCTTAATTGTTGGGGAATCCAAAAGTAGTTGGACAAATTGAGGAAGAGCTGAGTGCTAAGAGTATTTGATATCAGATATTCTGATAATTGAGGCACCCTAATGTAAGTAAATCAACTAAATTACCTAAGTTTAAATTTCTTCTCTATAATTTAATGTATGTCCACGGGAAAGGTTGTAGACGTTTAGCCTTAGTTGCCGAACTTACAAAATGGATAATGAATATTAAGACATTGCATACAATTGTTGTAGCTTTAAATGGTGATGGGCATCTAAGATAAATTAGTGTAGTGCCTGATCTAAAAGCCCTTAGTAGATACTGTTGTTAGATGCCATCATGCTAAATATGACTCATGGTAACCCAATGAACAGACCTGAACACTGTCCTATCTTGTGCCATCCTTAGTGTCTCTGATACATTTAAGTCCATTGACTGTCCCTCTCCTTGAAGGTCACCCTCTATGTCTCTTGCAAAGTAGTAGCCCCTCCTAACAATATGTTCACAGTATGTGAGACAGAGCTTCACTATTCTTGCCTCAGAGGAGTAATCACTGCACTTTGTCCAAGACATATCTATTCTTTTGGCTGTTATTATTATTAATGGTGGTTTGCAGCTGTTTCTCCTCATTTTTTAGTGACTTCCTATCTGGGATGTACTTCTAGTAATATAACTACCTATGTTTCTCTACTGTTTATAGGGTTTTTGAAGGCCTGTTCAAAAGTGGATGGTCAGTCATGCTTCCCACAATAGATATTAGTTATTGTCATTACTAATGATAGTAATACCAGTAAAAAAGTTATCTTACTGCATAAATTCCCTATAAAGACTGAAAATTGAGCAAAGATTCCCTAAGATTTTTACTACACTTTTATGCTTCTTTGTCTTTTATCTTTGAGTAGAACACTTTTCCTTGATTAATGTTTTTATTATCTTGACATTTGTCAATAGTTTGTTGAAAGGAGTGTATAATATGTTGATTAAAAAGTTCCATAGGCATCCACTTCTTTTTCGCATAATAGTGCCATTTTAGACTTAATCTCTCTAGTGACTGATTGCTAAGAACTTATTTTGTAGAACTGTTTCTAAAAGAATATTTCTTAGAATTGTTTGAGGCAGAAAAGAACAGCACTCTGTGTCCTCCTAGGCCTGTCAGTCTGTCTGTGCGATCTTAGGAAACTTGATAAATTGCATCTGGACTTTGTTGACTTTAAAAAGCAGTTACTTATGTTTTGGGGGTTTATTTTATATTGGTTTGCATGTAAAATTCATATGCTTTGTATTTCACACTAGCCTTCATTCACATTGTGTTTTAAACCATCATTCCCATTCATTGAATTTTATAAAATTAGTCACTATTAGACTGTGCCTACCATCAAATATTTGCCCTCTGTCAATCTCTTGGTCTCCTCTTTATAAACCTAACTTACAAAATTGTTATTGATTAAATTACTTAACATAGACCTGATACTTAGTAGAAAGTATTTTCCTTCTGTGTTTCCTCCCTTTAGTTCCCACTGAGTTTGTCACAGAGAGCAGATAGACTTTTTTTTTTTTTTTCATTTTCCTCCCTTATCTTTATATATTAAAGTGTCTTATAGGAACATAGTACGTCTGCAACATGTGTTTGTTTACTGCAAATACTTATTCAAATGAAGGGGGAAATGAAGTGGTTCTTCACTAACCACTCTGTTGGCCTGTGAAAAATTGCACCAATAAGGTTTGATCCTTGTGCTTGAACAGTAAGTAGACTATTCTGTATTTGATTACCTCTTTGTGGTTGCACTTGTTCTCCTGTTTTGTGTTCTGTGATGTAGGGGACCTCCTCGCCCACGACCTCCCCCAGCTGTCGGAGAGGCTGAAGATAAAGAAAATCAACAAGCAGCCAGTGGTCCAAACCAACCAGCTGCTCGCCGTGGATACAGGCGTCCATACAACTTCCGCCGCCGTCCCCGTCCTCCTAATACTCCTGCACAAGATGGCAAAGAGGTAAGGCTGCGAGTCTTAGTGTAAGTGGAATGCCACATCCTTCTTCCACAAAGCGTCAGGTAGATTAGAACCTCTAAACCTACTAGTTAGCAGCTGAGCACTTAACCATGGTGCTGCCAGTTCTTCTAAACATAGGTAATATGCCAGATCATCCCCATATTGCCAAACCTTAGTAGTCTTGAATAATTCTAAAATAGAGTAAGTTGATAGTTTCAGAGGAAAAGCTTAAGATCAACATTTTCATTCATGCATCATTCCCTGGGTAGAACACATACCAAATAATTGAATTTAGCTGGACTGTTGAGGACTGAGCTGAAACTTTCAGTATTTAGGTAATTGTGTTTATAGAGGGATAACCTGCCTCTAAGCATGTGTTGAAAGTGATTGAACATAGACATTTTCATTAATAGGCAATGTATTATTTCATTACCATTTGTAAAGTGTTCTTACATGACATGAGTTTTCACTCAGACGTGAGAGAGTAGTTACAATTTTACATCATAATTTGCTTTCACAGGTAGTAGTAGTACAGTTCAAGCTTTTGAGACCTTTTCATCCTGTACTTCCCATCACTCTGAAAGAATTAATTTCAGGTTTGTGATTTTGTTTTGAATTGTAGACCAAAGCAGGTGAAGCACCAACTGAGAACCCTGCTCCAGCCACTGAGCAGAGCAGTGCTGAGTAACACCTGGCTCCCAGGCACCTTCACCATCTGCAGGTTTGCGCTCAAATTTTAAATATTACTGATTTCAAGCAATAGTACTTTCTGTGGTTCAGATGTGTAAACTAGTCTTTTCTTTGGGGGCGGGGGAATAAAAGCATTTAGACTTAGTTATTGTGGTGGTATTAATGTTAGGTGCCATGGAGTCAAGTACAACCCATAGTAACCCTATGAACAACAGATCTGAACCCTGGCCTATCCTGTCCCATCCTCACACTTCCTCACACTTCCTGACACATTAGAGCCCATTGAGATAGTCAGTGTGTCACTTCATCTGGTTGAGGGTCTTTGCTCCTTCTCTGACCCTTTGCCTTTCCAAGCATGATGTCCTTCTCCAAGGAACAGCCTCTCTTAGCAACATGCCTGAAGTATGTAAAGTGAAGCTTTATCACCTTTGCCTCCTGGGAACACTCTGGCTGCACTTTGTTTGAGACATACTTGTTTATTCTTTTGGCAGGCCATGGAATGGATGGATGTTCAATACTCTTCTCCAAAAACACAACTCATAGGTGTCAGTTCTTCTGTCATCCTTATTTATATTGTTCATCTCTCAAATTCATAGCAAGTGTTTAAAAATACCTGAATCAAACACACCGAAGTCCTCAAACTGACATCATTGCTTAAATAATTTGGAGGGGTCCCTGACTTCAGACTTTCCCCAATGAAATACATTTGCTGATTTTGTGGCTGCTGGCACTAAGAGGGTTACTTGTGGATGAAGTTGTTGATAGTTTCAAACTTTTCTCCATCAATCATAAGAATTTATTTTTTCTTGAGGTTAAGCTACAATCCATATTGAAAGCTGTATTCTTTGATCTTCTGCAATAAGTGCTTCAAGTCTTCCTCATTTTCAGTGAGCATGGTTGTGTCATCTGCGTAATACAGGTTTCTGATGAGTCTCCAATCTTGATGCCACATTCTTTGTAGATTACAGCTTCTTGAATAATATGCTCAGCATACAGATTGAATAGATACGGAGTTAATTTTAAACCATTTAGTATTCCCTTTAAAATTCAATTACTATATTTTGGAGGAACATTCTTTTGTGCGGTACAGCACTCTTCTGTCATTATGCTGTACTAAGGTAACCTGGTATTGCTGTGATGCTGAACCTTGTGCTGTTGAGGTGTCATAAGCCATATTGGTTAACCATGGTGGACAGTGTTTGGTGGAGCTCCCAGTTTAAGACAGGTTTGGAAGCAGGAGTGGCATCCACTTCCTAAACAACATGCTTCTGGAAACTCTGAATTTTGATAAATGACGATATAGAAAGGCCTCCGGCCTTTTGTTCATAGAGTCACTATGAGTTGACAGCAATCCATAACTGTTCCTTTGCTCTGTTCGCACAACAGTATTAGTCTAGATATAGGTTTTGCATGAGCACAATCAAGTGCTCAGAAATTCCCATTCTTGTCAGTATTAACCATAACTTGTTATGATCCAAATAATGAAATGCTTTTGTGTAGTCAATAAAACATAAAACAAACCCATTTTTCTGGTATTCTTTACTTTAATCTAAGATCCATTTGGCATCAATAATAACTCTCGTGCCATGGCTTCTTGTAAATCCTGGTTAAACATCTGGCATTTCCCTATCAATGTACTGTTCTGTCCATTTTTGAATGATCTTTAGCAGTATTAGACAATGTATTGGTAGTCAGCTTCTCTTTTCTAGACTGAAATTTTTCCATTAGCACCTCTTAAGAAAACTGACAATCAGCATTTCTCAAAAACGCAAAATTAAGCTTCAAGTTGTAATACTGAGAGGTGCTATGGGGAAAATCTTAAATGATTCAGAAACTAACAAAAGAATGTGGAAGGAATACATAGACTAACTGTACAGAAAAGAGTTTGTCTACACTGAACTATTTGAGGAAATAGCATATGATAGAGAGCAAGTGGTGATGTAAGGGAGACGTTCAGGCTGCATTGAAGGCATTGGCAAAAAAATAAGGCCCCAGGAATCAGTAAGATACCAAATAACATTAAAAAAACAAACATGCAGCCCAGGAGATGCCTACCAGTCTCTGCTGAGCAATTTGGAAGATAACTACCTAGCCAACTGACTGAAAGAGAGCCATATTTATTCCTATTCTCAAGATAGGGAATCCAACAGAATGTGGAAGTTATTGAACACGTGCAAGAGAAATTTTGTTAAAGATCATCCAAAAACTAGTAGAATAGTAAGAGAACTGGATTTAGAAGACAGAACTTTTAGCTAGGCTTAGAAGAGGCTATGGCATCAGGGATATTAATTGCTGATGTCAGGTGGATCTTGGCTGAAAAGCAAAGACTATCAGAAGAATGTTTGCATTTTATTGACTGTGCAGAAGCATTTGTTTGTGTGAATCATAATAATATATGACTAACTTTGAGAAGAATAGGAAGCCCAAAACACACTTAGGCTTATATGAAATCTGTCAAAGCGCAACATTAAGAAAACAGATTCTCACCACTGGGCCAAATGGCAACATCATGTTAGATGGAGAAAAGATTGTGATTGTTCACCATTTCATTTTGCTTGGTTCCACAATGAACTCTTGACACCCACGGTCAAGAAACTAAAAGATTGATTAAATTATGAAAATCAGCTGTTAGAGACAGAGACTATCAGTCTAGAGACAAAGATGCACCTGATTCAGTCCATGGTCTTTGCATTTACCTGTTATGCATTAGAGAGCTGGAAAATGACCCAAGAGGAAAAAAAAATGATACCTTTAATTATGGTGCTGGAGAAGAGTATTGAAAATACCGTGTACTGCCAAGAAAACAAACAGGTTTATCCTGTTTTGGAGAAGCCAAGCTGTTCCTTGGAGACAAATATATTGAGGCTCCATCTCCCATACTTTGGGCATATTTCCAGGTGGGACCAGTCCTTGGAGAGGGACATCATGGTTGGAAGGGTGGAGGCACAGTGCAAGAAAGGAAGACCCCAGAAGAAATGAATTAACACAGTAGTTGGGGTAATGAGGGTAGTTGTGTTAGACAATGAGATTGGCCCAGGGTTCAGAGCTATTGTGCATAGGATCGCTCAGAGTCATGGTCTACCCAAAGATACATAACAACATACCTAGACCAAGAAACTTGTGAGAATGGGGCAAGAAAACACTGCCTGGTTTAAAGCTGAGAATGATGTGTGTCAAGGCTGTATCCTTTCTTTATGAAGAATGAGGCATCAGGTTTGGAGAAAGGCTTATTAACAACTTATATTATGCAGATGATGAAGTAGTGCTTGCTGAAAGTGAAAAGGGCCTAAAGCACTTGCTGCAGAGGATTAGACTGCACACTTCAATGTGGATTACAGCTCAACATCAAGAAAATAAAAGGCCTCACCACTGGGCCAGTAGGCAGCATTACCTTGACACCAGCATTCAGGAGACCTGAGACTTAAGTATTGGGAAAGTCAGCTGTCAGGGACCTCTCAAATCTTGGAGAGCAAAGACAGCAGTTTAAAAACTAAAGTGTGCTTGATTCAAGCCATAGTCTTTCCAGTGACCCTCTATGTATCTGGGAGCTGGACGATGAATAAGAATGACAGAAGAAAAATTGATGCAAAAGAGAACAGATATATCTTAGAAAAAGTGCAGCCAGATTGTTGAGACAAAGATGATGAAGCTTTGTCTCACTGTCTTTGGAAAGGGACATCATGCTTAGAAAGGTGGAAGGTCAGCAAAGGAGGGGAAGACCTTCAGTGAGATGTTATTGATACAGTATCTTGCAACAATGAGCTCACTTATATAAGAGATGAAAAAGATGGTACAGGATAGGACAGACTTCACATCTGTTCATAAAGTCACTGTGAATCATACTCAGCTCAATGCCACTTACCAATAACATTGACCAACCTAATTAATTGGAAAACCATTGCCATTGAGTCAGTAGAATGACCAACCTAATTAATTGGAAAACCATTGCCATTGAGTCTGTAGAATGGTAGAACTGCCCTATGGGGGTCCCAGTCTTTACAAGAGCAGATTTCCACATCTTTTTCATAACCTATCAGCCACTCAGCTTTCATAAAAATTTACAGCTATAAACTCTAAGTGTTATTCCATTTGCCTTAGAGAATTGCTGAATTGGAATCATCTTGAGTGCAGTGGTTAATTAAGAGTTAATGTTGTATTAATATTTTTGTTTAGAGCTTATGATAAATTAATTCCTTTTAGAATACTTTTTTTTTTAATTTTGTGAAAAAAATGGATAATTTTTGCCTTTTTCATTCCCTTTGTCATTTTATCACTCAACATTTGGCTTTTTTTCTTTTCAGGTGACCTAAAGAAAAATGACCATCTAAGAATACAACAAAGAAGACAGACAGTGAAAGTTTTTAAAACACCATGACCATAGCAACACCAAAGAAACAACCAAGCCATAATGTGGAAGGATAATCAAGATTTGGACGTTAGAATGTATGTTATGCTTTAAGAAAAACAAACAACATCTGCAAAGGGAAAATGCCCAGCAAACAGACCCCAGGAATACCTGCACAGAAGACGAGAGAGCAGCAGCCTCCCCAGTTTCAGCAACCACTAGGTATATATATATATAATTTTTTCCTGGTTTTTACTCTTTTGATAATTTGAATTGAAAAAGAAAATATTATCACATGGGGAAGAACCCAACCAAAGAAATCTGAAATATATAGTAAATGCTTTTTTTTCCTTATTTGTTCATTTTGGATGCTGGTGCTAAACTTCCATGTGTTGTGATTTAAAAAGAAATTTTATGCCCTTATTTATTTCTAGATGAGGGGAGGGGTAACATTTTTGCTTTCTTATGTCACTCTGTTTGAAAATGTGCAGTATGAATGATGTTCCTCAAAAATAAAAATTTTTACCTTCAATGGAAACAGTGTAGAGTACAATTTTTTTTACTTTAGTGTGTTCTTTATCTTTTTTCCCTCTTTCATGTACTTGAATAAATGAAGATCCAAATGTAAAAGTAGGCTAGTGCCTTTTAGTACATTTTGGTATATGAATTTGAAATAGAAATTAAATCCCTTTTGGAATATATAGCTGGGATTGAAAGTTTATGATCTGGGTTGGACGGTGGACACACTTTGTTTTTGTACTCTGTAGGGAATTCTAGTGGCCTCATCAGTAGTGAGGTGAGCTGCGACCCCAAAGGGTGGGTAGACCAAATCCACTAACTACTACTCCATGAGGAAAAGATGGACAGCTTACAGTCTCTGAAAACCCCTGATAAGGTCAACTTCAAGTCATCTTATTCAGTAACAGTGAGTGAATTTTATTAATTTTTACTGAAGTATAGACTTTAAATCTTAGGGTTTTTTGTTTTGTTTAACACTCCAATGCCAATTTCTTTTTTAAGAGGCTTTTTGTTAATCTATGTTCTTTTTTGTATAATGGTACAACCTTTGAAAATTACATACATTGTAATGATCTAATATTAAAAGCCATTCAGAAAAAACTGCCCCTCCCTCCCAACAACCATCCAGGGGAATTTAAAGTCCTGAACAGAAACCAATTCACTATGGCTTCTACCCTGGCGAAAACAAAAAGCAAAAAGATGAGAAGAAAACGGAAATCAACTACGAGGTGTGTTGCCAGTGTCTCTCAGGAGAGGACCCTGGCTGTGGCCTGGGGCTGTGAAAGTCAGAGATGCATGCGGTGTGGCAGCTAGAAGATCTCTCAGCTACATCTTCCTCAGCTCAGCATGTCCATGTCCTGACCTAGGTGTCATGAAAATCCTTCAGCAGGGTTCTCCTCCGCTGCTCTGCTATGTGCATCTGATTTTCCAGGTCCCCTCTGTCATAGCTGTCTGCATGTTCCACTTTCCAGGACAAATTTTCTATCTCAGCCTCCAGTTGAGCCTGCTGGTATTCGAACGGTTTCCTCCTGGGTCCAGACTCCATGTCGTATGCATACGGGTATGTATATCGCAAGGTATAGTGACACCTGGCTAAGAGCTTGGCAGCATTCTGTAGGTACTGCCAGTCAATCCATGTCCCCAAGTTTTTCATGACCCTTTCCTGAATCTTCTCACGAATTCTCTGATATGTCTGTGCCTCCAGCTGCAAACTTTTGTTGTGGTTTTCCCATCTCTCAAAGTAGAACAAATATTTCTTGAGGGCCTCCCTGGCCTGAGCCTGCTGGCTCTGGTTGACGATGTCAAGATTCTCCTTGTACCGACTGCACTCGTAATATTCACCACCATGGGTCTTCCAATCTCCTAGACACATCTAGCAGAAGTCGTGTTTACGCTTGGAGCATTGCATGTGATTGCAGCCTCCATTCTGCTCAATGCAGATGTTACACTTGGGACAATCTTTAGTGTGAGCACTAATATAGTTGGCCGTTTCAGAGTGGTCTGCACACTTCATGAGCCATTTCTGGGTTGTGGGGCAGTCTGGGAGTGTGATGCATCTGACAACACTTGAAACAAAAGACCTTGTTGCATCAGTTGCACTGTGCTCAGCGAGCTCTGGGCTCCTGTACCATGGGGCAGTCTGCACCAGGGCATAACTGAAGCTGGTAATGATTTTCCACATAGTCCCTGAAGAGGTAGCATCTGTATTGATCTCTTAGTTCTTCATGAGGCAGCAATGGAAACACAAAGTCCTCTGGTGTTCGGAGTGGACAATCCTGAGCCATACAAGAGACTCCCACGCCGCCCTTGACAAGTACTGGAACAGTGCTGGTCCCAGCAGCTGCGGCAAAACTGGTGCTGACAAACCAGAGAGAGTAGGTTTTCCTTCTGCACAAACTGCATACACACTGCGCAGTGGTGAGGGGGATGGGCTACAGGGATGTGTTTTGATGGCTTAGGCTGAATTTGAGCCTCAACGAGCAGCTGAGCAGAATTGGACGTGTATCTGTCCAGTATTTCTGCAACTTGCCAGTGGAAATTAACATGAGTTTAGCAACTGAATGAGATACCTTTAGCACAGAAGCTAAGCTGGTCATATGCTCGTTGAGGGCACCCTTGTAAGTCAAGCAAGAAAACTGGTACTCCTCTGGATCAAAGCATCAGCTCCCTGTTGCTCCACATCACTGGCTACTGCCACATAATAGTCCTCTGTCCCCAAATTACTCAACTTCCTCTTCCTCTTAACAATTTGGATCATAATCCTTCATTGCTGTCAGATCCCTGGCTATTCATGTCCATGGACATCTTTGCATCCAACCAAGTTACAGTGCAGAAAAAGTTGCTTTTTCTTCACCTCCTCAACCTTTACCACTTTCTCAAATGCATTAGTGTTTGTCTTCTGAAATTCTTAAAGATCTGTCAGGAAAACGGCACCCGAATATTCTGTCATATGATTTCCATTGGGAGCCGGAGCCCGCCAGCCACTGCGCCCGGACGAGCCAGGCTGGGCCGGGCCGGAGCAGAAGGTTCAGACTGAAGCGCGGAAGAGGCGGAGGCGGCGGGTCCGTCCCGCACTGCTTCCTCCAGAGGAGCGTCCCCGCCAAATCTTAGGGTTTTGACAACAGCTGCCATGTATTTTGTGGGAGTATATTTCTTTCTGAAAAGAGAAACTGTTTCCAGCCACACTAGACATTTCACTTTCCCCAGGGAGTTGTTTACAAGTTGAAACATACTGCAGTCCATACGGTATAATTACTTTTCAAATGTACTTTCAGATTGATTCATTCCCTGGATATATTTTGAGCCTGTTTGTGCTGCACCGTATTCTAGTGACTCAGATAAAATAAGACTAACAAAAGGGGCTGAGTTGAATGAACTTTTATTTTAGTGGATAAATAGAACATACAAATACATAAACACATAACTTTAGCGTTAAATGGTGGTAATTATGACAAAAGAATAAACAAGATGATCTTGATTGGGATAAATGCATAGGAATGGTGTTCTAGGAAATAATTTAGAGGAGAAAAGACTCTCCTTTTATATCTTAACATAATTATTTAAAAATTAGAGCAAATATTTTCATTTTCATAGCGACCCCTATGTACAACAGCCCTAAACTCTGTCCTGTGCCAATTGCACTGCCTCCGACACACCCATCCTGACTACCCTAATCACGGAATCAGTCCACCTCATAGAGGGCCTTTCCTTCCTGTGCTGTCCCTCCACCCTACCAAGCATGATGTCCCTTTCCAAGGACCGATCCCTCTTTACAATAACATGTCCATAGTATGTTAGACGAAGCCTCAGAATCCTTGCCTCCAGGGAGCTGCCCGGTTTAACCCTTTTCAGGATGAATCTGTTTTCTTGGCAGTC
>NW_006399817.1:2505693-2506881 GCF_000299155.1 Elephantulus edwardii | reverse complement strand
AGCATAATGTCCTCCAGGGTCACCCATTTTGAATAATATTGCATGAGTTTCTTGTTTTTCAATGCAGCATAGTATTCCATTGTGTGAGTATACCACAGCTTCTCTATCCATTCGTTTGTTTCCAACTCCTTGCTATTGTGAAAAAAGCCACGATAAACATAGATGTGTATAAATCCAATCTATTTCTTAAGGAAAAAGTTTAATCAGTGAAGGGAGAGTGGGGAAAAAATTTGTAACTTTTTAAGTGTCATTGTTAAGTGCCACCAAGTTATAGATAGATGACTCATAGCGACTCTATGAACAAAAGACCTGAACACTAGTATAACTTTCATTGTCTAAGTTCATAAAGTTTCCAGAGGCAAGCTCTTTCAGAAATGGAGGGCACTTTTGCTTCCAAGCCCATTTTAATCTGGGAGCTCCACCAAACACTGTCCACCATGGGTAACCATTATCACATTTGACACATCAGTGTCACAGTGTTTAGCATCACAGCAACCACGAGTTACCTCTGTACAACAAATAGACAGACCAGTGCTATAACACTCAGAATAATGTTTGACCAACAATTAAAAGCAGGCCTGAGGGCCATAGATTAAAATCACTCAAGCCTCAACCAAAATCAGAAAACACACCTTTGTAGAATCTGGGTGTTCCACTCATCTCCTCAAACTGGATTCCATCCCCTTTAAAGTGAGTTAAAGGGAGGAGTGGGGGGCGGGGCAGAATGATAGGAAGATGGACAGATAATTCTGCATTTTAGGGCTGCCCCTTGGGACCATACATTAGCTATGTCTCATACTGAACTGAAGCACAGTAGTTTTCAACTCTGCACTACTCAGCACATTTGAATGCCAACTATGCACCCAGAGGGATGCTAGGTGCTTTCATATCAAAATAGCTCAATGGTACTGTGAGGACTTTGTAATCCATATTGAAGGCTTAGAGTCTTTGATCTTTTACAAAGGAAAGATTGAAATTGTCAATAATTTCATCTTAATTGGATCCACAAATAACACCGTTGGTATCAAGGGCTTCAAAGATGTGCTACAGCCTTTCTACGCAGATGGCACCGAAAGTGAAGAAGGAAGCCCCTGCCCCTCCCAAAACTGAAGCCAAAGCAAAGGCATTAAAGGCTAAGAAGGCAGTTCTGAAGGGCATCCACAGCCAAAAAAAAAAAAAAAGAAGAAG
>NW_006399817.1:2502367-2503542 GCF_000299155.1 Elephantulus edwardii | reverse complement strand
TACCGCTTTCCACAGGGGTTGCACCATTTTACATTCCCACCAACAGTGAATAAGGGTTCCAGTTTCTCCACAACCTCGCCAGCATTTGTTGGTTGCTGTTCTGTTAAATTTTGCTATTCTGACTGGGGTGAGATGATATCTCATAGCTGTTTTAATTTGCATCTCTCTTAGAGCCAGGGATTTTGAACATTTCTTCATGTGCTTGTTAGCCATCTGAATGTCATCTTCGGTGAAGTACCTGTTCATATTCTGTGCCCATTTTTCTATTGGATTATTTACCTTTATCTTGTAGTGGTGCTCAAGTATTTTATAAATTCTGGCTTTAATCCCTTATCTGATATGTTATTACCAAATACTTTTTCCCAGTCTGCGGCTTTCTTTTTTACCCTGTTGGAGCAGTTTTTGGATGTGCATAGGGATTTGATTCTTAGAAGATTCCATTCATCTACTTTATCTTCTCCTGGTTTTAGGGGATTGTATACTTTTGATGTTGAAAAATCTGCACTCAGTTTAGTCTAGATCTTGATTTTCTGCAGACTTAATTTTTCTTTAGGATATGAATTTTAGATTGAGGTCTTCAATGCTCTCCCATTTCTGTTGAAAAGATTGTTGTTGTTGTTATGTGCAATTGAGTCGCTTGTGACACATAGCGATCCTGCATACAACAGCCCTCAACTCTGCTCTGTCCTGTGCCAATTGCACTGTCTCTGACCCACCCATTCTGATTCCCTAAGTCACTGAATCAATCCACTTCATAGAGGGCCTTCCTCTCCTGCGCTGTCCTTCCACGGTCCCAAGCATGATGTCCTTCTCCAAGGATTGGTCCCTCCTTACAATATGTCCAAAGTTTTGTTTTCTTAGCAGTCCATATACCCTCAATACTCTTCTCCAGCACCACAGCTCAAAGGCATCAATTCTCCTTCTTTCTTTCCTAGTCATTGTCCACTCTCTGACACATAGCAAGTGATTGCAAAGACCATGGCCCATATCAGAGGTACCTTAGTCTCCAGAGAGATACCATTGCTCTTCAGTACTTCAGAGAGGTCCCTAATGGCAGACTTTCCCATTGCAATAGGTCTTTTAATTTCCTGGCTGCTGGTGCCAAGAGTGTTGACTGTGGAGCCAAGCAAACTAAAGCTGTGAACAATCTCAGTCTCTTTACCATCCATCCTGAT
>NW_006399817.1:2494000-2502267 GCF_000299155.1 Elephantulus edwardii | reverse complement strand
AGAAGATAACAACACACTTATGTTCATTGTGGATGTCAAGGCCAACAAGCACCAAATTAAACAAGCTGTAAAGAAGCTGTATGGCATTGATGTGGCTAAGGTCAATACTTTGATTAGGCCTGATGGAGAGAAGAAGGCCTATGTTCCACTTGCTCCTTACTATGATGCTTTGGATGTTACCAACAAAATTGGAATCATCTAAACTGAGTCCAGCTGGCTAATATCAATTTTTCTCACACACACACACACACACACACACACACACACACACACACACACACGTGCTACAATAGGAAAATCGACTGTGAAGGAACTTTCCAAAGAACTAAGTAACTAGGGTGTCAATTTAAAGACTGAGTATGTCTGATTCAGACAATCACTTGCTGTGCTTCTGAGGGCTAGACAATGAATAAGACAAAAGAATAAATCAATATCATTGAGTTGTGGTGTTGGAGAAAAGTACTGAATATCCCCTGGACTCCAAAAAAGAATGAACAGATATGTCTTGTAGAAAGTGCTTCATGAAGACAAGGATGGTAAACTTTAGTTTCCCATACTTTGGTCATGTTATCAGGAGGGGCTGGCTATTCCTTAGAGAGGGACATCATGTTGGAAAGTGGAGGGACAGTGAAGGAGACATCTCTGTCAGATAGATTGACTGAGGGGTGCAGCAATGGGTTCAGGTATGTCAGATGATGAGGATGGTGCAGGACACGACAGTGTTCAACTACTGTTCATAGGGTTTCTGTGAGTCGTACTTGATGACAGCTAACAAAAACAACATAGGGACTTTTGCCTTTGTTGTAAAAATAGAACTTTCTTAAGATAAAAATTTTAAATTGCTTTGCTCTTAATGAAGTGATTAGATGTATGTAAATATATTTTGGCAACTTAATAAGGTTCTTTACATCTTAAGAGTGGCAATTTGGAACCCCTAGGAACAAGCATTTGATTTAGGTGTTTAAAAAAAGGAAAAATTCCACTTCACTTTGGAGGACTGATTAAAGCATATTATGGCATAAATGCTTTTATTAATAGGAAAACTTACAGAAAGGAGGCAGAGGCTCATAAGTCGCTGAACATCAAGTGGTCTTTTGAGGAGTGATGGTAAAACCTCATCAGCTTTGTGATTCTTTTCCAGGGTGACTGATGAGTCAGCTCCCAAATCAGCTCGAATTTCAGAACAAGCAGGGAAAGCTATAATGGAACCGAGGTCCACACTGGTCTCATGACACAGGGAGCTTAGTTTGCAGTTCATTCCATTACACCTCTGTAGTTTGGACAGTGTTTTATTCTAAACGGTAGAGTGGGGGCATGTGATAAGACTAGAAATCACTGTTTTGTTAAGAAGCTCAGGTGGCACAGTAAGCACTCAGCAACTAACAAACTGATTCAAATGAACATTGTTAAAAAAAAAAACCACAGCCAACAAAAAGAGAGATGGTAATCTGCTTCTATAAAAATTACAGCCCTGAAAAGCTTATAAGGCAGTTTGATTCTTTCCTATGTTTTTGTGTACCATCAAGTCCAATCTGACTATCCATACTGGACCCTCGAGTGGGTTTTCAGAGGCTGTAAAATGCAGGGGAGAAGATTGCCCATCTTTCTCCCAAGGAGCAGCTGGTGAATTCTAAACATACCTTTTCTGTGGAGAGTGCACATTCTAACCCCTGAACCACCATGTTGTTGTTGTGAGGTGCCTCCAAGTCTAGTAGGACATATAATGTGACCCTGTGAACAACAGATCTAAACTCTGCCCTACCCTGTGTCAACTTTATCATCTCTGATATACTTGATCCTGTAGCTACAGCTACTTTGAAAATCTATCCCACTGAATGTCTTTCTCTCATTTGCTGACCTTCCACCATTCCAAGCATAATGTTCTTCTTCAAGGAATAGCTTTGTCTAACAACATGCCCAAAGCATGTGAGATGAAGCTTTACCACCATTGTCTCTAAGGAGCACTCTGGCTGACCATATTTTCTCCAAGACACATCTGTTTGCTCTTTTGGTGGTCCATGGGGTCTTCAGCACTCTTCTCCAACACAGTAACTTAAAGGCATTGATTTTCTGTCATCATCATTCATTGTCCAGCTCTCATATGCATAGTTTGTTTTTGGGGTGTGTGTGTGTGTATGTATGTGAGAGAGAGAGAAAGAGAGAGAGAGGGAAAGAGAGAGAGAGAGAGTCAGAACCGACTCACAGCTGACCCTCCAGCAGATTTTCAGAGGCAGTAATTGCACAGGAGGAAATTGCCCATCCATCTTCCATGGAACATTTGTTGGATAGTAGGTGATTCAAAAGACCATGGCTTGAATCAGGGTCACCTTAGTCTTTAAGATAATATCATTGCTCTCAGTACTTTGGAGAGGTCCCTGACAGCAAACTTTCCCAGTGATATATCTTTTGATTTCTTGACTACTGGTACCAGTGATATTGATTGTGGATCGAAGTAAAATGAAATCATTGACAACTTCAGTCTTTTCTTCATCTACTATGGTATTGCCTGTTGGTCCAGTGGTGAGGATCTTTGTTTTCTTAATGTTAAGATATAATTTTTTTTTTAAAAAATACGTAATCCATGGTGCAAGCCATACTCTGATCTTCTCTAACAAGTATTTCAGGTCTACTTCACTTTTAGCAATACTCATGTGCAAATTCAAATTGAAGTGGAAGAAAATGAAGACAAGTCTACAAGAACTAAAATATGACTTTGGGTCTATTACACCTGAGTTTAAAAACCATGCCAAGATGACCCAGCAATTCCACTACTGGGAATATACACCAAAGAGACCATAACTGGCATCCAAGCAGATATATGCACACCCATGTTTATTGTGGCTATATTCGCAATAGCAAGGAGATGGAAACAACCCAAGTGCCCATCAACAAACGAATGGATAGGGAAGCTGTGGTATATTCACACAATGGAATATATTACGCTGCATTGAAAAACAAGGAACTCATGCAATATTATTCAAAATGGGTGACTCTGGAGGACAATTTGCTGAGTGAAGCATCTCAGTCACAAAAAGACAAATACTGCATGGTGCCACTGTTGTAAAAGAGGATTGACCTTGGGGTTGGGGAGAGACTGAGAAAGATGGGTTCAATAATGTATACTGCATTGAAACAGATGAGGGAGAGAACTGTTTAAAAGGGATATGTGATTGGGTATTTTTGCCATGACAGGAGTCTAGAGTGACGGTTGCATGGTGTAGTGGAATTGAGGAGAGGGTTTGTAAAACAAAGAAAGAATTTGTCTTTTACTTTTCCAAGAGGGTAGTATACTAGGGGGGAGGGTTGGGAGGGGAGAAAAGTGCAACAATGAATGAATGGGAATCCAAAGTCTCTGTAAATTTTTACTGAAATTAATGATAAATTAAAAAAACCCCAACATGCCAAGAATAGATTTGAACACTAGTTACCAAAGGAGCTGTGGGGTGATATCAAAGATAGTATCTTTGAAAAAAAGAAAGAAAGAAAAGGTCATTACAAAAACAGGAGAAAGAAAATACCAAAATAAATGTCAGAAGAGACTCAAAATTGATGAATTGAGACACCGAAACAAAGAGATGGTCCAGTAAAAGACATGAAGATTTCAAAGGGCTTCATGAGAAGACAAAGTATTAGTACGAAATGTGCAATGAGCAGGATTTGGAAAATAAAAAAAAAGAAGAAGAATTCAGCATTTCTCAAGCTGAAAAAACTGAAAAACAAATTGAAACTTCAAATTGCAGTACTGACAGATGCTGTAGACAAAATCTTGAATGATCCAGGAAGTATCAAAAGAAGATGGAGGCAAGACAATGAGTCGCTGTACCTAAACCAATGGAACGATACCAAAATATTTCGAGAAGTAGCATATGACAATGGTGATGAAGCTACATTAAAGACATTGCCAACAACCAAGGCCCCAGGAATCAATGGGATACCAATTAACATGTTTCAACTAGCAGATGCCACCCTAGACAAGCTCACCACTGTGTATCAGGAAATTTAGAGGACAGCTGCCTGGCCGACAGACTAGAAGAGAGGCCACCGTAGATCCATTTATAAAGTCTTGTAATTAAAAAGTTGAAGACTTCTACACTGACTCTGTGTATGGTAGTCTATTAAAAAAATAAAATAAAACCAAAACCAATCCAAAATGGCCACCACTAAGCTGAGTTAGTAAAATTATGTTTAGACTTGGTTTTCTTATTACTTGTCTTAGTGAATAGCCTTAGGACCAACTGACCCTTACCCTTCTTGTTTCAAGCCATGCTCGTAGAATTTGATAAAAGGCCAAGTAGATGACTATTTCTCCTTAGGTTATCCATTTTATCACCTTCTGGTGATGTAAGTACTCAGTTTGAATTCATGGGAGAAATATTGACAATCTCCTCCCATGCAATTTACTTTCTCTGAAAACCTACTGGAGAGTCAGCTATGAATGGATTCCACCTCCACAACACACAGCAACAGCATAGGACACACTGTTTCATATGCATATGAAAGTTAGACAATGAATAGGGAAGACAGAAGAATCTATGCCTTTGAATTGATGAAGAGTACTGAGTATACCATAGACTGCTGAAAGAACAAGTATGTCTTGGAGAAAGTGCAACCAGGGTGCTCCTGAGAAGCAAGGATGGTGAAACTTCATCTCATATTATTTGGGGCACCAGTCCTTGGAAAAAAGACATCATGGGAAAGGTAGAGGATCAGCAAAAGGAGACAATTCTCAGCAAGATGGAATGACATGGTGACTGTAACAATGGATTGAGCAGGATTGTGAGGATGGTGCAAAATAGGACATGTGTCAGTCTGTTGCTCCTTTGTGTTGAAGTCACAACTAATAAACTAAAACAGCAACTACAGCAACTAGTAAATTTAGGTCCATTTTGAGTTAGAATTGACTCAATGCCTGTGGATGATACATATATATGTATGTACTCATTCTGGAACTTTTTACACATGGGGGCTGGGTGACTACATGTACAAGGCACCACTGACTTTTAAACAGTCCCTCTCATCAGTTGGAATCAAGAATTTTATTTCAGAGACTAAAACATATTGGAAATTGTCATGTAAGGAGCTCTGGTGGTCTAATGGCAAGAAGCTGTGCTGCAATCCTAAAGGCATGTAGTTCAAATCCACCAGATGCTCTGCTGGAGAAGAAGAAGAACTCTCCTCTTGTGCCAGCTGGATCGGATTCAACACAACACAAGGGGGGAAAAAAGAAATAATCATGTATATATATTTTAAACTAATAAATTGCCAAGCTGTTTCCCAGAGCAACTTTATTATTCTATATTTCCACCAAAACTGTGTAAGAGACTTGGTTTCTCTGCATTCTTACCATTATTTGGGTTGTCAAGATTATTTTAGCTATTCTGACTAAATCCTGTTGAAGACTATCCAGAAACAACTGGAACAGTATATTGACAAAGAGCTACCAGAAGTACAAGGTGGGTTTAGAAGAGGTAGTGGTAGTAGAGACATTATCACCAATGTCAGGTGTATCTTAGCAGAAAACAAAGAGTACCAGAGGTATGTCTGTCTGTGTTTCATTGACTATTCAATGCAAAGATATTTGGATGTGTGGAGCACAACAAACTGTGACTAACCTTGAAGAGTATGGGAATCTCATACTTGATTGTGCTTATGCAAAATTTATAGTTAGACCAGGAATCAGTCCTCAGAACAAAGCAAGGAAACATGACATAGTTCAAAATCAGGAAAGAATTGCATCCTGTCTCCATACCTTGCCAATCTATACACAGAACAGATCATTTGAGAGGTTGGACTCTATGGGGAGGAATGTGGCATCAGGATTGGAAGAAGACTCATCAACAACCTACATTACACATATGACACTAACGTGCATGCTGAAACTTTGGAGGACCTGAAGTGTTTGCTGCAGAAGGTCAAGTACTATAGTCTTCAATGTGCATTGAAGTTCAACATCAAGAAGACAAAAGATTCTCACCACTGGACCAATTGGAAGCACCATGATAGATGGAGAAGAGATTGAGGTTGTTAACAATTACAGTTTGCTCGGATCCACAATCAACACTCTTGGCACCAGCAGTCAGGAAATAAACAGATAAATTACACTGGGAAAATCTCTGTCAGAGACCTCTCCATAATACTGAGAAACAACAATGTCAATCTAGAGACTAAGATGAGCCTGATTCAGGTGTTGGTTTTCACAATTAATTCTATACAATGACTAAGGATAACCAAAGAATTGATGCCTTTGAGTTGTGGTGGTGGAGAAGAGTCTTGAACATACTATAGACCACCAAGAAAACAAATAGGTCTGTCTTGGAGAGGTTGAAAACTATTTTCTCCTTGGAGGCTAGGGTTTGAAGCTTTATCTCACATACTTTGTACACGTAGCCAAGAGGGACCAGTCCTTGGAGAAGGACATCATGCTTGTAAGGGTGGAGGTATAGTGTAGGAGAGGAAGACCCCAGATGAGATGGATTGATACAGTAACTGAGGCAGTGGGGGTAGGTGTGTCTGAGCTAAAAACAGGTCAGGCTCAGAGCTGTTGCATACAGGGTCTCCGAGTCAAGGCAACTTGATGGCAAATAACAACAACAACAACAACAACACAATACTGTGATTTGAAGATACACAGTTCTGCCTGCTGGAAGTGAAAAAGACTTGAAGCACTGATGAAGCTCAAAGGCTACATTTCTGTATGGGTTATAACTCAAACAAAAATATTCACAAATACACCAATAAGCAGCGTCATCATAAATAAAAAAAAAAGATTGATGTTGTCAAGAATTTCATTTTACTGGAATTAAAAATCAACATCCTTGAAAGCAGCAGTAAAGAAACCAAAGGACATATTGCACTGGGCAAATATGTTGTCAAGGACCTCTTTAAAGTACTAAACAGCAAAAATGTCACTTTAAACACCAAGGTATGTCTGACTTAATCCATGGTATTTTCAATTGCTGCCAACACCTGTGAAATTTGGATGTTGAATAAGCTGAAGAGTCAGCGCCCTTAAATTGTCATTTTGGCAACCAATCTTGGATAGACCATAGACTTCCAAACAAAGCCAAACAAAAAGCACACCCATCGAGTCAGTTGTAACTCCCAGCAAGCATCCGCCAAGTTTCTGAGGCTGTATATCTTTCTGTACATCTTTCTCCTGTAGACCCACTCATTGGATTTGAACTGCTGGATGCATTATACCACATACCATCAGGTGTAAAAGAAATCTGTCTTGGAAGAGCGGCAGCCAGAGTGCTGCTTAGAGGTGAGGATGATGAGAATGGTTTACATATTTTGGGCATGTTATCAGGAGGGGTCAGTCATCTGAAAAAAAGATACTTTACATAGGAAAGTAGAGAATGACTGAAAGCGAAAGATCCTTGGTGAGATGGAACGAAACAACAACAGGCTTGAGCACAGTGGAGATATGCGGGCAGCACAGGGTTAGGCACAGTTGTTCGATTGCGCATGTGGTTGCTAAGAGTTAAAGTTGGCTTGATGGCACCTAATGTTGTTAGGTGGGGACAGTCCTTGGAAAGGGAAAATATGCTTGGAACGGTGGAGGGTTGGTGAAAGAGGAAAACCCTCCATGAGATTAATTTATATAGCAACTAACAATGGACTTCAGTATATTAGAGATTGAGAGCTCTGGTAGCCTAGTGGTAAGGAATTGCACTGCCAATCCAAAAACAGATGGTTCGAATCCACCAGCTAATCCACCAGAGAAAGATGAGCAATCTCCTGTGTTTTAAGGGCTTACTTGCAGTCTGTATATCTGTATTGAAATGTCTGTCTATATCCTTTAGCAATTTTCTTAATTGGATTGATGAATTTCACTAAGTCTTCAAAATTCTTTCTATTATCCAGATATAATTACTTCATCAACATTGTGATTTGCAACTACTTTAAGTTTGTACCTGGGTTTTGATACTTTTAATGGGATTTTTTTTTCATTAAGCAAAAGTTTTTTTCTTTTTAATGGTTTTCAATTTATTTGTTTTTTTAAAAAATGAGTTGGGAGCACAGCACAAGAGGAGTGGCAGGAATGGCACAGTGTGGCCACTAATTGACATGAGGGGGCGTCAGAGGAGAAAGCTGGCAACCAGTACAGCATACGGGCCTCGCTGTCCCGAAGCAGCACCCAAGGTAGACCAGCCTGAAGGAAGAGGAGAAGGAGGAGGTAATAAATGAAGATGCAATGGTAGGGGGGGAAAAAGGATTGTACTTTTTTCCCTTTTTCTTTGTTTGTGAGTTTTTGTCTTTTTTTT
>NW_006399817.1:2482966-2490899 GCF_000299155.1 Elephantulus edwardii | reverse complement strand
AGTGTTGACTGTGGAGCCAAGCAAACTAAAGCTGTGAACAATCTCAGTCTCTTTACCATCCATCCTGATGCTGCCAATTGGTCCAGTGGTGAGAATATTTGTCTTCTTTACAAACCCTGAAAAGATTATCATTGTTTAATTCAATTTCTTTTGTACTTTTTCCAAAACAAAGTTGGCCATATTTGCATACATTTATTTCTGGAGTCTCTGTTCTGTTCTACTAGCTTAGTTTGTCTATATTTCTACTGACAGACATTGTCTTAATTACTATAAATCGTAAAGCCATGTGAATGAGTTCTTCTTACCTTACTTTTTTTTTGAGAATTTTTTTTAATTAACTTTAATGAAAGTTTACAGAGACTTAGGGTTTCCATTCATCCATTGTTGCACTTTTCTCCTTGCCCACCCCCTCCCCCCCAATTCGCTCTTCTCTTTGAAAAGTAAAAGAAAAATTCTTTCATTGTTATACAATCCTTCCCCCCAGTTCACTCCACTGTGCAGACTACATTCTGGACTCCTGTCATGACAATACCTAATCGTATATCTTTTTTAAACGGTTACCTCCCTCATCTGTTTCAATGCAGTATACATTATTTATCCCCTCTTTCTCGGTCTTCCCTCAACCTCGATGTCAGTCCCATTTTACAACAGTGGCCCTATGTAATACTTTTCCTTTTGTGACTGAGATATTTCACTTAGCGTAATGTCCTCCGGGGTCATCCTATCTTACTCTTTAAAAAATAATTTGACTACTTTTTGTAGATTGTAGCCCCTTTCTTCAAATACATGGAGATAATGTGAAGATTATGTAAAATTCCCCATACTCTGATAAGCCAGATATTTATAAAAAGATTAAGGGTGTAATGCTACATCCTTTATGTCATTTCAGCTCTGATGTGTTACTTCTCTGAGACACTTTTATATCACAAGAGCTCAAAGGAGAGAAAAGCAAGCAGAAAAGCAGGGTTACACCTTAGTACCAGCAAGTATGAAGAGCTGAGGGCAGAGAGGTTTCTACAGGAACTAGGGAAGCTCCTAGAAGCAGGAGATAGACATGGGAAAGACTTTCCCTAGAGCTGCCATTCTCAATTTAGACATTTAGCTAGCTTCCTGAACTATATGAGAATAAACGTTTGCTAAAGCCACCCATTTGTGGTATCTCTGTTTTAGCAGCACCAGATAATGAAGACACTACTGTAAGATCTATAAGGAGTCTGAGCGCTGGTGTGGTTCAACTGCTTGGTTGCTAACTGAAATATTAGCAGTCTGAATCCACCAATTGTGGTGTGGCAAAAAGATATGTACACTTGCTTTCTTAAAGATTACAGCCTTAAAAACCCTGTAGGAGCATTGTACTTTGTTCTAAAGGCTATAAATCAGAACTAAAGCAAAGGCAAATGAACGTTACCTTTGTCTTTTCATGTAAGATTGTCTTTCCAATAACCTTATCTATTTCTACAAAAGAGAACAACAAAATTTTCTGAAGTATAATAGAAATGGTGTGACTCTATAGAAGAATTTGTAGAATATTAACTACTGTGTTGAGTCTTCTAGCAAAGAGGGATATGAGTATGTAGTTTTCTTTATTCTGTACTGTCTTTTCCTGATTTTGGTATCAGGGTAATGCTGACCTCACAAAACAATTTGGGAGCTATTTGTTCCTCTTTTATTTTCTGGACATGTACTTCTATATGGAAGTAGAAGGAATCCTTTAAAAATTTGGTAGCATTCCATAGTTAAATAATTTGAACCAAGAAATGTTATTTTTGGTAATTTAATTCTTTAGTAGTTGCAATACAGTTCAAGTTATTTATTTCAAATTGAATGAGTTTGGGTGGTTATACTGTTGCATAAGTGAGTCATTTCAGTTAAGTTATAAAATGCATGTGTAGAGTGGTTCATTTACTGATTTATTATACTTTTTATTTCCATGGGATTGGTAGTGATATTCCTTGTTTCATTCTAGAGAACTTTGTCTTTCCTTTTTTTTTAAAAAAAAAATAAATCTTGTTAGATAATTATCAATGTTAATAATTTCAAGAACCAGCCTTCTGTTGCACTGATTTTTATCTATAATTGTCATTGATTTCTGCTCTTTGTTATTTCTTTTCTTCTGCTTAATTTGGGTTGTTTTGCTCTTCTTTTTATGATTCTTAAGATAGACGCTTGTAGATTATTGATTTAGAACTTTTTTCAAAAGCATGTAGTGCTATAAGTTTCCCTCTTAGCCTTGCTTTAGCAATACCCTACACATTTTACTGTTTTAGTTCTATTTTAATTCAGTTTAATGTTTTTCCTAATTCAGTTTAATTTTTAAAGTTTCTCCTGTGATGTCCTCTATAATGATGGATTTTTAGAAGTGTGATATTTCATTTCCAAGTTGTCATGGACTGAGCCACAGGTCTGTGTTTTGAATATAATGTTGTAATGTGATAGTTAGGGAGCTCTGGTGGCCTAATGGCAAGAAGCTGCACTTCAATCCCTAAGGCATGCAGCTCGAAGTCACCAGCTGCTCCATGGGAGAAGGATGGGCAATCTCCTCTCATGGGATTATTTGCCTCTGAAAACACAACAACAACAACAACAACAGTGTAATGGTTACACAGTGATCTTCCATAATCTGATAAACCAGTTAGTTGTAAAAGGATTAAGGATGAAATTGAACACTGTTAGGCTTATATTGCTTGGGAAAGTAGAGGGTCATCTAAAGAGAAGACTCAACAAGATGTATTGGCACAGTGAATGCATTGATAGGTTTGAACATGGTAGAGATCTTGAAAATGGTGCAGGGTTTTGATTTGCTGTTCATGGGGTCACTATGAGTTAAAGTCTACTCAAGGGCACCTAACATGAATACAATCCTGATCCCATGTAAGAGAAGATTCCCTGGAGTATGGCTTACACCACTTTTAATTTACAAGAGATAAGAGTAGAGACAAGTAAGTAAAGAGAGGGGGTGGAGATATCAGTACTATCAGAAGGAAGAGCCAAGAGAGGATCATATGTTTGGACTCAGGACACTAGGTTACGTTATTGATGCTATGTATGAATGTTAGTTATTTCCATCATCCCCAACAAGTAGCATTTGGTGGGTATTAAGATTTAGAAACATCAACAGTTGTCACAGAGCCAATTCTAGCTCCTAATGGAAGTGTAGGGAGCTTTGGTGGTCTATTGGCAAGAAGCTGCACTGCAATCCCTAAGGCATGTGGTTCTGGGTGACCGGCCACTCCATGAGATAAGGATGCACAATCTACTGCCTTGAGATTGACTGCCTTTGAAAACCCATCATAGGGTCAGCTATGGGTGGATTTCAACCTTACGGTATACAACAACAATGGAAGTGTACTTTATAGGATTTTCAATGACTGGTTTTAAAAAGTAGGTAGCCAGACCTTTCTTTAGTGGTACATCTGGGAGGAATTGAACTTTTCATTTAGCAGCATGATAGCTGTTCGTACCATTACAGATAAACTGTACTGTCAAGAGAATTTTGAGTCATGGAGTGAGACTCTCCATCTGGTTTCTGAGGCTGTAAATCTTTATAAGAGACTGCCCAATTTTCTCTTCACTTAGCACACAACACATGATCAGTTGTTAATTATATCAATACTGCTTTCCTATATTTGCATGGCTATTTTTGTAAGGCTTTCTATATAGAACAGGAACCTTGGAAAGAGCTGTTTCTGGATGCCTTGATTTGATGTTATTCTTCCCAGCTCCAACCCTCACTACACCTCAGTTTTTGTTCCTATATTTTAGAGTCCTAGGAGTAAACTCTCTAAAGTTAAAAAAAAAGATTAAAAATAAGACATAGTTGAAATACAGTTTTCTAATGTATTTTCCTATTTTCATGAGTCCTAATAAAATTGTTTAAATATCAGACAATATAGTTATCATTGAGAATAATTCTCTCTGTTGTTTTAATCATTAAAAAAAAGTAAGCATGAACATTTAATACCTATCTATTTTATTTAAAAACTTCCACACTACTATATTCATAAGCATATGTTGTAAAACAGTTTTAAAAATTAAAGATGGAATAATTTTTGAATATTTAATAATGTACTTGTTCATGTAAAAAATTTATTCTTGCTAAATCACTTGATGATAAATTATTTGAAAGTTTGTTCAGTTTAATCTGGTACTTTATTTCAATAAATGGAAAAACTGGAAAAAAAATGTACCTGAAAGAATGTTGTGTGCCATGGGGTTGATTTGAATCTGTATGACAGAGCAGAACTGCCCTGTGGAGTTTTCTTACCTGTACTGAATGCAGATTGCCATATCTTTCTCCTATAGAGTGTCTGTGAGTTCAAACAGCCAGCCTTTCTGTTAGTAGTTAAGTTTTTTGTCTAACCCTTTATGCCATCAAGACCCTTGACCCAGAGATGCTGCCGCTGTTCTTGTACACTGTGGAGTCAGATCTGACTCATAGCTGACCCTCCAGAGGTTTGTTTTTCAGAGGCAGTGAATTGCAGGAGAGGAGGTTGCTCATCTTTCTCCCATGGAGCAGCTGGTGGATTCGAACCAGGTACCCTTGCACAGCTCTTTACTAGGCCACTAAAGCTCCATTTTGATGGTTGTTGTTAAGTGCTATGAAGTTGGGTATAACTCATAGTTACCCAATGAACAACAGATCTGAACCTTACTCACTTCTGTACCTTTTCATGATCTCTGTCATGCTCAACCCATTATATTAATCATTGTATCAATCCATCTCTGGAGGGTTTTCTTCTCATTCATTAACCCTCTCCCTTTCCCAGCTAAAAATCTTCTAAGGAATGGTTCCTCCTGAAAATATGCCAAAATAAGAAGACAGGTCAACATCCCTGCCTCTAAGGAAAATTTGCATTGCACTTCCTTCAAGACAGCTTATTCTTCTGGTGGCCCATGAGATATTCACTATTCTTCTTCAGTACCATAAGTCAAAGGAATAAATTCTTCTGTCACCCTTATTCACTGTCCAACTTTCAGGTGCATTTGAAGCAATTGATAATGCCATAGTTTTAACCAGGTGCACTTTAGTCTTTAAACTAACATCCTTGCTTGTAGAATGTTGGAGAAGTCCTTGATAACAGATTTTACCAGTACATCTTTTGATTTCTTGACTGCTGCTACCATGGGTGTTGATTATGGATCCAGGTTAAAGGAAATAACATTATATTATAACATTAGTCTTTTTATCATCTATCTTTTGTTGCCTATGGTCCAATGGTGAGGATTTTTGTTTTCTTAATGTTGGAATATAATCCATATTGAAGGGTGCTTTTTCGTCTGCCATGTTTGATCGTCTGCAGTGAGTGTGTCAAGACTTCTTTACTTTCTGCAAGCAGGTTACTTCTGCAAACGGTGTACATCTATATAACACAGGTTGTTATTGAGCCTTCCTCCAGTCCTGATGCTACATTCTTCTTCAGATAGTCTATTCTTCATTCATTAATAGTCCCTGCCCCACTGATAGCCTTTTTTGGTTAGGAGTCTGCTATGTTATTCCCTATACCTCTGAGGTTTTAAAAGCTTGCAAATTTTAGTCTCTATTCACACAGAACTATAGCAGGAAGAGAATCAGGAATGAAGGAGGAAATAACTTCTCCTATGAACAGATTCTTCAAATGGTATCTAGCTAACATTACTGAACATGTTTATGAAAGAGTCTATAGAAGAATCCTGATAAAAATGGGGAGGATTCAGAATGTAATTTCCAATTCTCATGGAATATAGACATTCTGGAGCCAATCAACATTAAAACAAAAACATCCTTTGAAGTGTTCTTTTAGGTAAAAAAAATAGCTTAAAGTAAAAACTCTATAACTTGAGCATAAAATTCTTCAAGAACTTTATGTAGTCAAGGACCTCTCTAAAGTGCTAAAGAGAAAGGATGTCAGTTTAAAGACTAAAGTGCACCCGATGCAAGGCATGGTCTTTTCAATAGCTTGCTATGCATATGAAAGTTAGACAATGACTACAAATGACTGAAAAAGAATTGATATCTTTGAGTTGTGGTGCTAGAAAAGAGTATGGAATATCCCATAGATTGCCATAAGAATGAACAAATATATTTTGGATAAAGTGCAAGCAGTATGTTCCTTAGAGGCAAGGTGGCAAAACTTTGTCTCATGTTCTTTGGACTTTTTTTTATTTAGGAAGGATCAGTCCTTAGAAAAAGACATCAAATTTGGAAATGTCTATTGTCATCAAAGGAAAAGAAGACTTTCAACAAGATGTCTCAGCATATTGACTATATCAATAAGCTCATGTATATCAGAGATGATGAGAATGGCACAGGATTGGGCAAAGTTTAGATCTATCATTCATATGGTTGCTATAAGTCATAGTCGACTCAGTGATACTTAGCAACAACAACATGTGAAATTAGCTTGACAACACCAATTCAAAAAATTAGATGGGAATCTTAAGAGACAGTTAATTTATGTTAATGGGAATTAGATGCCAAGTGAAGTGTCAGAGTCTTCTACATGCTTCATAAAGGGGAAATTATCCTCATTAATAATATCTATAGCAGCAAATAGATAGTTTCTTGGTCAGACACGCCACCACACATGCTTCTCCACCTGTTTCTAATAATCATTCTGGTCCTATATTCATTGTTGACTTTATGCACAGTTGTGATACCAGAAATGGAGTTTATTAGGGGAATAAATTGGGAAATGGGGGAGGCAAAGAGTATCACCCAATGTAAGTCCAAGTTTAGCCCAACAATCCCAAGACAGAGTAACAGCAAAACACAATTCCTCAATTAGTGAAAGTCCTCATTTCAGTTCAGTAGTGGCACAAATTCAAGAAGCCTCTTGTTTCCCTAATTATGCAGCAAGATTTTCTTCAAAGTAGTCACAATTCAGCTTCTTTCAATCATCCAGTAAATAAATTCTTTAACTGTGACCTTTATCTCAGGGCTCTTCTAGCACTACCTTGCCATATTCTCTTCACAGCAGTCCCTCAGTCCCTTTTCTCTCCAGCACTATCATCAGTGTCTTGTTCTACAGTGTGAAAAGCATTCTCTCTCTTATATTAGTCCCATGGCTATTAATGATCTGCAAAACCATGTGTACACAGTTGGGGTAGCTGGAGATCAGAGAAGGTAAAAAGCCAGCTTGTAAACTAACACTACAGGAATGAGCAACTCAGAAAAATGACAGTGAGAATAATTACACATCTCAAAGAATGTAACAACCACCACAAAGTTTTTACACATAGAAATTGTTGAAATGTTATCTTTTTTTGTAGTATATTTTCTAAAAAATAAAGACAAAACAATTCTTAAAAAGCACTATGGGTTTTGTAACTTTCTCTCCTTCATAACACACAGGTACCAGAATATGACCTTGAGTCTATCCTGCCTGAGTTTAAAAACCATCTCAAGAACAAGTTTAAGGCATTGAATACCAACAATCAAAGACCTGAGGAATTGTAGACATCAAAGATATTGCCCATGAAGAGAGCAAAAGGTTATTACAAAGAAAGAGGAGAAAGAAAAAAACCAAAATGGATGTCAGAAAAGACTACGAAAATTGCATTAGAGTGCTGAGAAGGCAAAACAAAAGGAAGAGATGTAAAAGTGCTGAACAGAAGATTTCGCAGGGCTTGTTGTTGTTGTTGTTATGTGCCGTCGAGTTGCCTATGACTCATAGCGACCCTATGTACAACAGCCCTAAACTCCGCTCTGTCCTGTGCCAATCATACTGTCTCTAACACTCCCATCCCAATTAGCCCAGTCACTGAATCAATCCACCTCATAGAGGACCTTCCTCTCCTACGCTGTCCCTCCACTCTCCCAAGCATGATGTCCCTCTCCAAGGACCAGTCTCTTCTTACAACATGCCCAAAGTATGTTAGACAGAGCCTCAGAATCCTTGCCTCCAAGGAGCCACCCGGTTTAACCCTTTCCAGGACAAATCTGTTTGTTTTCCTA
>NW_006399817.1:2469937-2479281 GCF_000299155.1 Elephantulus edwardii | reverse complement strand
TACTATTAATATCACATACAAATAAAATACTGCTGGAAAGAATTAATAAAAAAATTACTAGAACAGTATGTAGTCAGGACACTGCCAGAAGTCCAAGCTGGATTTAGAAGATGCTATAGCATCAGAGATACCTTTGCTGATATCAGATACATCCTGTCTGAAAGCAGAAGATGCTAAAAGAAAGTCTATTTGTGCTTTATTGACTATGCAAAGGCATTTGACTGTGTAGATCATAACAAACTACAACTAACATTGAGAAGAATAAGTATGCTAGAACACTTGATTGTGCTCATGAAATATCTATACCTAGATAAAAAAGCTCTTGTTCTAATGGGGCAAGGAAACACTGCATGGTTTAAAATCAGGAACGGTGTGTGCCAGATTTATCTTCCCTCCATGGCTACTCAATCTGTATGCTGAGTGAATAATTTGTGAAGCTGGACTCTATGAAAAGGAATCTGGCATCAGGATTGGAAGAAGACTCATCAACAACCTGTGGTATGCCGATGATACAACTCTTTTTGCTGGAAGTTAGGAGTATATGAAATGCTTGCTGCAGAAATCAAGGACTACAGCCTTTGGTATGGATTACATCTCAACATCAAGAAAACAAAAGTCCTTATCCCAAGACAAATAGTCACCATTATGATAAATGGAGAAAGGATTGAAGTTGTCAATGATTTCATCTTGCTTGGACCAACAACCACTATCTTTGATATCAACAGTCAGGAGATACATTTCCTTGACAAAGTCTACAACAGTTGACTTCTCTAAAGTACTGAAGAGCAGCGATGTCAATTTGAAGACTAATAAGGTAAACCTGATTCAGGCCATGGACTTCTCAGTTACCTGCTACATATCAGAGGGCTGGACAATGAATTAGGGTAACAGTAGAATTTGTACCTTTCAGTTGTCGTGTTGGAGAAGAGTAGTATAGTGTTCAATATGGATTGAGGCTCAACATCAGAAGACAAAGATCCTCACCACCGGGCCAATTGGCAGCACCATGATAGATGGAGAAGAGATTTGGGTTGTTAACAATTACATCTTGCTGAGCTCCACAATCACCACTCTTAACACCAGCAATCAAAAAATCAAAAGATGAATCATATTGGGAAAACCTGATGTCAGAGACCTCTCCAGAATATCAAAAAGCAATGATGCCAGTCTAGAGACAAAGGTGCACCTAATCCAGGACATGATCTTTGCAAATTACTTGCTATGCATCAGAGAGCTGGATAATGACTAAGGATGACAGAAGAAAACTTGAAGCCTTCGAATTGTGGTGCTGCCAAGAAAACAAATAGGTCTGTCTTGGAAAGGGTGAAACCAAGTTTTTCCTTGGAGTCTATGGTTTTGAAGTTCCATCCTGCATACTTTGTGGACATGGCCAGGAGAAGGCAGTCCTTGGAGAAGGACATCGTGCTTGGAAGGGTGGAGGGACAGTGCAGAATAGGAAGACCTGGATGAGACGGATTGATACAGTAACAGGGGTAATCGGGGTTGGTGTGTTTGAATTAGTGAGACTGGCCCAGAACAGCACAGTATTCAGATTTGCTGTATATAGGGTCACTATGGGTTGCAGTTCTATAATTTCCACACTCTGTTGGGTCACCTTTCTTTAGGATGGGAACAAATATAGATCTCTTCCCGTCAGTTGGCCAAGTGGTTGTTCTCCAGATTTCTTAATACAACTTAGTGAGCACGTCCAGGGCAGTATCTGTTAGCTGAAATATGTCAATTGGTATGCCATCTATTCCTGAGGCCTTATTTTTTGCTATTTCCCTTAAAGCAGTTTGAATGTCTTCCTTCATCACCATAGGCTCTTGCTCATATGTTGTTTCATTAAATTCTTCTGTGTCTGCCAATTTCTTTTGATACAATGACTCAGTACATTCTTTCCATCTTCTTTTAATACTTCCTGGATCATTTAATATTCTATCTAAAGCATCCTTGATTATAGCAACTTGAAGTTTGAATTTGTTCTGCGGTTCCTTGAGGTTAAAAAATGCTGAGTGAGTTTGGCCCTTTTGATTTTATGTCTCCAAATCCTTACACATTTCATTGTAATATTTTACTTTGTCATCCCGTGCTGCCTTTTGAAATCTTCTATTCAGCTCTTTAGTATCTTGAATTCTTCCTTGTGCTTTGGCTTCTCTGTGCTCCAGTGCAATACTGAGCTTCTTCTGACATCCATTTTGGTCTTTTCTTCCTCTCCTGTCTTTGTAATGACATTTGCGCTCTTCTTGAAGGATACCCTTGATATCCTCCGACAACTCATCTGGTCTTTGCTCATTAGTGTTCAAGGCCTCAAACCTGTTTCTGAGATGGTTCTGAAATTCAGGTGGGATAGAGTCAAAGTTATATTTCGGTTCCCATGGATTCAGTCTAATTTTCCTCAGCTTCAACTTGAACTTACATATGAGTAGTTGGTGGCCTGTTCCACAATCAGCTCCCGGCCTAGTTTTCACAGCTGATATTGAGCTTCTCCGGCAGTTATTTCCACAGATGTAAATGATCTGATTCCTATGCATACCATCAGGTGAGATCCATGTGTATAACCTGCATTTATGTCTCTTAAAAAATGTGTTTGAGATGACTAAGTCATTGTGCAAAATTCAATCATTCTATTTCCAGCTCCATTTCTGTCACCAAGTCCATGTTTTCCAACTACTGATTCTCCTTCTCTGTTCCCAGTCACCCATTACTATCAATGCATCTTGATTGCATGTTCAGTCCATCTCCAACTGCAAAAGTTGTTAGAAAGAATGGTGACCCAACAGAGTGTGGAAACTATAGAACAATATCGTTGATTTCACACAAAAGCAAGATTCTACTGAAGATTATCCGAAAACGACTGGAACAGCACATCAGCAGAGAACTGCCAGAAGTCCAAGCTGGGTTTAGAAAGGGTCGTGGTACTAAAGATATTGTAGCTAATGTTAGATGGTTCTTGGCTGAAAACAGGGAGTACCAGAGGAATATCTATCTGTGCTTCATTGATTATGCAAAGGTGTTTGACTGTGTGGACCATAACAAACTGTGGCTAACTCTGAGAAGAATAGGAATCCCAGAACACTTGATCGTTCTAATGCGAAACCTATACTTGAACCAAGAGTTAGTCGTCAGAAAAGAACAAGGAAACACTGCATGGTTCAAAATTGGGAAGGGTGTATGCCAGGGATGTGTCCTGTTTCCATACCTTTTCAACCTGTTTGCAGAGTAGATCATCCAGGAGGCTGGGCTCTATGAGGAGAATTGCAGCATCAGGATTGATGGAAGATCTATCAACAATCTGTGCTATGCAGATGACACAACCCTGCTTGCTGAAACTGAGGAGGACCTGAAGTGCTTGCTGCAAAGGGTCAAAGATTGCAGCCTTCAATATGGATTAAGGCTCAATGTCAAGAAGACAAAGAGTCTCACCATCGGAGCAATTGGCAGCATCAGGATGGATGGTGAAGAGATTGAGATTGTTTACAGTCTGCTTGGCTCCATAATCAACACTCTTGGCACCAGCAGCTGGGAAATTAAAAGATGTATTGCCATGGGAAAGTCTGCTGTTAGGGACTTCTCTAAAGTACTGAAGTGCAACGGTGTCTCTCAGGAGACTAAGGTGAGGCTAATACAGGCCATGGTCGTTGCAATCACATGTTATGCATCAGATAGTTGGACAATGACTAAGGAGGATAGGAGAATTGATGCCTTTGAGCCTTGGTTTTGAAGAAGAGTAATGAGGGTACCTTGGACTGCTAAGAAAACAAACAGATTCGTCCTGGAGAGGGTTAAACGAGGCTGCTCCTTGGAGGCAAGGATTCTGAGGCTCCATCTGACATAGTTTGGTCATGTTGTAAGGAGAGACCGGTCCTTGGAGAAGGATATCATGCTTGGAAGAGTGGAGGGCAGGCCCAAGAGGGGAAGCCCCTCTAGGCGATGGATTGATTCAGTGACTGGGGTAATCAGGATGAGTGTGTCAGAGACAATGAGATTGGCACAGACAGAGCAGAGTTTAGGGCTGTTGTACAAAGGGTCGCTATGAGTCACAAGTGACTCAAAGGCACATAGCAACAACAACATGGGTTGCAGGTCACTTGATGGCACATGACAACAATAACCACACACACACACACACACACACACACACACACACACACACACAGAGACACACACATCAAAACAAAGCAAACCAACAACAACCCAACAATCAGATCTGTTTTTGAGAAAGTACAACTGTGGTATTTTTGCAAGCAAAGAGGCAACTCTTTATCTCTCATATATTGGACATGTAGCTGGGCAAGGCTACTTCTTAGAAAGGGACATCATGCTTAGAAAACTGGAGGGCCAGGGAAGGAGAGAAGACTCCAACGGTGATTTCAGCAATGGACTCTATTGTGTCAGAGATGGTGAAGATGGCACAGGGTTGCTATGAGTTGCACTCAATAGCACCTGACAGCAACAATAATAACACTCCATATGGCTTGCGACAAAATTTATATATGACATAGAATGATAAAATAAGTGGAACATTGTTAAGAAAATAAATTTAAAGGCAAACAACGAGCCAATAGGATATAATATGTTAACTTTGAAATCTTACGCATAGCAAAGTAAATCACTAATTTTTTTCTGGTCTTTACAGCAGATGGTAGATTGGGTTCTAATATGGAAACAAATAGTTATAAGATATAGTGCATCTATTATGGTAAGTGAAGTAACTCAGTCCCATGAGGACAAATACTGTATAAGATCATGATTGTAGAATGTGTATGAGGATCCAAGGTTGGGAGCAGAAGGATGAGGATGGGCAAGGGTGGGAAGGGATGGGGTGGTGTAGGGGTCATTAGCCATAAGGTTGTACAATTTGATGGGTGGAAGGAGGATGGGTAAGGGAAATGGGAAAATCCAGTGCAAAAAATGTATACGAACTTTGTAAGTAAACCAGTATAAAATAAAAGTTTCTCTTTAAGACAAAAAGAACACTGCATTTGTTAGAAGATTCAAGTATTTGCTTATAAAAACATTTACAGATGCAACTTGTATTAGAAAGAAATATAACCCTTGAGTCATTGATTTATGTGTTTATATATTTCACAAATACCATGTGACTACTAATTTCCAAATATTGTTTTAGGCTCCAGGGGCATATCCGTGGACAGAATAAAGCCCTATTCTTTCTCAGTAAAGGATGAGAAGAATTATTTCACATATCTGGAGGTGATTAAGTCTTATAAAAAAAATAGTAGGAATGATAGATGTGCCAAGATGGGGTGGGATGGTTGGGAAAGGCTTTTCTAATATAGAAAGATTTTATCAGAGGTCTGAAGGAAATGAAGAATAAATTGTGTAGAAATCTGGAGCATTCCAGGAAAAGTACAAGGCAAGGGCATAGGAAAGGAAGGATATATAGAGTTTGTGAAAGACATTAGAAGGCCAGTGTGATTGGAGTAAAAGAAACGCATCACACAAGATACTGGGGACTGTGTATTATGTTATGATAGCAACTTCCTCATGCTACATAGAGACAAAATCCTCATACTATCTGATGAAGGCTTATCTTACATTGAGTAATGTTGAACTAAAATATTGCTGAAAGCTAAATAGATTTGAAGCATTTACTGATGAAGTTAAATACCAAATCCTTCAGTATGGTTTATATATCAGTTTAAGGAAAACAAAATTTTCACAGTGAAACAATAAGTGAATGATGTTGTCAAGGATTGAATTTTACCTGGATCCATTATCAGTACCCATGGAATCAAAGCAGTCAAGAAATCAAATTACATAATACACCAAGCTAATCTTCTCCAAAGGATCTTTTTTTTTTTTTTAAATAAAAATATGGAACACTTCACGAATTTGCGTGTCATCCTTGCGCAGGGGTCATGCCAATCTTCTCTGTATCGTTCCAATTTTAGTATATGTGCTGCCAAAGCGAGCACCAAAGGATCTTTTTAAGGTGCTAAGGGATATATCACTTTGAGAAGCAAGCATTACCTAACTGAAGCTGGGGAGTTAAGAGTTTATCTTCCAATATAACTTTCCTAGCCATTGCCTGACTTGACAATGTGGATGGGCAGGAATATTTGAATAGGATGTGTTAACCTATCCACAAGGGGATTCGTTATCTCACCATCCCGTAAAGATATTGGCCAGTCTCACCAACCTACAAGAGGATTGGCTAGTCTCTCCCTTAAATTGAGTGTATCTGGCAGTAGAGAAAGATCTCTTCTATCAGCAAAAGAAAAAGAAGCAAGAGAATGCAATTTGACCTTTGAGACCAGAGCAACAGCCATAGCTGAGCCAAGATAAAATGGAGCTACTTTGAGACTGCTACTCCTTTACAGAAAGAACCAAGAGCCTTTGCCCAAATCTGTTCGACATCTATGAAGAGGGGAAGCCAACATTGGCAGCACTGAGAACTTTGTAACACTGGCTTTAAGCTGCAAGGCTCATAGTTGAGGTACCTACAAGCATATTTTAGAAACTGTCTTGACTTTATTCTGCTACTAACCTTGATTACAATCTTCCCTCCACCCCCAATATAGTTCTGTGTGGTCTGCAAGCTATTAGAGTGAATTTTGGATCCAGTAAAGCAGTAAGATTGGTGTTGAGCTGAGTAAGAAGAGGTATGGAAGCACGGGGGATATGTCTGACTTCATTGGAACTGATTTTGCATTGCTATGCTGTTGATGGGGACAGTTCCCCTTTGTATAGTGGGTAAAGGTCAAACATGGCCAGCCCCAGATGATCCTTGATTTTTTTTACACAGTCATGGTATTTTCAGTTTCCTCATATGCGAGTAGGGAGGTCTAGTGGCCTAGTGGTAAGGAACTGCACTGTTAAGCTAAAGGCATGCTGTTCAAATCCACCATTTGCTCCACAGGAAAAAGATAAGCAATCTCCTCCCATGAAATTTACTCCTCTGAAAATCCCCTAGAGGATCAGCTATGACTTGGTTCCAACTCAATGACTCAATGTTACATAACAACCACATTTGCAAGTGGAGGCTGTGGAGATGGTTTTGATCTGTTGTTCATAGGGTGGCTATGAATCAGAGTCAACGCAGTGACACCTAATAATAAATGCATGTCAAAGTTAAAAAATAAGGAAGACTAAAGAATAATCAATGCTTTTAAATTACTTATCAATTGCCTTTAAGTATTGGTAAATAATTTTTAATATATTATGGATTGTCAATGCCTTTGAATTACACTGTTGTTGAAGAATTTTTAATATATGAAGGACTGTCAAAAGAACAAACAAGTCTGTTAGAAGAAGTGCAACTAAAATACTCCTGGAGGCAAAGGTGGCAAGAGTTCATCTCACATACTTTGAACAAGTTGCCAAGAAAGGTCAATGTGCAAAGGACATAATGCTTTGTGAAGTAGAGGATCAGTGAAAAAGAGGACAATCTAGAGAAACACTGATGGAAAAAAAGAAAAAAAAGGGGGAAGATCATTAATGAGCTGGATTGTGGATTGACACAGTGGATGTAACAGTGGGCTCAAGTATAGCAACAACTATAAAGATGATGAAAGACTGGGAATTTTGTAACACTCTTGGTTGCTAGGAGTCAGACTAACTCAGTGGCACTTAACAATTCAGATCACTTTATTTTTATGATGTACCATCAATGAGTACTTAATAAGGTTGCTAATTTCAATGCATTTTTTAAACCACTTCTTAGAGATTTGACAGCAACTGTATCTTTATTAAAATTTAATTGTACTAGAAATTCTTAACATATTTAATACAAGTTATAAAATCAATACCCTTGATATAAGAAGTCAAGAAACCAAAAGATGTGTTACACTGGAAAAATCTGCTGTTAGTGACCTCTTCAAGGTGATAAGGAGCAATAATATCAGGTCAAAGACTAAGGTACACCTGATACAAGCCATGGTCTTTTTAGTTACTTCCTATGTATCTGAAAGTTGGACAATGAATGAAGAGGACAGAGGAAAAATTAATGCTTTTGAGTTGTGGTGTTGGAGAAAAATAATATCTTATATCTTATCTCCAAAAGAACAAACATATATCTCAGAGAAAGTGCAACCAGGGTGCTCCATAGAGGCAAGGATGGTGAAACTTTGGACATAGTGTGAGGAGGGCCAATATCATGCTTGAAAAAGGTGAGTGTCAGTGAAAGAGAGGGAAACCTTTAAATAGATGAACTGACACAGTGACTGTAATGAGATCAAATATATCAGAGATGATGCACATGGCACAGGATAGGGCAAGGTTCAGATTTTTATAGGGTTGTTAAGAGTTGTAGGTGACTCAACTGCACAAGTTAAGACCATTTTTTTTTCTTGAGTTCAATACTCCAGCAATATCCAAGTCTTCTCTGGTGGTGACTGCTTGAGAAACATTGGCCAAGGATTAAATAAGGGATAAAATTTGGTCTTCTGTATGGTAGGGAGATTTGGTGTTGTAATCTCCAGAAGCTTCATCTGACATACTTTGGGCATGTTGCAAGGAGGAACTGGTCCTTGGAGAGGGACATCATGTTTGGCAGAATGGAGGGACTGTGCAGGAGAGGAAGACCCTCGATGAGATGAATCGATTCTGTGACTGGAGCGGTGGGAATGAGTGCATTTGAGATGGCTAGGTTGGCACAGGATAGAACAGTGTTTAGGGCTCTTGTACGTAGGGTCGCTATGAGTTGCAAGCTACTCGATGGCACATAACAACAACAATCTCCAGAGAGCTACACTTCCAACTCATAGCAAGTGGTTTGAATCAACCAGTGACTCCAAGAGAACTATGTGGACAGTCTCTTCCAATTCAGGTTACAGTCTTCCAAACATCCTGATGGAGGGTCACCTATATGAGTCAGTTCTAACTCAACAGCAATGAGTATGAATGTGTATGGAAGACACAAATTCTATCACTTAACCTTCAAGGCCTCTGCAAGAAAAGTTAAGGAACACTTTTCAAAGTACAACTGAAGCCTAAAGAATGAGTTGTTGTTGTTAGGTGCCATCGAGTCGAGTACAACTCATAGTGAACCCATCATATCCTGTGCAATCTCCACACTTCCTAACACACTAGAGCGCATTATGGAAGTCACTGTGTCAATGCACCTTGTCGACGGTCTTCCTCTCCCTTGCCATCCCTCTACCTTTCTGAACATCATGTCCCTCTCCAAGGAATAGCCCCTCCTAGCAACGTGTCCAAAGTACTTGAGGCAAAGCCTCATCATCCTTGCCTTCCAAGAGCACTCGGGCCGCACGGTCTCCAATATCTATTTATTTGTTCTTTTGGCAGTCCATAGGATGTTCAGTGCTCTTCTTCGACACCACAACTCTTCTTCTGTCATTCTTTTTTTTTTATTTTTTGGT
>NW_006399817.1:2460365-2463580 GCF_000299155.1 Elephantulus edwardii | reverse complement strand
CCGGGGGCATGCCCTTCCCAATTTTGAACCATGCAGTGTTTCCTCGTTCTGTTCTGACGTCTGCCTCTTGGTTCAAGTATAGTTTTCGCATTAGCAGGACCAAGTGTTCTGGGATTCCCATTCTTCTCAGAGTCAGGTGTATTTTCTGATAATTATGACTGTTAACAGAATGAGGTGACTGGCTGTAGATAAAGCCTGGCTACTAAAAGGTCCTAGATAGAAAAAAGAGAAAAATGTACAATAAAATTCAAAAAACATAAAATAGAACTGTCTATTGGTCAGAGACTGTAGCATTCCTGGGTTATGGTCCTTAGTCAGTCTTCAAGTTTGGAATTGAACCCACCTTTGTGGTTCAACTTTTAGTCAAAAAGGTGCACACTATTACCAGGGATGCATGCATTCCACAGAAGAGTCAATCATTCAAAGTCAAAAGGGGAGCATTCTTCCGATACAAAGTTCAGAAGGTAGGAAGGGATAGGAAGCAAGAGAGATTAAAATGATCAGCCCAGTAAGGAAGCTGAGTGGATGCTGTTGTGTTGTGATGATTGTCAAAAACAAATCAATGTCACAAAGCAAAATACATATGTATCTTTCCCTGAAAAATGGATATATTATGTAAAACTTCACCAAAAGAGTAAAGTTTTAAAACCCCTAAAGAATAGATTCAGCTTCCTACTAACAGGTTCTCCATACTAGGAGCGCGTCTTGCTGGATGATCCTCGTGCCAGTTTCTTACTTGAGCTTAGTTTTCCTCTAGTTTCCTTCTAGTCTTCTCACAATGGTTGACAAACTCTCTTGAGGTGTCAGAAATTGCTGCAGAGATTTTACTTCTAATATTGTTGTTGCTGTTATGTACCATCTTACACAACTTCTATCTATCCTAGTAACATTGTCCCCCTGTGTGTGTGGGAACATCCTTTCTACTTAACTATCTAGTGTTCCAGGTAAGCCACAGCGCTGCTGTGACACTTCAGGACCACTGCTGCCCTCCTGTGGTAATACTGGGTGGTGCTTTCAACTAAAGTTAAACATCAATCTGCCTCATTTTTGTGTTTGATCTTTTGAAGCCGTCCTAAATGGTCTTCCTTGGGAAATCACATTCCTCTAAGACCTAGTAACCTGGAGATAGATTTTAGGAGCCGCCACAATGGACTTCAATCTGGGATCCTCCAGCACACCTACAGAATCGGGTAAGAGAATACACTATGTAACTTATGAAAGGAGGGTTGATATTAAAGAATTTAGGGGAGAGAATGCTTTGGTAGTTAATATTCCTATGGAAAAAACTGGAGAAAAAAGAGATTCCTGGTTTATATTTCAGTGAGTGTTCCCAGGGAGCTCTGGTGGCCTAGTGATAAGAAGCTGCACTGCAATCCTGAAGACAGGAGGTTTGAATCTACCAGATGCTCCACTGGAGAAGGAGGAGCAATCTCCATTTCCTCCCATGCCAGTCGGATCTGATTCAATGGTACACAACAAGAAAAAAAAACAAACAATCAGTGAGTGTTCCTATTGTTTAGTATTTAACACAGCTGATTATTTGTCTACTGAATTAATGTTGTTATGTGCCATCAGTAATGACCCTATGAACAATAGCCCTGAATTCTGTCCTATCCTAAACTAATCTCACTGTGTCTGACACACATGCAATATAAATTCCTTTGGTGAGCATGAATTATCTTTGCTACCAAAGAAACAAAACTTTTTGTTTTAAAAGAGCTCTGAAGGAAATAGATTACAAAGGTAGGCTCTCTAGGAAAACTCAGTCCCTAAGTAATCCACATTGCAGTGTGCTTAAGTTCTTTCTGTTCTTTTGTTGTTGTTAGTTGCTGTCGAGTTGACTATAACACATAGCAACACTACAACAACAATGTTCTATCCTGTGTCATCCTCATAATCTCTGACATACTCAAGCCCATTGGGGCAATGCCTGTGTCAATCTATCTGGTTAAAGGTTTCCTCTCCTTCACCAATGCCTCTACATTCCCAAGCATAATGTCCCTCTCCATGAAATATCCTCTCTTAGTAACATGCCCAAAGTATGTGAGATGAAGCTTTGTCATTTTTGCCTGCAAGGAACATTCTGGCTCAATTTTCCACAAAACATACTTGTTTATTCTTTTGGCAGTGCATTGAACATTTAGTACCCTAGCAGCACGCCCAGACTACGTGAGATGAAATGTCATCATTTTTGTCTCCAAGGAGCACTCTGGCTGCACCTTCTCCAAGACATATCTGTTTGTTCTCTTGGCAGTCCATGGGATATTCAGCACTCTTATCCAACACCACAGCTCAAAGGCATTAATTCTTCATCGGTCAACTTTAGTCATTGTCAAGTGCCTAGGCAGTGACTGAAAAGACTGTGGCCTGAATCAAGCAAAACTCATTCCTCAAACTGACATCACTGCTCCTCAATAATTTGAAGAGGTCCCTGACTACAGCCTTTCCCAGTGAAATTTCCTGATCTCTTAACTTCTAGTGTCAAGTGGATTTATTTTTATCCAAGTAAAATGAAGTCATTGACAATTTCAAAATTTCTCCATCATCATGATGCTGCCTATTGTTCCAATAGTGAGAATGTTTTTCTTGACGTTGAGATACAATCCATTTTGAAGGCTTTAGTCTTTGATCTACAACAATTTGATCAAATTGCTCTCACTTTCAGCAAGCAAGATCATATAATCTGCATAATGAAAGTTATTGGTAAGTTTTCCTTCCAATCTTGATGCCATATTCTTTTTCATAGACTCCAACTTCTCAAATAATCTACTCAGCATAGAGATTAAATAGGTTTGGAGAAAGGCTACAAGCTTGAAGCATACCTTTCCTAATTTTAAACCATGCAGTGTTTCCCTTGATCTGTTCACGCAACAGCTTCCTCTTGGTTTAGGTATTGGTTTTGCACAAACACAATTAAGTGTTCTGGAATGTTAATTTTTCTCATTGGTAGCCAGATTTTGTTATGATCCACACAGTCAAATGCTTTTGCCTAGTCAGTAAAGCACTCATAGACATTCTGTTCTGGTGAATTTCTATTCTAGTCAATTCTATTTTCTGCTTGGTATGCTATCAATGCTGAACAAATTGGTTATGTATTTAACTTCAGACCACCAATTACTCATATGCAAATTCAAGCTGAAGCTGAGGAAAATTAAACCAAATCCACAGGAGCCAAAATATGACTTTGATTTCATACCACCTGAATTTCAGAATCA
>NW_006399817.1:2457050-2460246 GCF_000299155.1 Elephantulus edwardii | reverse complement strand
TTTTTTTTAAATTTTTTATTAATTTTAATGAACATTTACAGAGATTTTGGATTTCCATTCATTCATTGTTGTACTGTCATTCTTATTTAATGTCCAGCTCTCAGGTGGATTGATGTAACTATGGCCTGAATCAGACATACGATAGCCCTCAAATTGACGTCATTACTTCTCAATTATTTGAAGAGGTCCTTGACTGTAGACTTTCCCAATGCAATATGTCTCCTGATTTTCTGACTTCTGAGTGTTAATTGTGGATCCAAGATGAAGTTATTGACAGTTTCAATCTCTTCTCCACCCTCCTTGATGTTGCCTATCAGTCCAGTGGTAAGAATCTTTTTTTAAAAACAAACAAACAAACAAACAAACAAACAAACAAACAAACATTGAGATAAAATCCATACTGCAAACACTTTGAAAGAAGAAGAAAAATGAGTAGGAATTTTGTTTTGTTTTCTTTTAAGCAAGATATTTGATTTTAAGTTTATAAAGAACTTGGATTTCCATTCATTCATTATTGCACATTTTCCTCCCTACCTCCCTACCCCCAGTTTGTTTTTTCTTTAGGAAAAAAGTTCTTTCATTGTTATACAGCTTCCACCCCACAGACCAACTTATTATATAGCTCTTACTATAAGACTCTTGTCAAACCAATAATACCTAATAATATATTGTAGGAATTTTAAAATTAATAAGGAGAGGGAAGCTATTAGAGGCAGAAGGACCAGACTCTGAGAAATTGTGGAATAAGATTAATTTATTTATCAGTCAGAAAGTAATCTGGGGAGGGATACTGGAAAGAAAGAACAGTGGAATGTTAGGGTTTAAGGAGATTCAAGATCATCAAGAGTTTCTCCTGTGTACATAGGAAAATTTAATGGAAAGTTCATTCTGCTAGTAATGTAAGATTAGATGGAGGGTAAGACTAAGGGATGGGCCCAGTTAGAGGACTCTTTCAGAAATTAAATAAACAAAAATAGCGTATGAACTTAGATAATAGAAAAGAGGAAGAAGAAAAAGAAGACGTGTAAGAGAGATTTAGAAGTCATTATTTTATGTCATTGGATAGGATGGGAGTAGGGCTGAAAAGAGAAATCCAGAGCAGTTTCCAGCTTTTTGATTAAGTGCATCTGAAGCTTACAGACTTTAGAGAAGCAGATAGCTATTTGGAAAATCATAGCCAAATGATAAGTTCAATGAGTATCAATCTGTAGAGAATTCTTTAATGACATATGTTAAAAATATTTTTCTCACTGATGCTATATTTTTTTTCTAAATAAATTTATTGTTGACCAAATCTCAATAAAATAGCCAGCCAGCAAAGCATATATGTTGTTATTGTTGTTAAGGTGCCCCCTGTTGTTGTGTACTGTCAAGTCAGAACCAACCCACATTTGACCCTCTGGTGGGTTTTCAGAGGAAATTAATTGCATGCAAGGAGTGAAATATAACTCATAGTGACCCTATGAATAGCTGACCTGAACCCTGCCCAATTCTGAGCCAACCTCATTGTCTCTGACACCTTAGAATCCATTGCTGAAGTCACAGTGTTAATCCATCTTGTTGAAGGGCTTCCTCTCCTTGGCTGACCACCTTTCCAAGCGTGATACCTCTTCCCAAGAAATAGCCTCCTTAGTTATATGTCAACAGTATGAAAGACTAAGCTTTGCCATCTTTGATTTCATGGAGCACTAGCTACACTTTTCTCAAGACATATAGAAGATAGAATTTTGACTGAAGATTATTTCTAAAGAAGAATAAGGTAAACAAGATTAAATTTTTAAAATGTAAATGTTCAACTCACCATAAATTGTTACAAGAGGAGGAACATAGAAACATAGTAGAAAATTAATAGTAATAATATCAGGTAAGCAGAGAGTACCAGAGGAATGTCTATCTATATTTCATTGACTATGCAAAGACATTTGATTGTGTGGATCACAACAAACTGTGTCTTAATCTGAGAAGAATGGGAATCCCAGAACACTTGATTGTACTTATGCAAAACCTATACATGGACCAAGAGGCAGTTGTCAGAACAGAGCAAGGAAACACTGCATGGGTCAAACCTGGAAAGGGTGTATATCAGGGATGTGTCCTATCTCCGTATCTTTTCAATCTGTATGCTGATTATCCGGGAGGCTGAGTTCTATGAGGAGAAGTGTGGCATCAAGTCAGTCTGGAGACTAAGGTGTGCCTGATCCAGGCCATGCTGTTTACAATTACTATGCTTCAGAGAGCTGGACAATGACTAGGGATGAAAGAAGGACAGTTTATGCTTTTGAGTTTTGATGCTGGAGAAGAGTATTGAATATACCGTGGACTGCTAGGAGAACAAGAAAATTTGTCCTAGAGAGGGTGAAGTCAGCCTGGTCCTTGGAGGCAAGGATTCTGAAGCTCTGTCTGACATACTTTGGACATGTTGCAAGATAGGGTCAGTCCTTGGAGAGGGTTGTCATGCTTGGGAGGGTGGAGGGACAGTGCAGGAGAGTAATATCCTTGATGAGATGGATTGATTCAGTCACTGGGGTAATGGGGATAGGTGAGCCAGAAACAATAAGATTGGCAAGGGATAGAGCAGAGTTTAGGGCTGTTGTACATAGGGTCGTGATGAGTCGCAGGTGACTCAACGGCACATAACAACAACAACAACAACAACGATTATGTGTCAGTTAACATTTATGTCATACTTTTTATTTTAAGATTATTTTCTTTCTTGAATGTCTTAGCAGCTCTGTGAGGTATACATTTTACAGAGACATAAATATACACACACACTTTGGTGCTTAGAGATTTACACTCAAATTTGTTAATTTTTATTGTTGTTGTTATGTGTCATCGAGTCACTTGTGACTCATAGCGACCCTATGTACAACAGCCTTAAGCTCTGCTGTCCTGTGCCAATCTCACTGGCTCCAACACACCCATCCTGATTGCCCCAGTCACTGAATCAATCCACCTCCTAGAGGGCCTTCCCTTCCTGCGCCTACCCTCCACCCTCCCGAGCATGATGACCTTCTCCAAGCACTGGTCTCTCCTTACAACACGACCAAAGTATGTCAGACGAAGGTTTGACCCTTTCCAGGATGAATGTTTGTTTTCTTGGCAATCCATGATACCTTCAATACTCTTCTCCAACACCAAAGCTTAAAGGCATCAATTCTTCTATCCTCCTAGTCATTGTCCAACTCTCTGATGC
>NW_006399817.1:2435149-2445475 GCF_000299155.1 Elephantulus edwardii | reverse complement strand
TTCTTTCTCTCCAGGTTGTACATGTAGTCTCTGAAGGGGACTCATCCACTAAGTTCCAACCCTTTTAAGCGCTAATGAAGGCAACAGCCATGGAGTGGGCTTTGTATTTTCTCTTGGACCAGTTTCTCCTTTACCCTCAATCATCTAGCAGCCAATAGCCTAGGGAATGTTGCGATGAGTCCCAAATTCAGCTTTTAGGGTTTTAGCAGAAGTTTGCCTCTGGCTAACATGGACCTTCTCAGGAACTTTAAAGTGTGCTGACTTCCCTTTGTGAGGAGCCCGCCCAAACTCCATCGTTTGCTGGCAGCCACGCCCCGGACTGGGAGGCAGAACTGAAAAACATTTCCTTGAGGCTGGCACACCTTGCCCTACCCAAACCGGTCATGTATTTATTTTTCTCCTGCCTGATCGAGCTCCATTCGAAACCAGAGTGACTGGAGGAGGGACACTTGCCGTGAACACGGAGTTTGGGGGTATGAAAGTGGAAGGGGGAGGGGGCAGCAGAGATTAACTGGGGCTGGACGTGGGACCTGAAAACGAAAACCAGGGAAGAAGTCTGGGCGCGGGGTGGTTGTGATCAGTTCTTTGTGGTTCATGTGAGCAAAGAGTACATCAGGTGAATTAATCTGTAAGCCTTTTGAACGAGCATCTTGGGGTTTCTTCATCTTGATTTGGCGAGAGAGCCATACCTACTGTATACACGATGACAAGTCTTTCATTTGTCCCAGAGAGAGGGTGAGAGAGGGGCAGGACCCAGATAGAAACACTGCAGGCAAAAGGAGTTACGCTTCATAAGACGACACAGTAGTAAGTTTATGTGACTCTGGACTCACTGTATTTGGTTCCAGCTTCCTCCTTTTTAGCAGTAAAATTAACTAATTGCTATGCAGGCCTGTTGTGGAATTTAAATACGGTTATATACGAGACTAGGCTTTAAAACCTGTAGTGATCCGCTGTTCTTGTTGACTGGGATTTTTCTTCTTAATCTACCTTTTCTTTTTCAGTTCTTTATTTTCTACCCACCTCTCACTCACATCTCTAGTTTGTGCCTTTTCTTTTCTGTGTCCCCCCCCCCATCACTTACTTCTTTCTTTGATTGCTGCCCATCTGTGATAAATTCTACCCCCATCTAGTCTTTTCGTCCATCTCAGAACTAGCTTTCGTCCTGCTGCCCAGTTGTTATATACCATCGAGTCGGAACCCACCCCTTGCCCAAAGTCCACCCTCAGTGGATTTTCAGAGGCAGTAAATCTCACAGAAGACTGTCCATTCTTCTGCAGAACAGCTGGTAGATTAGAACCACACCTTCCTGGTGTGGCAGTGCAGCCTTTCAGCTCTGGAGGCCTAGTAGTAACCGTGTGGAATTAAAGGAGGTGAACATCTGTGACAGAAAACACCCCTCAAACTGAGCTGCAGCAGAAACAGAACTTTGTAGGAAGTGCTGCTGACATGGTCTCTACAGATCAAAACTTCCACTGGCAGCCAGGTAGATTTACCTAGACTCTTTTAGGTAGATATCATGAAGTACTTGTTTTAGTGAAAATCATATATATATATGTATTTTTTTTCTTCAGTGTTCCCATTTGCTAGGTGTTAGGAGCAGACTCATAATGATCCTCTGCCCCCTAGAACAGAACTCTGCCCAGTCCTGGGCGGCCTCACAATTACGCACAGCTCAAAGTTAGTTGAATCTTGCATCTATTTTCATTTGTCTTCTGCTGAAATTTCTTTTTCCTACCACCTCCCCATGCATATGCTTCACAATTTTATTGGGAACTTGATGGTTCTGTTGCTTTGTTTTGTATATTAATTTGCTTTTGCTAATGTGACAAATGTAGTCATTTAAAACAACATGAATTTATTCTTTTACAATTCCATAGTTCAAAAGTTGAAAATTAGTCCCCTATGGATTAAAATCAACTTGATGGCTTTAAGATGGATTCTTTTGTTTTTGGGGAGGGCCAATGGGGATGTCTGATGGGGAATGATTGTAGAATGAATGACCTCATGGAGGGCCCTGGGATTTAAAATTAGGGTTGTTATATTTTGGCAGAACATTCTTCTAAACCGTACCGCACTCTTTTGTCAATTTGCTGTACTCAGGTAATCTGAGATTGCTGAGATGCTAAACTTTGTGCAATTGGGGTGTCAAATACCATAACGGTAACTCATGGTGGATAGTGTTTGGTGGAGCTCCCAGTTTAAGACAGATTTGGAAGCAGGAGTAGCATCCACTTCCTAACCACATGACTTTGGAAATTCTACGAACTTGGAGAAAGGACGATAGTTATAGAAAGAAAGACTTCAGGTCTTTTGTATGCAGGTCCATTACGCATCATGATCAACTTGCTGGCAATCAACAACAATAACAACAATGTGACAAATGCAGTCATTTAAAACAACATAAATTTATTATTTTATGATTCTGCAGTTCAGAAGTTGAAAATGGGTCCCCTATGAGTCAAAATCAACTTGATGGCAGTGGAGTTTTATTGTTTTTGTTTGTGTTTTGTGGGGGGTATCAGAATGTCTTTCCTTTCTGGAGGATCTCTTCCTTTCCCAGCTTTTCTTGGATGCCTGTATTCTACAGCTCATGACTCTATTCCATCTTCAAAGCCAGCACTGTTTAGTCAAATATTTCATATACCACACACTCCTCCTCTGACATTTCTGCCTGTTCTCTTGTCCACATTTAAGAACTTTTATGATGACTTTGGACTCATTCCTGGATAATCTTATTTAAGATTAGTTGATTTACAAACTTTATCTGTAAACTTACCTCCCACTTGCCGTGTGATCTAACATACTCAGATGTTCTTTTAGCTCTGCAAATTATGTTCCATCTCCACTGTGCCAGTAAGCTTAGACCCAAATGTGCTTGGATCCAACTTCGTGGACTCTCTTGGAGTTAAAGCTGAATACCTTTGGGCCTAGGCTTACTGGCAAAGTTACCATGGCCCTGACATGGAATTGGCAGAGCTAAAGGGCTTTTGTAACACTTGCCCAAGCAGGGCACTGGCCATGCTGTGAGATTGAGAGTCAGAGAGAAGTCTGCTTGTGAGCACAACCTGAGATGAGACTGTTCTAACTGAAGAACTGTATCCTGAGTATTCTCAAAACTGAACTGTAACCTGATTCTTCCCTAGTAAATCCCATAATTTGAGTATTTGTTTGAAAGTATTTTGTGATCATTTTAAGGAATTATCAAACGCAGTAAAGAAGTATCATGGAGGAACAATTGATGCTAGAATTGTTAAATGTGGGGTATGGGGGGAAGGATATGTCTGATCTCAGTGATTGACTTTGTGCTGCTGTTCTGATGATGGGGGTTCTTTCCCCTTGTGGAATTAGTGCCACTCTGTTTTTATTCAAGGGGAGAACAGTGAATAAAAAGGAAGTGCTGGTGGGATAACCATAGAGAGTTGTCTTGGTTTTCTGAAGGTTCTGTGGTTACTCTATGGTAGTTCTAATCCATCAGTGGCAACTCCTCAGGAGAAAAGTCTACCATACAATTTACAGTCTTGAAAATCCAGTAAAGGGGTCAGCTATGAGTTGCTTTCAACTAAATGGCAATGAGAAGAAAGTAAGGTTATGTTATTATTGTTATGTGATGTCAAGTCAACTCTGACTCATAGTGACCCTATGAACAACATCTCTGAACCTTGCCCTATCCTGAGTTGACTTCACCCTTCTTTGACACACTTAACCCCCTTGCCACAGTCGCTGTGTCAATCTATGTCATCCAAGGTCTTCTTCTCCATTGTTGACCCTCCATCCTTCAAAGCAATATGTCCTTCTCCAAAGACAGGGCCCTCCTGATAACATCCCCAAAGTATGTGAGACAGAGTTTGCCTCCAAGGAGAAATTGGATTTTATCTTCTCCAGTACAGATCTGTTTGTTCTCTTGACAGTCTCAAATGCATTGATTCTTCTTCTGTCATTCTTAGTCATTGTCCTATTCTCAGATACATAGCATAGCAATTGAAAAGACCATGGCTTGGATTGGGCACACTTTGGCTTTGAGACTGACATCATTGCTCTTTAGCACTCTGGATAGTTCTTTGATAGCAGATTTTCCCAATGCAACTGCTCTTTTGATTTTCTGAATACTGATGACAAGGGTCAAGATGAAGTTGTTAACACTTCAGTTTGGTTTATTTTTTCCATCTGTACTGGTGCTACCTCTTGGCCCACTGGTGATTATTTTATTTTCCTGATGTTGAGATGCAATCTACAGTGAAAGCTGCAGTACTCAATCTTTTGCAGCAAGTGTCTCAAGTGCTCCTCAGTTTCACTGAGCAAGGTGCAGTGATTGAGGTTATAACAGTGAACAACAGAGACAAGTCATTGAATTCTTGTTGTCATGAAGGCTTCATGCTTTTCCCTCTAATTATGTTACTTCCTCTTTTTTCCTCCCTATTTGCCTAGGGTTAGCTGACCTCTGAGTCCTCAAAAGTCTTTCTGAGTTAAGACATGAGTACCACTATATGCTAAGGAGAAACAAAAGGATAATGACCATTAAATATTAACCATTGAGTTGACTCTGACACATGAAGCTCCCATGTATGTCAGACTAGAACTGTATGCCAGAGTGTTTCCAATGGCAGGTTTTTGCCAAGATGCCTCTCGATAGACTTGAATCTATAACCTATCAATTGCCTGCAAAATTAATTAACTATTTTTAACACTCAGAGACATAAAGAAGACAACTATACATACTCTCAAGGAAATTACTATCTGGCTGGAACAATTAATAATAGGTGAATTAATAAGTACTGCATGGATAGTTTTTATTATTAAATCCTATATTATAATAAATAAGGGAGTTTCTGGTGACTTAGTCCATAGCTTTGCTAACCCAAAGGTAGCAGGCACCTCTCTGGCTATTTGAATCCACCGGTGACTCCATTGGCAAAAGATGGGTACTCTCCTCCCATGAGGTTCACAGCCTCCATAAATCCACTGAAGGGTCAACTCCTAGTTGATTCTGACTCGATACCAATGAGTTTTCACTTGGTATGTATTTGATAACTGGACAAGGAATAGGGATGAAAGAATAAGAATTGATGCCTTTGAGTTGTGGTGTTGGAGAAGAGTACTGAATATCATCTAGATGGCCCAGAGAACAAGTAAATATATCTTGGAAAAAGTGCAGCCAGAGTGCTCCTTGGAAGCACTTGGATGGTGAAGCTTCTCACATTCTCTGGGCATGTTGCTAGGAGAGGCTATTTCTTGGAAAAGGACTTTATGCTTGAAAATATGGAGAGTTAGTGAAAGAGAGGAAGATCCACAAAGAGATCAGTTGACACAGTTACTGCAGCAATGGGATCAGTTGTGTCAGAGATATGAGGACGGCACAGGATAGCAGAGAGTTCAGATCTGTGGTTCCTAGGGTCGCTCTGAGTTGGCACCTAACAACAACAAAAGCAACATACTAATTTATGATGTCTTGGACACAATTTCTTACTGGGGAAAGTAGAAGCAGAAAAAATATGGCCAAAGCAAAATAAGCTAATTATACAGCATCATCACAGGATTAAAGTGGTTCTGTCCAGAAGAAGTAGAGATCTGAAATCCATTCTAAGTGCCAACAATCTTTTTGTGAAAAAAGGACAAAGCATTTATCTCAGTAGGTTTTTTTTTATTCTTTTTTTTTAGTTTTAATGAAAGTTTATGGAGACTTAGGGTCTCCAATCTTGCATTGTTGCACTTTTCGTCCTGCATACCCCCTCTCCCCCAGTTCACCCCTCTCCTTGAAAAGTAAAAGAAAAACTCTTTCATTGTTATGTAATCTCTCACCTCAGATCCATTCCACTGTGTAACCTTCATTCTGGACTCCTTCATGACAACAATTCCCAATCATACATCCCTCCCAAACAGTTCCCTCCCTCATCTGTTTCAATGCAGTATACATCATTCCTCCTGTCCTTCTCTGTCTTCCCTCAACTCTGATATTGGTCCTGTTTTACAACAGTGGCCCTCTGCAATATTTGTCCTTTTTTAACTGAGATATTTCACTCAGCATGATGTCCTCCAGGGTCATCCATTTTGCATAGTATTTCATGAGTTCTTTGCTTTTCAATGCTGCATAGTATTCCATTGTGTGAATATAAAAGAGTTTCTCTATCCATTTGTTGTTGATGGACACCTGGGTTGTTTCCACCTCTTTCCAATTGCGAGATAAACATGGGAGTGCATATATCTGCTTGGGTGGCAGTTATGGTTTCTTTGGGGTATATGCCCAGGAGTGGAATTGCTGGGTCAAATGGTATTTCTATTTGTTTGAGAAAGCACCATACAGCCTTCCATAGTGGTTGCACCATTTTACATGCCCACCAACAGTGAATAAGGGTTCCAGTTTCTTCACAACCTCACCAGCATTTGCTGTTTGCAGTTCTGTTAAATTTTGCTATTCTGACTGGGATGAGATGATATCTCATAGTTATTTTGATATCTCGATCGTTCTTACTTGCTCATTCTTTCCTCTCCTCTCCTCCCTCAGGAAATCAAGGACACATACAGAGGGAAATCTCCAAGTATTCTTATAGATTAAAAAAATAAATCTTTACTTTTTTTTTAATCAACAGACTAGTTTTTAAGAGTGGTTTTTCACTTATAGAAAGATTAAGATGTAGAGTTCCCTTGTATCCTCTATGTGTCTTGCACAATGTTTTTCTGCTATTAATCTGTTCCATTAGTCATGCATTCATTACAACTTATGAACCAATATTGATACATTATTGTTAACAAAAGTGGGGAGTGCATTACAGTTCACTCCTTCAATGTAGAGTTTATGAGCTTTGATAAATGCACAAAATCATGATCAACAATTACAGTATCAGAATAGTTTCATTACTCTAGAAATCCCTTGTTTCACATATTTAGCCCCTCTCTTTCCACCCTCAACCACTGATACTTTTACTCTATCCATAGTTTGTCCCAGAATGTCATACAGTTAGAATGATACAATATCTAATCTTTTAATACTGCCTTCTTTGATCTGGCATTGTGAATTTAATATTCCTCTGTGGTTGAGTTGTTTGTTTGTTTGTTAAGCTTGATAACTCATTTCTTTTTGACACTGCATGATATTCCTTTACATGGATTTACCACAGTTCTTACATCCATTCATCTACTGAAGAACATTGTAGTTGCTTTCAGATTGTAATAACTATGAATGAAGCTGCTAAAAAATCATGTGCAAATTCTTGTGTGGTCAACATTTTTTATCAGTTGTGTAAAAATTTAGTAACAGATTGGTTGTTAAATGTCATGGTAAAACTGTATTTAGCTTTTTAAGAAACAGTTGGATAATCTTTCCAAGTATCTGTACCATTTACTATTCAAACAAGTAAGGAATGCTGGTATTAGTGTTTTGAACTTAGCCCCTCTAATTGTATTCATAGGTTTCTCAGAGGTCTGTTATTTCAGAAGTGGATAGCCAATCCTGCTTCCTAGTTTGTCTTAATCTGGAGTACCACTAAAACTTGCCTGCCATGGATGACTTCTCTGGCATTTCTCACACGAGTGTCACAGCTTTCAGCATCACAAAAATCCAAAAGTTACATCAGTACAGCAAACTGACAGACAAGTGCTGTATTAATTAGAACAATGATAAACAATTATACAGATACCCAAGATACAAAGTAGTTGTTGTTGTCACTTGCAACTCATAGCGACCCTATGGACAACAGCCCTAAATCGTGCTCTATCCCCCTGGCAATCTTATTGTCTCTGACACGCCTAGCTCCATTACCCCAGTGATGGAATCAATCCATGTCACCAAGGGTCTTCCTCTCCTGTGCTGTCCCTCCACCCTCCCAAGCATGACATCCCTCTCCAAGGACTGGTTTCTCTTTGCAACATGTCCAAAGTATTTCAGACAAAGTTTCAGAATCTGCCTCCAAGGAGCAGCCTGGCTTCACCCTCTCCAGGACAAACTTCTTTGTTCTCCTAGCAGTCCATGGTATATTCAATACTCTTCTCCAGCACCAAAGCTCAAAGGCATCAACTCTCCTTCTAAAATCCCTAGTCATTGTCCAGCTATTTGAAGCATAGAAAGTAATGGCAAAGACTGTGGCTTTTATCAGGCGCACCTTAGTCTGCAGACTGACATTGTTGCTCCTCAGTGCCTTGGAGAGGTCTCTGACAACAGACTTTCACAATGCAATTCGTCTTTTAATTTCCTGGCTGTTGGTACCAAGAGCGTTGATTGTAGAGCCAAGCAAACTGAAGCTGTTAACAATCTCCATCTCTTCACCATCCCTCCTGACCCTGCCAATTGACCCAAAGGTGAGAATCTTTATTTTCTTGACATTGAGCTGCAATCCATATTGAAGGCGGCAGTCCTTGACCTTCTGCAGCAAGCGCTTCAGGTCCTCCTCAGTTTCAGCAAGCAGGGTTGTGTCATCTGCATAATACAGATTGTTGATAAGTCTACCTCCAATCCTGATGCCACACTTCTCCTCATAGAGCCCAATCTCCTGGATAATCTGTTCTGCATATAGATTGAAAAGATATGGAGATAAGACACATCCATGACATACACTCATTCCAATTTTGAACCGTGTTTCCTTGTTCTGTTCTGATGACTGCCTCCTGGTCCAAGTGTAAGTTTCGCATAAGCACAATCAAGTGTTCTGGGATTCACATTCTTCTTTTAGTCAGCCACAGTTTGTTGTGATCCACACAGTTAAATGCCTTTGCACAGTGAATGAAACACAGATAGACGTTCCTCTAGTACTCTCTGCTTTCAGTCTAGATCCATCTGACATTAGCTGTACTATTCCTAGTGCCACGGATATAAACCAATTCCCTAATACAATCAACAGACAGATAAATCTCACACTGTAGGAAGCTCCATGTCTGAGTTCCAGGTACTTCTGAACAGTCAAGAGATCAGGAGATGTTTGGTACTGGGAAAGTTTGAGAAGTAATGATGTCAGAGGACCTTGGTGCACCTGATTCAGGCAATGGTCTTTTTAGTCACTTGCTATGCATCTGAGAGCTGGATAATGACTAAGGATGACAGAAGAATTGATGCCTTTGAACTATGGTGTTGGAGAAGATAACTGAAGATTCCATAAACTACCATGAGAACAGATAAGTCTCAGTGAAAGTGCAACCAGAGTGCTCCTTCGTGGCAGAGATGATGAAGCTTAGTCTCACATAGTTTGTCATGTTGCTAGGAAAGGTTATTCCTTGGGGAAGAACATCACTCTTGGAAAGGTAGAGGGACAGCAAAGAAGAGGAAGAACCTCAACCAGGTGGATTGACACAGTCTCTTCAGAAATGGGCTCAAGTGTGTCAGAGATAGGGGTTCATGGGATTGCTGTGAGTCATACTTGATACGGTGGTATCTAACAGCAATGATTTTGTTGATCCATCACACTGAGTGTCTTCCTCTTTTATTGCTGACCCTTTACACTGTGGTGTAGAAATGGACTCAAACATAACAATTGTGAGGATGACTCTGGACCATGCAGTATTTTGTTCTGTTGTACAGAGGTTATTTTGTATACAGGATTGCTATGTATGAGTCAGAACCAACTCCACCACACATAACAAAAACAATATCATATTGTTGCTTTAATTTGCAATTTCCTAGTGTTGAATATTTTTTCCCCATGTTCATGTTTACTATTTGTATGTCTTTGATGAGATTCCTGCCTCTGGTCAATGAGTGCCTATAACAACCAAAAAAAGGCTTGTTTGTCTCAATTATAGAATTGGCATGCTTGCCAGGGAGGTAAGGAATATTGAAAATCCATCTTGACCATACTGGTTTCACACAACTTATAACCTCAGTATGTAAATCCAGGCAGTCTAGTTTCAAATCATGACTGCTCTGCTGCCTACCTCTGCGATCCTTCCTCATAGGTCTCCTTTAGTACCTAATAACTTTAGGATTGTTATTAGATGCCACCAAGTACAACACATAGCTATGCAATGAACAGCAAACCTGAATTCTGTCCTGTCCTCACTATCTCTGATGCACTTCACTCTATTGCTGCAGTAACCATGTCAATTCCTTTCTTTCCCTGACCCTCCACCCTTCCAAACATGATGTCCTTTTCCAAGGAATAACGTCTCTAACAATGTGTCCAAAGTATGAGAGACTAAGCTTCATCATCCTTGCCTCCAAGGAACATTCTGGCTGCAAGTTTTCTAAGAAATACCTGTTTGCTTTTTTGGGTATTTCATACTCTTTTACAACACCTCAACTCAAAGGCATCAATTCTTCTTCTGTCATCCTTATTTATCATCCAGCTCTCAGACATATAACAAGTAATTTAAAAGATCATGGCCCAAATGAGATGCACCTTA
>NW_006399817.1:2433172-2434609 GCF_000299155.1 Elephantulus edwardii | reverse complement strand
ATCATGATGTTTCCCGCTGGCCTAATGGTAAGAAGCTTTATCTTTTTAGTGTTAAGATGCAGTCCATCTTCTTGATGTTAAGATGAGGTGTTTGATTGTTGTTATGGGCCACTGAATCACCTGCAATTCATATGAGCCAGTCTCACTATCTCACGCACACATACCCCCATTACCCCAGTTACTGTGTCAATCCATCTCATCCAGGGTATTCCCTCCTACACTGTCCCTCCACCCTTTCGAGCATGATATTTTTCTCCAAGAACTGGTCCCTTTTGGAAACATGCCCAAAGTATGTGAGATGAAGCTTCAAATTCCTTGCTTCCTTGGAAGCTTGGTTTCACCCTCTCCAGGACAGATCTGCTTGTTCTCATGGCAATTCATACTGTATTCAATACTCTTCTCCAGTGCTACAACTCAAAAGTGTCAATTCTTTTAGCATCCTTAGTCATTATCCAGCTTTATGATGCATAGCAAGTAATTGCAAAGACCATTAGTCTCTTAGACTGACATTGTCCCTGACTGTTGGTGCCAAGAGTGTTGATTGTGGAACCAAGAAAGCTGAATTGTGACCAATCTCAATTTCTTCTCTCTGTATCATGATGCTACTAATTGGTTCAGTAATGAGAATCTTTATTTTCTTGATGTTGAGTTTCAATTCATATTGAAAACTGTAGCCCTTGACCTTCTGCAGTAAGCCCTTCAGGTCCTTTTCAGTTTTTTCAAGCAAGGTTGTATCATCTGCATAGTACAGGTTGTTGATTAGTCTTCCTGAAATCCTTATGAAGCATTTCTCCTCATAAAGTCCAGCCTCCCAAATGATCTGTTCTACATTTAGATTGAAAAGCTATGAAAATAAGATGCATCTCTCACACCTCACACACTCCCTTCCTTATTTTGAACCACACAGTGAGTGTTCCTTTGCTCTGTTCCACATGAGCACAATTAAGTGTTCTGGAATTCCCATTCTTCTAGATGTTAGCCACAATTAATTGTGATCCGCACAGTCAAATACCTTTGCATAGTCAAGGAAATACAGTTAGACATTCCTCTAATACTCTCTGTTTTCAGCCAAAATTCATTAGACATTGGCTTTGTCTGTAGTGCCATGGACTCTTTAATCCCAGTTTGTATTTCTGGTAGTTTTCTGTCCTACTGTTGCAGTCATTTCTTAAAAAATCGGCAGGATCTTGCTTGTGTGTGATATTAGTGATACTGTTCAGTAATTTTCACACTTTATCAGATCATCATTTTTTGGAACGGGAATTGATGTGGATCTCTTCCAGTCAGTTGGCCAGGTAGTTGTCTGCCAGATTTCTTGGCACAACCTGGTTAGCATGTCCAGGGCAGCATCTGTTTGTAGAAATATGTCAATTGGTATGCCATTAATTCCTGAGGCCTTGTGTTTTGCCAAGTTCTTCAGAGCTATTTGAACTTCCT
>NW_006399817.1:2428190-2431961 GCF_000299155.1 Elephantulus edwardii | reverse complement strand
CCCCTAACTGCATGTTTTTCTAATGCAATGTGTCTCCTTATTTTTTGACTGTTGGTACCAATGGTGTTAATTGTGTAGCGAAGCAAGATGAAGTTGTTGAAAGTTTCAATCTCTCCACCCATTATGATTTTACCCATTGGTTCAGTGGTAAGACTCTTTTTTCCCTTGATATTGGGCTGCATTTCTTGATCTTCTGGAACTAGTGGTTCAAGTCCTCCTCACTTTCAGCAAACAAGGTTGTGTCATCTGCATAATGCAGGTTATTGATGAGTCTCCCTCCAATTCTGATGCCACACTCCTCTTCATAGAGTCTATGTTGTTTGAGGTTGTTATGTGCCATCGAGTCTATATAGAGTCTATATTCTCAGATAATTTGCTTAGCATACAGTTTGAATAGGTATGGATTTCAGGAATTACCATATGAACAAGAGCCATTGGTAATGAAGGAGGAAGTGGAAGCTGCATTGAAGGATTTGGCAAAAAAATAAGGCCCCAGGAATTGATGCGACACAAATTGACTTGTTTCAGTTTACGAAAGCAGTCTTGGATGCACTCATTAGTCTATGCCAGCAAATTTGGAGGACAGCTGTCCAGCCAGCAGATTGGAAGAAGACTATATTTTTTCTCATTCCCAAGAAAGGTGATCCAACTGAATGTGGAAACTACCGAACAATGCCATTAATATCACATGCAAGCAAAATACTGCTGAAGATCATTCAAAACCAGCTAGAACAGTACATAGATAGGGAACTTCCAGAAGTTCAGGCAAGATTTAGAAGATGCCATGGCACCATTGATGTCATTGTTGATGTTAGAGGGATCCTGGCTGAAAGTAAGGAATACCAGAAGAATATGTATTTGTGATTTATTGTCTATGCGAAGGCACTTGACTATGTGGATCCTAACAAGTTGTAGCTGATGTTGAGAGGAAGGGAGTTTCAGAGCATTTAACTGTGCTCATGTAGAACCTGTACTTGGCTGTTGCGTGAACAGAGCAGTTGAACACTGCATGGTTTATAATTGAGAAGGAAGTACGGGAGGGTGTTATTCGCTTTTTCACTAAGACTACAATCATATTCCTAAAGCAACTTTTTCTTGTCCTGATATTCTTGGATTGACATTCTTTTTAATTCACTGACATAGTATTGACTGAAAATGGAGATAGGCTGACATGAAAGTGAAAGTACGAGTTTAGGTTATTTATAAACAGATACTATAAAAAAAGATTTGATAGTATCAACATGACTATAATTGGTGACAGTTTGTGGGTTTATAGATATTCAGATAATGTGTGAAATAATTTCAATGAACCCTGAGATAGAACTCTTTGTGCCAAATGCAAGTCTCCCACATTTTCATATCTGACTTATAAGTTTAACTGAGGAATTGGGGCCTGATCCCTGTGTTTTTCTTTTCAGCCTCAATTAAGCATGTTTTGGGTATACAAGGAGCAGTATTCTCTGTAGGAGTTTGGATAAATTGGGGCATTTATGCAACAGGAAGTAAGAGATCTCAATTCTTTGAATATTTCCTTTGTTGTTGTTATTGTTAGATGTCATGTGACTATGACTTCTAGCAACCTTGTAAACTACAGATCAACCCAATGAACGGTAGCTAAGAACTTTGTCCTATCTTGTATAATCCTCATGTTCTCCCTTATGTTCAAGCCATTTGTTAGAGTCAATTGTGTCAATTAGTCTCATTGAGTAGTGGCAACTTGACAAATTTAAATCTTCTCAGGGCTGTTAGAAAAAAAGATGGATGATGTTCTGACATCAAAAAAAGACATAAAACATGATGTACTATATTCTATGTAATGAGCTCTGGTGACCAAGGCCATGGTGAGTCGTGGTGCTAAACAAAAATGGAGTGTCTTCAAGAGTTTGAGTTTACTGTAGAAGGAAGATGAACAGTCTCTCATTTGCAATTGGCTGCCTCAGAAACCCTCTGTGCATCGCTATAAGTCAGAAAAGTGAGTTAATGGCAGTGACTTGAGCTGAGTTTTATTCTGTGCATATATTCATTCATGAAAAGGAGCAGTTGTTGTTATGTGCTGTTGAGTTGACTATGGCTCATAGTGACCCTATGAACAATGGCTCTGAACTTTGCACTGTTATAAGCTAACCTCCATAGGAATTGATGAAATACCAATTGATATATTTCAGCAAACATAGGCTGCTCTGGACATGTTCACCAGATTGTGCCAAGAAATCTGGAGGACATCTACCTGGCCAACTGACTAGAAGAGATTCATATTTATTTCCTTCCATTAAAAAAAAAATGTTACCCGGCAGAGTGTGGAAATTATCAAACAATGTCACTAATATGACACATAAGCAAAATCTTGCTGGAGATTATTAAAAAAACAACTGGAACAGCACATTGACAAAGAACTACCAGAAATACAAGCCAGTTTTAGAAAAAGCTATTGCACTAGAGAAAGTTTTGCCAGTGTCAGAGGAATCTTGGCTGAAAGCAAAGAATAGCAGAGGAATGTCTGTCTGTGTTTCATCGACTATGTAAAGGCATTTGAATGTGTGGATCATAGAAAATTGTGGCTAACTTTGAGGAGAATGGGGATCCCAGAACACTTGATTGTGTTTATATGCAACCTATATTTGGACCAAGAAACTGTCATCAGAACAGAATAAAGAAACACTGCATGGTTCAAAATCAGGAAAGGAGTGGGTCAGGGTTGCATCCTATCTTCATCTCTTTTCAAATTCTATGAAGAACAGAATATTTGGGAGGCTGGACTTTATGAGGAAGAATTGAAAGAAGACTCATCAACAAGCTGTGTTAGCAGATGACACAATTTTATTTGCCTAAAGGGAGAAGGATCTGAAGCATTTGCTATAGAAGGCCAAGGACTTCAGTTCAATAGGAATTGAAGCTCAACATCAAGAAAACAAAGATTATCTCCACTGGGCCAATTGGCAGCACCATGATAGATGGATAAGAAATTGAGATTGTTAACAAATTTCAGCTTGCTCAGCTCCATAATCAACACTCTTGGCACCAGCAGTCAGGAAATCAAAAGAATTGAGTTAGGAAAATCTGCTGTCAGGGACCTCTCCAAAGTGCTAAAGAGCAATGATGCCAGTCTAGAAACTAAGGTGTGCCTGATTCGGGCCATGGTCTTTGCAATTACTTGCTATGTGTCAGAGGCTGGACTAAGGATGACAGAAAAAGAATTAATGCCTTTGAGTTGGGTGCTGGAGAAGAGTCCTGAATATACTATGGATCACCAAGAGAATGGATCTGTCTAGGAGAGGGTAAAACCATATTGCTCCTTGGAGGCAAGGATTTGGAAGCTTCATCTCATATACTTTGGCATGTGACTAGAAGGGATCGGTCCTTGGACAAGGACATTTTGCTTACCTGGAAGAGTGAAGGGACAGTGCATGAAAGGAATACCCTTTGAGATGAGATGGATTGACGCAGTAACTGGGGTAATGGAGGTAGGTGTGTGGGAAATAGTAAGTCTGGCTCAGGATAGAGCAGGCTTCAGAGCTATTGTACATAGAGTCACTATGAGTTGCAGCTACATAACAGTAACAGCAATCCAACCTCACCATGTCCAACACACTTGACCCATCACTATAGTCACAATGTCAATTAATCTCATCAAGGGTTTTTCTCTTTTGTACTGACCCTCTACCTTTCCAAACATGATGTCCTTCTTCAAGGACAGAGTTCTACCATTCTTGCCTCCAAGGAGCACTGTGATTTCACTTTCTCATGCACTTGCTGCAGAGGATCAAGGACTGC